>NC_056732.1:98611583-98719083 GCF_019279795.1 Protopterus annectens
AGTATTTTCTTGTGTGATGATGCCTTACAAGCCAGGTTTGGTACTTTGCCTAGGTTTATATATAGGAGGGGTGACAACCTCAAACGGATATTAGAAACAAAAAAGGACACTCGTGTTAGAATAGAGGGCACTTTCAAATGTGAGAGTTGTAACATGTGGTAGGCATATCGCCACTGGTTCGAGCTTTAAAATTGCTGGGTCTTCTTTCTCCACTTTTGGTAGATTCAACTGTAAATCTCGATCGGTTGTTTATTTGGCTTGCTGCCAGTCTTGCCCAGCATTTTATGTGGGCAAGACTGACAGAGGTTTTAATGAAAGAATCTATGAGCATTTATACTGTATTAGGAAAAACAAGTGTGAAAATGCTTTGGCAAAACATGTTAATGACCACCCTCAGCACAGTTTTACTTTTAGGGTGTTAGAACAGGTTTCCTTTGACATCGGGTGGGTCCTTTCCAACTATTATTAGAGCGCCTAGAAGTGATTTGGCAACTGAAACTCTGTTCATATAGACTTCCAGGTCTCAATGACAGAGTAAGTTTAGCTTGCATTTTGAAACTTAGAAGTATGCAGAGGTAATTTTATTATTACTACTTTTCATTTATTATTTTTTACTTTTTACCTTTTGTCATTAAAAAGGTTTTATATACTATGTTTTTTGGTTTCAAACATTTTAAACATTTTATGTTTATATATATTTCCATTTTGTTTTGTTTTTAAAACACATTTTTCATAGATTCGACTTTTGTATGCAGTAGTACTTTAAGAAGTTTTGAGATCAGCTTTTTCCCACACATTGATGTCAGTGAGTTTTAACCAATTGGTTGGTCCATTCAAATGTATCATGTGTTGTTAATTGTGTATTTAAGGAGTTTTTTTACATTTGTTACCTTTTGATGTCTGCCTGAAGAAGTTCAGTCTTTTTGAACGAAAAGTGGATGTTAATAAAACACTTAACATTGGATTTTTTGCTGCTGGTTCTGCTGACGTGGATTTTGTTTTATTTATTAAAGTTTGGATTGCTATCGACCTGTGTTTCTACGTCATTTACCACTGGGTTTGAGCTTAGGGAGGCTGTTGTCTCTGTTGCTGTAATTAGCAGGGAATTCCACTTTGAAAAAGGCAAAAATAATGGCACTTTTTTGCATTTATTTTCAGACTGTGTGGCTTTGGCACCAACCATTTGTCTGTGTTAGTTTCTCCTGTAATATGTTTACATCATTGGTGGACTCAATGATTGCACCCAATTTGCAATCATCTACATACCTGATAAGCCAAAGGATGTACATTTTAGCCTTGACTTCCAAGAAATAGATTCCGAACAGTGAAGAGCCCAACATAGATCCTTCAGTCATCAACTTTGACAGTATGTGTTCTGTTGGTAAGCCAATTGGCTTATCTATCTAGTGATGTCAGGGTTAATCCCTAGTTGGAAGAGTTTCTAAATGATACCTGAGTGGGGGATTATGTCAAAACCCTTGGCCAGATCAAGATAGGGGGTATGCAGTGTCCTACCTTCATCCAGGGCTTTGGTGACTTTCTCGAAGAAGTCTACTAGGTTTAATAAGCATGAACTACCCTTAACAAAGCCACATTGGGTTGGGTCTAGAGTTTGAAGGTTTATGTCCTTGTTGATAAGGTCCATGCTGATTCTTTCCATGGCCTTGCAGATAAGACAGATTAGACTTATAGGTCTATAGTTCCCAGGGTTGGTTGAAGGCCCCCCTTTGTGCAAGGGAATTACTGCTGCTGTTTTCCACTCTGCTTGAACAAAGCCAGTTCTCAGACTATGGTTAAAGAGGATGCTAATTTGGTCCACTAAGTCCTGTTTTAGATTGCTTAGTAAGCCACATTGTATGTTATCTGGTACCATTGAGGTTTTTAGCCTTGGAGAGCACAGATATGACTTGATGTCTAGAGATATTAAGCAAGGGATTGTTGTCAGGGTTTACTATTAAAATGTCGAATGGCACTACATCGACTGTACTATAGTCGAAGACGGAAGTTCGAAAATAGTAATGTCGACGTCAAAAAACGATCTATGAATGGTTTTAACATGGGTCGAGGTAGGTGTTCAGTATTATTCAGAACTACAAACATCTCCCCTACCTCGACCCATGTTAAAACACAGTCCTAGATTGTTTTTTTGTCGTCGACATTACTATTTTTTGTTTATATTGTGACATCATTCTGGGTGATGCTAGAATGTTGCTTTGGGTTGGGGTCATACCTGCCTGGGATGCATAACGTGAGAGTTCAATCATGTGTCTCTTCATCTGAAGAGGTACATCTCAAATAATTCACCACAACATGAATTATGACAGTCATAACAGTACTTGTTGAATGATGTGAGTGACATGGTATGGTACACTTGTATGTATATTGTTGGCATATTGGGACATGCATTTTTGTAGCTGAGCAGATCAGCCATCAATACAGTTCACATTCCACCATCATACTGACAACTGCAGTATGGCATAGGTGTCCAAGTGTCTACATACCATCATGAAATGCTTTGTAACACACAACAGTATAAATTTATATTGCTTACATGGTTACATAAGTCTTGTCTCATACATATCTTGTTAATCTGTGATGTACACAACAATGTATCATATGTTTTGATACAAATGCAACCTTGTGGAATTCTTTGTATGTGCAGTTGTGTTGCTAGAACCAAGAATTATTGAGAGGGTCAGCAGCACCATTGTGTGACTATTAACATTTGTGCCAGGAAATGTTCTGAATGAGCCACAAACTACTGATCTGTAATGTGTCCTGATATGGCATCAGGCTGCTGAAACACAGCTTGCCAATGAAACACGTAGGCATATGTTGTGCAATTGATGCAAGTGCATGACATTGTTACTATGACTTGTGTGTAAAGTACCACTGTGTGTAATTTGATGAATGACCACAGTTGTATTTGTAGGTATTTTCACAAATCATCTATTTCTATACAGTTGAAATGGTAAGTGGAATACATAACTAAGCACAGATGTGCATGTGGATGCCATCAGACATACCCAGCCAAAGGAAACAGGCAATCCACTAGCTGACTGTTTGTCTCACAAGTCACCCCTCTCCATCACCACTGTCCATCAGCCAAAGTATACATTCAAACCTTACTCAGTTTGTCTGCTAAGGAGGGCAGCATATTGGTGTGCCCTGTACAGCTAATAACACAGAATTGATGGTCTGTGACAACATCACAAATTACTTATAGCAAGACTCAGAACATAGACCTACCAGACATGGTTGGATCCACACATCAACACAGCCTCCAAATGGAATATGTTCCCGTAGAAGGCTGTACATCAACATGCATCTCTCTGACTGGGGAGGGCACCTGATGTGTGCATGTATGGACACATCCATACTCTCCTCATTTGTGAAGTAGACCAACATGTAATCATGGACCTTTTCTAAATAAACACTGGTAATATCCCAACTGAGTGCGAAAGAAATGTGCGATTTGTTCATTCACATCCATGTGTGCTGCATCTGTTAGATGCCATCAAGAAGGTCATGAAGGATATGCATAATGACAACACTATCATCCTGCAGAACATCCCCAGGCAAAGGTATTTGACACAAATCCCACTGAGGTATTAGTGCAACACTGTCACAAGTGGCCATAAATACCTATATCACCAAGTGGGAGACTATTAGATCATATGCTTGACTTCTACATATGTTATATTGTATGAAATTACCTATATCTTGAGTCCAGTGATCAGATCCATACATCAGGGCTGTGTGGTAAAGCCCTTTCCTGGCTACTGGCTATTATTTAAGTCACAGACATCAAGAATTACATACACAGCCTGTGTCCAAACAGCTGTCTGGAGGACTGCAGATTGTGGACAATCATTGAATCAAACTGTGATATTAGTTTAATACAGACAGTATCAACACACACAAAAGATTGCTGCCACAGCCATGAAGACACATGTAATGAAACAGAATCATGGAGGATTTATTATGTGATCAAAATAAATGCACAACCCAGTGATAATGCAGACAGCACACCCCTATGAACGGACAAAGTTGCATGTGACCTGTCAACTGAGGTAGATGGTATGTGAAACATCCACCAGCATGTGCCCACAGTAGTGATCACTCCCTTGTATGTAACACAACTAATGAGTATGTGCAGGACATCCACATCAACAGCCATAATATTTCCATATTTCACAGCCTTCATCACACTAATAACTGATTACAATGCATCCTTTTCATGTACGTCCTGTCACATCTTCCAGGGATACATAACTGAAGTGTGCCACCTTTGCCACAGTGAGTTCCCACACATCTTATTGGCCAAACCTAGGTATTCGTTTTGCTGCATAAACATTACTGCCTGATGGTGCAGAATCCCCATCAAGGTGTTAATACCAGATGCATGTGTGATACCTGTTACGGTGATGCACACAGTACATGCATAACTGTTTGACAAAATTGATGGCATGGGTTACAGTCATGACAGTGTGGTTTGTGCCATATATATGCTATGCACACCTGTCAACTTGCCTGGATTGATCATAATGTCACATACAGGTATAGCAGTGTCCCTCCTATTATCTCCAACAGATGTTACAGTGTCAGGACAGTGTGCTTGATTATCCTCATAGATTGCTGACATCTCATAATAGTCGTACAAGTGTGTTCACGCAGAACCATCTGTGATCACCCACAATCAGATATGTTATGTCAGAGACATGGGATTACTGGTGGTATTATTCTGATATTATCCATACTTGTGCATGTTTCTGTTTACTGTTGGCCATGAGCTTGTAACTATGTGCCCCACTTGGTGGAGACTTCTGCTGACATTACAGTCATATTCAGGCAACTCATTTTAAACAACTTCACAATATGCACCTAACCCCTATTGCATATAACATCCATAATAAGTGTCCTCTCTACTGTTCATATCAGGATGATTATATCACAAAGACATCCTCTCAATTCTTATGTCACCTTGTGTGATAGTCACATAAAATATATTCACTGTGGAGTCTATACTGTATCATGTCGATATGTAATTAGTGTTCCTGCTACAACTGTCTTCATTAACATGGCCTCATTTTCTGTACATTAAGATGTTTCACCTGTCCTCTTTCTCTGTGTTCAGTCCTACAATTCATCTGTGTGTTCCTTAAGCAATAACCCACATCTGGGTGTGGGTAATGCTAGATTTACCCATGGTTGGTGTGGTTTGGTCATGAGGGTGAAGCCCGAGTGGCCAAACAAAGCCAACCGTGGGTAAATCTATCATTACCTACCCCCAGATGTGGGTTATTGCTATTATACAATGACATTATTTAAGAAAAAAAATACTTAGCTTTTCTTAAATAATGTCTTTGTATAATGGTGGCGTGCTGTCCTTCTGCCACTGGACATCTCATAGTTGATTTAGCTGATGTACTGCACATGCATTTGGGACTTGCATTCCTATGCATACCCAGTACATCAGTGCTTGGGGAAAGTAAGCAACGGAGAAAAGATCTCCGTTGCTCCATTTTTCTTTTTTTTTTTTTTTAATTTAAAAACTAAAAACGTTTGGGGCAGTTAAGAGAGAGACTGAATAGAGGAAATACAAGGGAAATCAGGTATGTGTTTTTAATTTTAAATAACATACCTGATTTTCCTCGTATTTTCTCCATACTGTCTCTCGTATGCCCAGAGTCCAGACTACATATTTATTTATTTTTTAAAACAACTATAAAAATAAAAATTGACAGAAAATATCAGTGGAAAAAAGTCTGGGTGACTGGACCTTTTTCCGTTGGTATAATCTGGGATTTACAATAGGCACGTTGGTTGAGTTGGCCAATCAGCGTGCTCGTTTTATAATATTAATTGCCAGTCATTGTGTAATATTCAATAAATACACTTCCACTGACTGTTTATTTTAAATGGCAGTCTATATAAAGTTAGGGATCATTTACCCCACTTTTGTTCAATATGCCTGAAAGGGGATTCCACAATACTCTGCATTGTATACACTTTAATGTAATGTGTTTGGACTATATACATTGCTGTATTATTAACCCTGGTAACCATTGTGGCATTTCATGCAATCCTGTAGACCTAGTTTGTCCATAGGTAAATAAGTTTGCACATCTGCTGTTGTCTGTGTTGCTTTGCATGGTTTCCTGGTGAGCAACATGAAACCTCACTTATTTATATTTAAACACGGTGAATGCATGAATATGTAATTAGCACTGTTGATCATGGCACAAACATGTAAACTCCGTGAAGCCTTCACACGAACCCTACACAGAATTTATTGAATCCCCAGCTGTATTTTTAGATTGGCAGCAGGATTGACTTAATACAAGCTACAGATTAGAGAAATACTAAACTATTTCCTCTGAAATTATTTCAAGATTTATAATACAGCAGAGTCATTGGTTGCACTTACATTGTGGAGTCAAATCAGCTGGAAAAAAGAAACACATAACTTGTCTATGCTGTATTCATTAATCAGTTGCTTAATATGATCAGAGAAACTCAAAGCTTGATGTACCCATATATCCAGGCCCTTGAATGAATCCACAATTTCAATTATTCAGTGGTGTATTAAATATTTAGCTTTCAGCCTGTGCTTCCTAAATTTCGTATGCTTAGTTTTTTAATTAGTATATTATTCTCCTGCACCCAACTGGTCAGTGTAGTTATTCTCTTGCATATCTGCCAACTGTTTTTCAGTTTTCAAGTCATGTGCATGCAAACTGTAGAACATCACAAATGAAATGATAAATAAGAAAGATACCACCATAGCAAGTATCATCCCAGGACAGAGACCTGTGGTGGACCCAGACTGTAACCTAGAATTTCACCTATTCAGTTGCTATATGACATTTGCCATGTCCAATTTTTAAACCTTGCTGCTATCCAGTTTATCAAAATTGTATTCAATTCAAACATTCAACATTCAATTGAATTACATTCAAACCCAGCTGCTTTAAATTTATTGATCAGTGTTTTGAGTATGATCTTATCAAAAGTGAAGACAGATCTACATATGCTACATCATAACACCTTTTTTTATTTATAGTTGTTATAAAATTGTTCAGCATCATGTTACAGATATTTATTGACATATTTTCAACATATAGATGCTTTCAAATTACAACTTTTGTAATTCTGACAATAATTTATCACAAATAATCTTTTCCATTATCTTTCCACAACAAGAATGCAGAGTTATGGGTGTGTATAACTCTGGATTTGTCCTAGTCCCCTTTCCCATAAAGATGGGTTTAACAAATACATGTCTACAGTCTTGGGGAATCTCTTCAAACTTAAATGGCCTGGTGAATAACAGATTTAATTACTGTAAGTTCACTTTTAAGAGTTCTTAGTTCTTTATTACTCATTCCATCTCTTCTCCGTACTTTGCTTGGGTCCATTTTGCATAGTACATTTTCAACAAAATCTAATTTAATTTCAAAATCACGTTACTTAGATATTGTTAGCATAATTTACATCCCCTTTATGCAGACAAATTGATTTGAATAATATTTTGTAAATATATCTACAATCTACTGTGTTTGTAAATACAGTTTAGAATCTTCACAGTTCATCAATCTGCATGTTTTTATTCCGGCCACATCTTGTATATGTATAAAACGTTTTCCTATTATGCTTAATACATCTATATAATTTTTCTTAAAACTTTTCCTGATCTTGTCTCATGCTATGGCTGTCTGTCCACTATATTTATTTCAGCTTTCAAAGTTATAGTTTGACCTCTTTTAAATTATTATACTTTTATCTTACATCATATATTGTTCTTATGGAAATATATCCTCTTGACTTTATGTAGCTAGAACCTGATCAAAACTTTTTGTTTGTTTGTTTTTCTTTTGCATTCAACCAATCTCCCTTACAAACCAATGACTGTACCACTTCAATTGCATAGTAACTGTTTTGATTTTAAATAATCTGCTATTAATATTCTCTGCAATTATTTAGATTTCAGTTTGGCAGAATTATCTAGTAGTAGTTTAACCTTTATAACTTCATGATCACTGCACATCAAATCTAAAAAAATTGACATGAGTAATGGTCATCTCCCTAGGGACATAACATTATCCTATGTTCTGTTGCTTGGTAGATATGTTTATAGTCTGTGACAATTCTTGTCCCTGTACATACGTTATAAATAATCTCCTTGCTAATGCTGCAGAATCAATATTATTCCAGTCTAAATTGGTTAAGGCAAGTCATCAGCTATCATTATTATTTCCTGTGTTTCATGTAATAAATGCATGGTTGTCTATACTCAAATAATTGTAATCTTTTCTAGAGCTGTCTTTATTCTCACAATTGCACAGTCTACAATATTCATATTATCAGCAAAGATGTAATAACCACAGGTCTCACAACAGTCTTTAATCCTTTTTATAAAAGTACCACCTGCGTTTTTTAGAATGTTTATTAAAGAAAAATATATACTTTTGCAGAACTGGTTCCAATTTTTGTTCTTTAACTATGTTTTACATGCAGTAACAATGTTTGTCTTATACAAAATCAACATATTGCCAATGTTCCTTGCATTAACAACCAATAAAGCTAAACAATATTTTTGTCAGTGAACCATTAAATTTCTTACCTGGCAAAAATCCTGTCTTGTGTTAGCCAAATAGTGTAATATATCAAAATTATCTTCATTTTTCATGGCAAATGGACTCCATTCACTTTAAATACATATGTGTGTAGAATTAGGTTTGGGTGTTCTGTAAATTCCCACATTTTAAAATTGGCCATTTTGTTTTCATAGGAACTTACCAGTAAAATATTCTCATTCACATTGACCTGATTTTATATGTGGTTTTTGAAAAATATGTCTAACACCCATAAATGCTACGTTATTTAAGATATTTGTAAGTTCCCTAGTAACAGTCAGGAGGTCTTTAAAGATGAGATCAATCAGTCCAACATGAATAAAATCAGATCCAGACTTTATAACATTTAGGCATCCTAAGACCATTCTGGCATCCTGTATTTCTGTTCCTAGCAGACATAACACTATCCATTACTTTCTCTGCAAGAGTGCGCAACAGGTCCTTTAATAATTGAATCTCCCCTTTCTTGTATATCATTTCTGACCAGATCTGAAAAGTTTCTCCCCCTAGTTCAGTAATGTTGTACACTCTCATTTATTAAAGAATAATCCTATTTGCCATTAGTTTTATTAATCTCACTGTTTTCACTGCCTATACCATCTGCAAGCATCCCATTTTTATGTAGCTGTCTTTGTGCTTCCACAGCCTGAGTCTTGCCATCAACTTCAATCTTTCTCCTCTCTTTTCTTAATGTTCTTTAATCCTTCCATGTTCAATTTAGACTTCTTCATTTTAGCCTACTCCTTGTTTCTTTTTTTCCCTCTCTGTTGGAACAATGATGCCATATTCTGTAGACTAAGGCCCCAGTTCCAAAAGACTTGCTCTGAGTATAAGTGACCACTTACCCTCACAGCAAACTGAGAGGAGGTATTTTGGAATCTGGCCTCAGTAGTAAGCATGTTTATAGATAGGCCTTACACTGAAGTAAGTCACTTACACTGAGAGCAGGTGTTTTGGAATCTGGTCCCTATAGTAAGCCTGTTTATAGATAGGCATTACACTGAAGTAAGTCACTTACACTGAGAGCAGGTCTTTCTGAATCAGAGCAGACTTACACTGAGAGCAACTCTTTTTGAATCTGGCCCTGAATCTTTTGTGACTGAACAATGCTACCACTCCAGGTAATCTGGGCAGTACATGCCAGAGTAGTGTTTTTTTTTTTTTTTTTTGCTTATACATTCTTCTAGCACTATATACATTAGTCAGTGTCTTTTTTTCATAGTTATGTGTTGTATACTTCCCCCTCCCTTGCTCTCTTTTTTATTTTCTCCTACATGTTTTAAATCCTTAGATCACTGTATATTTATATCATGAATTCAAAAGGTGGTATCTAGTATAAATTTAATAGGGGTTGAATTATCTCTACCAGCAGAGGATACTTCTGTTTCGAAATTTGTTCTGTTTGCACCTTTGTTAATATTAGTTATCTCATCAGTCCAAATATTAATATATGTAACAGCAGTTTATAAACTGTACCAGTTGTAGAAGTACAACCATTCTCAGTAAGTCGAGATTTACTATATATAATAGTAAATAAATTATTCAACTTTTGGCATGAACACATGCCTCTAATGTCATCATATATTATCTTTACATAAACATAACATTTACTGCATTGAAAAAGATACTTGCACTTCAGAAAATTGTTAATAACATACTCGTCTGAAAAAAAACTTCACATTAAGAAAACAAGTTAAATACTTTAAAAAGAAATAAATATATCTAACTCAATAGTAACAGAATTCACAGAAATGAAAACAACTAGTAACTAGGCCTGCTGAGATTTGGAGATGTTAATGGTATTTACAGACCTCATAATTCTGAAATTAATACATGTATGAGGAAATCACACAAACAATAAACAAACCAATATGAAATTATGTACACTAACCTAACCTTATACAAAGGGAAATACTTAAAAAGTAGTTCTCCTAACCTATCGTTCTAATAATGCAAGTCCCTCTAAGAAGCTAGGTATTCTCTAACAATAGCTTGTGCTCTCTGACTCTTTTGCTCACAGTTGCAGCTCAAGTTATAACTAGCTAGGCCCTTTGGGAGGGCTAGTGTATGCCTGCCTATAATTTATATTTTTACCTAAAAACTAAATATAAATATAAAAGTTAAATATAAGTCAAAATAAAGCTTCTATTGTGAATCAAACCAATGGATGGTTTGAAATAAGGTCTGAAGTATCCTGTCTGAAATCTCTATGAATTTATAACTAGTTATGTGAATCCAGGCTGTTGCAACACTTCCACATTTCTATTCTGATAGATATTTGAAGCACATAGAAGGGTAGGAAGAAAACTGAGTGTGCATGACTCATTACAAAAGACGGAATTATAGATCATGCCAATTTTCTGTTTCATCTTAGTTGCATCCTTTGTTAAAAGGCATCATATGAGTTCACAAGCCATCAAAGGCAGAATGAAGGAATACTTTCAACTGCTTCTGAATGAAGAAAGCTCAGAAGAAGCAGTACTGCCCCAGACCCAGCCAACAATGAAAGAAGAAGATGAGCTCAACCTAGAAAAAGTAAGAACATAGACATATCTCTCAACTTCTTAGTGCAAGAAAGCTGGACAAATCTTAAAATAATGGTGGGGGGGGGCAAAGGCCCCCAAATAGGGACAGATTTTGAATATTGCTCTTTTAAACTTAGAGAGTTGCTAGAATAATAGTCTGCATGCTATAATGCAGTTTATGAGGGATATAAAGTCTGAAACTCAAACGTGTTTCATTATTTAGTAGCTTCAGTTTTCAGTGATTTGCTAGTGAACCACAAATTTTATGAGGAACAGACCAAAAATATGAGGCAGAAAAATCTGGAAATTCTGTGAAAATCTGGATAGGTGAGAGCTCTGAACAGCACTAAGGAAAATGAAGACAGGGAAAACAGTAGCCTCAGATGAGGTGACAGCAGATATGATCAAAATGTTGGGTGAGATAGGGGAGCAATTGCTCCAGAGGGTAATCATAGCAGTATGGAGAGAAAAGCATATCCTGGATGACTGGAGAAAAAGCATACTATTGACAGTGTACAAGAACAAAATGAACATTCACAGCTATGGGCAGCAAAGAGGTAGCAAACTCCTGTTACACTGCATGAAAGCTATGGAGAGGGTGATTTATAAATGAATGTCAGAACAAGTTGTGTTGTAGTGCCTGTAATCTTCTGTGTTGAATTCTTCAGTTTCCTGTGTACATTTCATCCTGAACTCAGTGACCACCCCTGCATGAAAGTCTCTTCTAGGCATACTGGAACTGGTAAAAAGGGAAAAACTGATGGCAATAACAAAAGGGGTTGTTGTTGTTCAATTAATGTATTGCCTCTAACATTCAAGGTAGAAGCAACAACAAGTATCTCCATACATTCTACTGATAAAGCCATTTGCTCACACCAACCAACAATTACCTTTAGCCTTTAAAGTGGAAGCAGTAACTGATGTCTCCTTTGTTCCAGCAACTTATTCTGATATCGTTGATGTATTGTTAGATCTGAAATTATTTGCTAGAAATGTGACATTAAAGACATCATTAAGGATCAGTTATATTTTCCCTCTTTTAGAAAACCTAGCACTTTCATTCCAGTGATGCACCCTCTTATGGATGCCTTTTTGAGGTCTTGGGAACATGATGTACAAAAAGTTCTGTCTGTTGAACATAAAATAGTTTTTTTTTTTTAATTTGACGTTTCATGAGTATAAAGCACTTAAGAACTTTATGAATCATCTTTGATTGAAATTCGGATAGCTGATAAAGGTGGTGCTATAGTTGTGATGGACAGAGATTTTTATTAAAATCAAATGTGTATAATGTTATCTGATTTCTTTATATAAGTACAAGATTAATAGCTAGATTAGTAGAGTTCAAGCATGCATTTTTGATTTACATATGGGTGGTCTACTTTCGAGTGAGTTATTCAAGTTCTTTCAAGTAGAACAACCACTGATTCCAGTGTTATATGGACCTCCTAAGATGCATAAGGATTTGAGTACACCTCCAATATGACCAATAATTTCGAGTAATTGATGGTTAACTGAGCCATTATTTATTTATGTTGAAAAGATGTTAAGACCTGTGTTAGATATTGTATATACTGTTATGAAGGATACAAAGCATTTTGTTTCTGGTTTGTATGAATGGTATGATGGCTTCCATGAAGCATCTAATTATCATTTTGTGACATTAGATGTCAGCTATTTGTTCACTGTGATATCACATGATGTTGGTACTGAAAATGATAGATAATTTTTATCTCAGTATAGCACTTTTACTAATGGAAATAGTAATTTGATTTGTTTGTTGTTAGAATTGATTTTGGAGAATAATAGCTACAACCATTATGGTGCCAATACCTAAATCATTATGGTTTTGGCATATAGGGAGTTGAACACAGTACTGAATGGTAATTCCTTTTTGGATTTTATGAAATATTATAGACATTTTGTGGATGATATTTTTTATTTGGACAGGCTCTATGCAAGAGTTACAAGATTTTATTGATTATTTGCACAGTATGACTTCCTTTTTAAAATTTACATTGAAATATTCTCGTAGTTGTCTTGTACTTTTGGATGTTACTGTGACTAAGAACATTAAGGGTGAAGTCAATACTACAAGGGATAAGAAACAATGTAAATAGAATGCCACTCTGCATGGTCTAACATGTATCCTTGCCATGTGTACAAAAATGTTTTGAGAGGACAATTTATGAGAGGTGCTAAGTTAAATAATGATGAAGTTTTATCTGAGTTTTTCATGATTTATGTAAAGATTTTTTTAGATAACCCAGCCACTGGGGATGCACAAGCCAGTGCATTTCTTTGTGCCGGTCCCTAGCCCAGATAAATGGGGAGGGTTGCATCAGGAAGGGCATCTGGCGTAAAACCTCTACCAAATTACTTATGCGGAGAACATTTCATATTTCCATGCCAGATTGGTCGAGGCCCAGGTTAACAAAGACTGCCACCAGTACTGTTAGCCAACAGGGTGCTGGCAGGAATTGGGCTATTGTTGGCCAAAGGAGAAGAGGAGGGGTAAGGCATGCCTGAAGGCAGGAAGAGAGGAGGAAGGTTAGGAGTGTAGTAGTGAGGGTAGGAACTTTGAATGTTGGCAGTATGACTGGTATAGGGAGAGAGCTAGCTGATATGATGGAGAGAAGGAAGGTTGATATATTGTGTGTGCAATAGACAAGATGGAAGGGAAGTAAGGCCAGGTGTATATGAGGTGGTTTCAAATTGTTCTATCATGGTGTGGATGGCAGGAGAAATGGGGTAGGCGTTATCCTAAAGGAACAGTATGCCAAGAGTGTTTTGGAGGTGAAGAGAGTGTCTGATAGAGTGATGTTTATGTAGCTTGAAATTGATGGTGTAATGATGAATGTTGTTAGTGCATATGCTCCACAAGTTGGGTGTGCGATTGATGAGAAAGAAAAATTTTTGAATGAGTTGGATGAAGTGATGGTGAGTGCACACAGGGGTGAGAGACTAGTGATTGGAGTGGACCTCAATGTGCATGTTCGTGAAGTGAACAGAGGGGATGAGGAAGTGATAGGTAGGTATGGTGTTAAGGAGAGGAATGCAGAAGGTCAGATGATAGTGGATTTTGCGAAAAGGAAGGACATGGCTGTGGTGAATACGTATTTTAAGAAGCGGGAGGAGCATGCACACAAGTGTATTATATCCTATGTAGGAGGGCCAGTCTGAAGGAGTTTGGAGACTGTAAAGTGGTGACAGGGGAAAATGTAGCTAAGCAGCATAGAATGGTGGTCTGTAGGATGACGTTGGTGATCAAGAAGAGGAGGAGGAGTGTGAAAGCAGTGCCAAGGATTAAATGGTGGAAGTTAAAAAAGGGTGATTGTGAGTTGGAGTTCAGGGAAGAGTTAATACAGGCACTGGGAGGCAGTGAATAGTTACCTAATAGCTGGGTAACTACAGCAGATCTAGTAAGGGAGACTGCTAGAAAGGTGCTTGGTGTGACATCTGCACAGAGGAAGGAGGACAAGGAGACCTGGTGGTGGAATGAGGAAGTACAGGAGAGTATACAGAGGAAGAGGCTAGCAAAGAAGAAGTGGGATTGTCAAAGAGATGAAGAAAGTAGACATGAATATAAGGAGATGAGACGCATGGCAAAGAGAGAGGTGGCGAAGGCTAAGAATAAGGCATATGGAGAGTTGTATGAGAGATTGGACACTAAAGAGAGAGAAAAGGACCTGTACTGATTGGTTAGACAGAGGGACTGAGCTGGGAAAGATGTGCAGCAGGTAAGGGTGATAAAGGATAGTGAGGGAAACATACTCACAAGTGAGGAGAGTGTATTGAGTAGATGGAAAGAGTACTTTGAAGGGCTGATGAATGAAGAGAATGAGAGAGAAAGAAGGTTGGATGATGTGGGGACAGTGAATCAGGAAGTGAAACAGATTAGCAAGGAGGAAGTAAGGACAGCTATGAAGAGGATGAAGAATGGAAAGGCTGTTGGCCCAGATGACATACCAGTGGAAGCATGGAGGGGCTTAGGTGAAATGGCAGTGTAATTGTTAACCAGATTGTTTAATGACATTTTAGTCAGAGGATGCCTGAGGAGTGGAGATAAAGTGTTTTGGTACCTATCTTTAAGAATAAGGGTGATGTGCAGAGCTGCAGTAACTTCAGAGGGATAAAATTGATCAGTCACAGCTTGAAGTTATGGGAAAGAGTAGTGAAAGCTAGGTTAGGAAGGGAGGTGATGACTAGTGATCAGCAGTATGGTTTCATGCCAGGAAAGGGCACTATAGATGCAATATTTGCTCTGAGAGTGTTGTTGGAGAAATACAGAGAAGGTCAGAAGGAGTTGCATTGTGTCTTTGTGGACTTAGAGAAAGCATATGACAAGGTGCCTAGAGAGGAGTTGTGGTATTGCATGAGGAAGTCGGGAGTGGCAGAGAAGTATGTAAAAGTGGTACAGGATATGTACGAGGGTAGTGTGACATTGGTGAGGACTGCGGTGGGAGTGACAGATATGTTTAAGGTGGAGGTGGGATTAAATCAAGGATCAGCTCTGAGCCCTTTTTTATTTGCAGTGGTGATGGACAGGTTGACAGATGAGATCAGACAGGAAGCCCCGTGGACTATGATGTTTGCAGATGACATTGTGATATGTAGTGAGAGTAGGGACCAGGTTGAGGAGACCCTGGAGAGGTGGAGCTATGCTTTAGAGAGGAGAGGAATGAAGGTCAGCAGGGCTAAAACAGAATATATGTGTGTAAATGTGAGGGAGGGTAGAGGAATGGTGAAGATGCAGGTAGTAGAGTTGGTAAAGGTGGATGAGTTTAAGTACTTGGGATCAACAACTCAGAGTAATGGTGAGTGTGGAAGAGAGGTGAAGAAGAGAATACAGGCAGGATGGAATGGGTGGAGAAGAGTGTTAGGAGTGATTTGTGACAGATGGGTACCAGTAAGAGTGAAAGGGAAGGTCTACAAGAAGGTAATGAGACCAGCTATGTTATATGGGTTGGAGACAGTGTCATTGACGAAAAGGCAGGAGTCAGAGCTGGATGTGGCAGAGTTAGAGATGTTAAGATTTGCACCGGGTGTGACTAGGATGGACAGGATTAGGAATCAGTATATTAGAGGGTCAGCTCAGGTTGGACAGTTTGGAGACAAAGCAAGAGAGGTGAGATTACGTTGGTTTGGACATGTGCTGAGGAGGGATGCTGGGTATATTGGGAAAAGGATGCTAAGGATGGAGCTGCCAGGTAAGAGGAAAAGAGGAAGGCCTAAGATAAGGTTTATGGATGTGGTGAGAGAGGACATGCGGGCAGTTGGTGTGAAAGAGCATGATGCAGAGGACAGGAAAAAATGAAAACAGAAGATCCGCTGTGGCGACCCCTAACAGGAACAGCTGAAAGAAGATGATGATGATGATGTAAAGATTTTTTAAATAGGGGTTAGTCAGTTAAAACTAATACTGTTGCTGTTGAGATTCATTCTAGTAGGAAGACTAAAGCTAAACCATTTTTTCTGATATTACAGATGGAGTTGACATGGCTGTTAGTACCCAGGGATCGGGGCAGGCTAATTCAAGAGTTGTGCACACATACTCTAGTGATTTTAATTTAGTATGCATTGTTATTAAGAAGAATTGGCCAATTCTGATGATAGATGAGGTTCTTACAAAAATCTTAGGTGAACAACCAGAGTTTTTGTTTAAGAATAGCAGATCTCTTAAGCATCAACTTTGTTATAAACATAAGAAAGAAAAGATTATATGTTCGGAATGCAATGGGACCTTTCCATGTAATTCTTGTAGTACCTGTAAATATATTCATTCTATTTCTGGGTTTATACATCCTGATACTGGGCATTGTTATAAACCTGATTTTACGCTGATTGTAAAAGTGTTGATTTAGTTTGTTTAGCAGAGTCAGTGTATGTTCATGTTTTTATGTAAGTAAGACTGACCGCTATTTGAGAGAACCTATCCTTGAGCATATATATGATATTCATAAGTTGAAATTATCTAATGCTTTGGCAAAACATGTTAATATTTATGGTGAAACACATTCCTTTAAGCTTGCTGTGTTACAGTTGCTTGGTTTTGGTTTAAGAGGGGGTTATCATGTGACTAGGACTGAATGTATAAAGTTGAGGTGGATATTAGAACAACAAGCTGACAAAGGATCTGGACAAAATGGTGTGCTGTCTTTAAAACCTATACTTACACCATGTGCCTTAACTCATTTATTTGATTGTCCTGTATATTTAAATGTGTTTTATATATGTTTTTAATGGTTTGAAGAAGCGCTTTGTGGCATGAAAGTGATTACCATTTTTATTGTGTTATTAAAGTTTATAGTTAGTTTTCACCTGTGCCATGTTGGTTCTTGTGACAGAAGAACATGCCAAAGAAGCTGAAAAGTAAGGGATACAAAACAGTAGTGTAACTAGTACTACTGTATGGTTCAGAAACGTGGGCAGTGAAAGCAGAGGAGTTGATGAAGATGAAGTGCCTAAGACAGGTGGTAGGATGAACATTGTTGGATAGGTGAAGAAATGACAATATTAGAGCAGAAGGCCAAGTGACTCCAACTACAGAGAAGGTCAAATAGAACAGGTTACAGTGGTTTGGGCACATATATGCTGGAAAGCAGAAGACAATCTGGTGAAGGCAAAAGGAAGCAAGGGCATCCAGTAATGACAAGGATGGATTGTGTGACAGAAGATCTGAAATAATGTATGCATAAATATGGATTCACTTCTGAATCTTGAAATACTGAAATATCGGATTTCAGTATCTCCAGACCAAAAGAAAGAAACTCCACAACCACGAAAACCCAACATACCGATACTCAAAACACCAAACCCTCCTCCGACATAAAAATACACACAAAAAAAACATAAAATAACAAAACAGACTACTCTACATTTAGACAGGGGCAAGCCACTTTGCACCCCACATACCACCCCTACTTATATATACCAACACTGAGGTTGCACTAACAAAAAACAGCAACACACCTACACCTACAAGCCTTACACACCCATTACACACACACCACACATGTAAAACAAACACCACACTCAACACCTACACACATATTCCCTCACCCACCTGCCATAAACTACACCTACAACATCCAAAAACATAACAAGAACACATCCCTACCCTAAATCCTTAACTAATACACATTTACCTACATCTCCAAACATAACTGCACACTAACCATAATCTTCAACACCCAAACACCACTACTTTTTAAAGATGCAGAACACTATATACACACAAAGAGAAATATTTACCACACATTCGACATTCTCAGATTAGACAAAGCGCAGTTTTGACAAACTGGACTTTCATTCTTCTGGTCTCAAAATATTGAAATACGATATTTCAGTATTTCAAGATTCAGAAGTGAATCCATAAATATATATATATATATATATATATATATATATATATATATAGAGAGAGAGAGAGAGAGATCTATCAGTCTATCTTTCTATCTATCCATCTATCTATCTATCTATCTATCTATCTATCTATCTATCTATCTATCTATCTTTCTATCTATCTATCTATCTGTCTAATCTATCTTTGCTAATAAAAGGAGGGGTAACTGTCCAGTGTTAAATATCATGAGACCTGTGCTGCAGTTCCATCTGAGTTGTGTCAAGAGTGATAAAAGAACCCAGAATAATGTAATCAGTATCATGCTGCCGTAGCTGAAAAACCGTTCAGTGCACTGTCATATTTTTCATAAAGATTGCAATTACTACTAAGACAGAGATGGAGCCCAGTGGGATACCAAGTGGTACCACAAATGGAGAAGAGATATATTTTCATATATGGACAGATCAGATTCTAATTTCATGGTAGCTAATAAGACACACTGAACAGTATTTCTTGAGAGGTGGTATTTGTTACTATAGGAGGCCATGGAAAGGTTGGACACACTGAACAGTATTTCTTGAGAGGTGGTATTTGTTACTATAGGAGGCCATGGAAAGGTTGGACACACTGAAAAGTATTTCTTGAGAGGTGGTATTTCTTACTATAGGAGGCCATGGAAAGGTTGGACGCACTGAACAGTACTTCTTGAGAGGTGGTATTTGTTACTATAGGAGGCCATGGAAAGGTTGGACACACTGAACAGTATTTCTTGAGAGGTGGTATTTCTTACTATAGGAGGCCATGGAAAGGTTGGACACACTGAACAGTATTTCTTGAGAGGTGGTATTTGTTACTATAGGAGGCCATGGAAAGGTTGGACACACTGAATAGTACTTCTTGAG
Organism: Protopterus annectens; assembly: GCF_019279795.1. Lineage (NCBI taxonomy): Eukaryota > Metazoa > Chordata > Ceratodontiformes > Protopteridae > Protopterus > Protopterus annectens. The sequence continues at coordinate 98,630,995 of NC_056732.1, forward strand.
AGGTGGTATTTCTAACTATAGGAGGCCATGGAAAGGTTGGACACATTGAACTGTACTTCTTGAGAGGTGGTATTTGTTACTATAGGAGGCCATGGAAAGGTTGGACACACTGAACAGTACTTCTTGAGAGGTGGTATTTGTTACTATAGGAGGCCATGGAAAGGTTGGACACACTGAACAGTACTTCTTGAGAGGTGGTATTTGTTACTATAGGAGGCCATGGAAAGGTTGGTACCAGCCCAGTTTGTCATACAGTCAGATGTTGTTTCCCATTTCACTCCTTCCTGCTTGTAAAATGCATCCATTCATTGATAGAACTATTTTATTGCATAATTCCTTTATTTCATTTAATGTATATATGCACATGATTAAGCTGGCTGAGATACATTTCATTGTACTTTGAAGCAAACTACTACTCTTTCAGTTTGACTAAGAGTTGATTTTAATGGTTACTTGGTTTTGTCATAATTTTAACCTTTTAGAAAGACTGGGAATATATACAGCAGGGGAAGCAGAAAGATTTACGTAACAGACAATCATACTTAATTTCGACTGCCCCTTTTTCACATTGACTATGCAATCTTGAACTTTTAAGTAACAAGTGTATAGGGGTTGGTGACCCTCAGACACAGGGGTTGGAGGGGAGCTTGTACTTCTTTTTTTTTTTTTTTTTTTTTTTTTTTTATTAAGTTACACTTTATTCATTTTTTCCTCCTGTATCAGGTTTTTAGGGTGGGACAGCTCCAGTGGCTGATGTCAATGACACATTGTAATGGGATGTGTCTCCCTGCATTATCCTTTGTCTAGAAGTTTATGAGACAGCAAATCAATGACATGCTTCTTTGATTCAGTCACTTCCAAGAAAGAAATAGTACTCCAACCAGGTATGAAGCCATGCTGAGATTTAGAGATGACAGTGGTGTTTATAAATATATTTTAAACATAGAACACAGTAGATCAACTGGGCAGAACTGACTGACTTTTGACTACTTTCTTAATTAGATAGCCAGTAAAGACAGCCTTTCAGAACCATTATACATGGTTTCTCTGCAATATAGCAATTAATATACTTTACAGCCCACAAACCAGGAATATTGCTAATCACTGAAGCTGCAGAATAAAATTGCCAAGAACTGATGTCAAGGCTTATGTTTAGCTAGAAATTTCGACTTAATGTCTGCCAAAACTAGTTGAAAGACAAATACAATAATGAAGACTGAATCATTGTAGAGTGTGTGTAGCATACATCACTGGGAATTTGAAAAGAATAATTAAAATGTATATGTTAACAGAAGTGTCCAAATTTCTGGCCTTTATCTAATGGAGAGGACCATACAGGTTCAGATCTATTGACTTACAAATAACTAGCTAATATCTTGACTAGGTTGACATATGTTGTTTTATTTGGCCCAGTGGTTAAATGTAAAGAATTATTTTTAATTTGTAGTAGAATATGTTTAGTAATGTGCCTTGCTTCCAAACAAAGGTGAGACAGAGAGAGATCTTTGCTTGCAACATTCCCTCTAAAGCCTATGTGTTTTTGCCACCATGAATATAATGTTATTACCAAGATAACACATTTTTTTCTTTGACCAGCTCTCCAAAATGTAAATGTCAGTCTTATCACTGAAAATATGATAACTGACAGATGATTATAAGGTGCATAGAGGAAAGACCAAATGAGTCATTCTCTGACAAACTGCAAAGTAATCTGTCAGTATGCACAAAAGATGTAATATGCATATTCACTGGGTGGTTAGGGCAGAGGAGGTGACTTTTAACTTCACAGGCTGCTCAGAACAGAATACAGAACTATGATAGGGAAATGGGAGCGAAGGCAAAAGAAATTTCAGCACATAGAGTGGAAACTAAAGGTGAGGCTAAGTAATATAGATTCAGGGGACTCTGCAGTATACAGAGGATAACTCCAAGAGCAGACAGTCCTCAGGGTAAAAGTTAAAAAAGTATATATATAATAGATAGATATAACATATATATATATATATATATATATATATATATATATATATATATATATATGTATAGATATATATATATCTGCAAGGTTTATAAAAGCAACTAAGAAAAAGAAGCCTGGTGTTGAGGCAAGATGTTGGCGTGAAGAAAACAGGAGGTGGAGGAAGGAAGGCACAACAGCAGGCTATGACTGTATGCAGTGGAGAGGTCTCAAAGGAGTTATAAGGAAGTGCTTTAGCTTCCAGCAAAATCTTAAGCAGAAAAGAATGAGAAATGCAATTAGTTTCTGAAGCAAACAGAATGCAATAGCTGTTGTGGTCAGACATACTTTCGGGAACAGTATACGTGGAGTTCCATGTACACTATTAATAATTATTGTTACCTTGTTCAGCTAAGGAAACCCCCAAAAAAATCTTTCTTGTCTTAGATACTGTCTGATCTACTACTGAAGTACATCTATGCAGTTACTGGTCAACTATTTGGCTGCACTTTTCCTTAAGGGGTCATTTGCATATATCCCATTATCCTCTTTTACAAGAGGTTTTAAGGAATCACACAGTGATAACTCTAGCTTGGCTAGGATTTTCTTGTAGTTTTTTTTTTACTAATTGGTTTGACTTTGTGTCTGGTTTGCTCTTCTATACAGTGGTAAACTTTGGAAAATGTTACTACATCAGCTGAACATTACTGGTATACTTCTGCAAAAATGTGCTAAGTCACATACATTGCAAACCTTACAGAAGTATTCATATATCCAGGCATTCAAGTAATATGTAGTCAGAGCCCACAACAGCTTAGTGGGTGTGCTGCACAATCATTCCATGGTAAATAGTGCATAAATTTTGCAGGTCAGAGTTGCATTCTGAACTCCATCAACAAGCCCCTTTGCCACCTGTAATATCAAAGAGGAGGTCTACTACGAATTAATAACTGTGAAATTGCATCCACTGATTTGATTACTGCCTCCATGTGAAACTTTGTGTGGCCTACTATTTCACTATTATTTTTTTCAATTTAAATGATCAGTGCCATCTGAAACTATGCAATGATCTAGACACAGCTGAGTGAGCCATCAGTAAAGGGGTAAAATCCTTGACTACAGCTAAAGACCACTTTTAAGTTACACTTATCTAAGCTCACTTGGCTTCTAGCACTTATTGCAGAGAGATGCACTGCTTCTGTATGCAGTGTACCCTACAACCCATTTATAGAAAATTGAAAATATGCCATGTAATTGTATTTTTGAAATTTTTTTATTTGTGGCATAATAGTAAGAGTTGTTTCCAGATGACAATATTTTGCTTTCAAAGCTAAAAATACAGATGGAATGCAGTCAGACAGTACCTTTTGAGCAAATTTAGAGCCACCAGAAAGTTGATCACCTATGGACAGAAAGTTTATCCCCAGAAATCAATAACACCTACACTAAGTGTACACTAACTGTACACTATTCTGGGTGATCAGACAATGCTCAGTTTGCTCACCTTCCTGCTATACTTATGGAACAAAAATTCAAGTGCAATACAATTCTGTAGTATCTAGGGATTGTGGACCATTTGAAGGGGCTTTTTTTCCAGATAATGCTAACTACTTGCCAATCAGTTTCTCTCTGTATATTTCGAAAGCATTTTTGCTGTAACTAACTGAAGAAATGAATTTATTTAATAACACAGATATGGAACTGATTTAAATGGATGACAAGCTTCATTCACTTTCAACAACACCTGCCCAACCGTTAAGTGCAAAGAAGCATATATTGCATGATAATTATAAGAATCAATCAGAGGAGGTTAGAAAGGATTTTGAAGAGAGATTAGAAAAGCAGTTCACAAAGACATAATGGGTGATATATTTATGTCTCTCAAATACACAACAAATTCTAGAAGATTTGGGATTGTTGCTTGGAAGTGTTTACATTGGTATCTTTATTTCCCAAGTAGACTCCGAAGAATTTTTCCTCATGTAAACAGCAAATGTTGGAGGTGTGATGTAGAAGAAAGAGGTATTTGGGAACATATATTTTGGGAGTGTCATGAGTTGGCAGACTTTAAGGATTCCTTGCAGACTGCTGTGTTGGAGATGCTGGATGAGCAAATTGGTGTAACTAAGAAAATGATTTGTTGAGCTATGATACAGAATCAGACTTGCCTAAACATAGTAAGACCTTGCTGAGTCTAATTTTGATGGCTGATAAAAACACAATTACTAGAAAATAGAAATCAAAGTCTAAACCAACTTCACTAGACTTAAAATAGTAACAGAGATAAAACAACTGTAATTGGTATCTTTAGAAAAGGGTAGGAGCAAATTACATAGGAAAAAATGGGAAGTGTGGGATCAATACATGCAGAGGAGGAACAAGATTTAAAAGAAGACAGATTATGAATGAGATATGTAATGACTGACTGACAATGACTGGATATATTATAACTGATGTATAATGTTTGCAGCTACAGTTGTGTCAGCATGGTTTGTAATTTATAATGTTTGCAACTGAGTGTGTCAGTATGGTTTATTTTCATTTCTAAAAATGTAAGATTGCTTATGTCATACATGATTATTTAATATAGATGTTTGCTGTTTAGAATAAAAAACAAGTTTTAAAATCAAGAAGGTGTATGTAACTGTAGCTTACAGGTCACTAAGACACCATGCATACATATTGTTCTGCCCCTTCATAACTGAAAACTATTAATACATATAACTTGAGCATGGAAAATGATAAGCCTTGTACTCATAAACTGATAATGTAATTTAGAACAGTGAACAACATAAAAAAAAATATTTTCAGAAGCAACATTTAGCTTCCAGTCTATAAACAACATACCACCTACAATTAAAGGACACATAGTAGCAACCTGTACATTATAGGGCATATAAGCTCTATGGGACACCTCCATGTATAGATTGAAAAAGGCTGAGTGCCACTGTATGGGGACAGAGACAGTACATATAATGGAAAATGTATATCTCCAGGAGAAGGGCTGAGAGCTGTATGGAGGTGTAGTCATAACAGAAGGAAGAGACAAAGCAAGACACAAAGAATAGGACTTACAGTATCTTTAGAAGGAATGCCTTTTTATGTTTCTACTAGTTATAAAACATCATTACTACATGGTATATGATGTGCTGTAAAACATTATTACTATACGGTATGTGATGTGTCATAACACATCTTTCCTACATGGTACATGATGCTTACACAGTGGTTACTTCCCAATGTATACCTAGAGGGATGGACAAGAATTTTGTTGGCTTTCACACTGACTTGCCTTCAGATTTGAGGGGTTTCTTTTTGGACACTAAAACAACTGCTGTGCCATAGCAGGTTATCGATTCGCTAAATTCTTTTACACTATCACACCATTCTGTATCACACAAAGATACTTCTTTTCCAAGTCCAGCTGAGGGGGCACTTGACCCAATTGCACTTACAAGGATCAGGGAACCTGTATTGACCACTGCTGGTCAATCAGCCTGATTTCACTATTCAAATTCATGGAGACACATGATGAACATTAGTGGTAGGGAATCTGAGAGGTTATAGATACTGCAAAATAAGTTTTCTGGTAAAAACAAGCTCCTATGCTGCAAGGCTGCTTGTAGATGCCATTTATTTAGGTTGTTATTAAGGAGAGTTCAACATCTAAGTAAGTTTTACATTTTTTCTCTCCATGTAATGGGCAGGAAAACTACCCCTCCATTTTGCTTAACCTCAGTACCTGATGTGAATACAGAAGTTAGAAAAGCAACCTCTACCTTGAATACCACATCAGGTGCACATTGTTTTTCAAAGGAAAAAAAGAGCACCTAGGTACATGATGTTGAACCAATGTATCAAAACCAAAACTCTCTGTACAAGTAATACTGTACCCCACTAAATAAATAAGGCAACGCACACATTTATGTAAACTGAAGCAGGCTAGCTGTTGCCAGACATAATTACTGCTGGGGGTACTGGACTAGAATATAAAGTAAGTTTATAGGATATGACAAGTGCCATGGCTTATAAATACATATATATGCAGTGCCTGCAACAGGATCAGTTATACATATTTTCAGTCTTAGAGTTGGTGTGTGTAGTAGGTGCACTCTTCATAGGTTGCACAGTAATGCAATGTTTTGTTAAGACGATATCAGTTAGCATAAAATGATGATACACTAGGAATTTCAATATACAATAAATATATGCCCCTGCTCCTCCATGTATGGCATGATACTAGAAACAGCAGATGATAGCAGAGAAGCATCCATCGGATCCAGCTTTAATTTCTAGTAAACCTGTTGGCAGAAACATACAGAAGATGTCATAGTAGAATGAGCAGATAGATGGAAAGCACAAAACTGCAGATACCCACAACTGTGATTTTAAGTAGGAAGATGTAGACTGTCTGAGACTGTCTGAAAATATGCAAACATAGGTTGATGTTTACCATACAGAAGTAGGATACAATCAATTCAATGCCATGCAAAAGCATACATTATGCAATATATGGCAGTACACTGGGTATACTCAAAGTTTTGTCCGTATATCCAGGCAACAGTCAACTGTTATCTGTTAAAAGAAATCACAATGTTACAATATCCAAGTTAATTATACTCATAAAGAGCCATGTGTCTGTTAACTGCAGCACTGACACATATTCCCCTGCTAACTATGTACTACACTGCAACAGACAACTGATTGTTTGAGTATTCTGTTATATAGCTCAGAGGGTTAAGGGTAGCTCAGAGGGTTAAGGGTATTGGTTGCCAAATGGCTTTGTTCCTTTGTTCTGAGAGTGAATGTCTCAGTCTCTTACTGAGTACCATGTAACTGTGAGAAAATATAAGGAATGCTAACAGGTTAGTTGCATGTAATGGATCTCATGGTTAAAAATCAATAAAATAGTGCCTATAAGCTACTGCAGTGATTGTGTGTGTGTGTGTGTGTGTGTGTGTGTGTGTGTGTGTGTGTGTGTGTGTGTGTGTGTGTGTGCATGTGTGCGCGCGTGTGCATGCGTGCATGAGTGTGTGCATGTTTGCGTTTGTGTGTGAGTGTGTGTGTGTGTGTGTGTGTGTGTGTGTGTGTGTGTGTGTGTGTGTGTGTGTGTGTGTGTGTGTGTGTGTGTGTGAGTGTGTGTGTCTGTCTTTGTGTTTGTGAGTATGTGTTCAGGTATATGGCTACAATAAAAAGGTATTTATCTCTACTATCTAGTTGATGAGTTATTTTGAATTGCCAGGGCAGAATGTGCTTATTCATTGTTTATGCTGACTGAAATCCTTATTTGTCTTTGTAATAATATAATAAAATAACAATCCTATTTTCTTCATCAATCACTCATCCGCACAAACTGGAGACTCAGCTTAGCTGGTCTGGAAGTACAACGTACAGTGCATAAATGCCATAAATGGCACTGAAAGGAGAGAGAATGGAAATGGTCAGGCAGGGCTGGCCTGAGAAGCATATGAGAGTGATTATCAGAGGGTGTTCATGGGAACTGAAGCACATCAGGAGTTTACTAAAGGAATGTGTGCAATGAGCAGTGTACTGACAGTGAAGCAGATGATAAGTATTAATGATTCTCTGTTTTTGCAGAGTACATGGATGCACATGTCGAATTATTAAACCAAATAAAATTGAAAATATTGAGTGCTTGCATGATCATTTTGTGGGAATACAAAATAATACTTTAAGTAGAAAGCATTGTCTGCACATATAGTGCAGCTTTCATATCTGAGGTAAGCTGCAAATAATTTTATTACAAAATAGTTGCTCAAAAACCCTTCAAGGAGTTCTCTCATTAAATCTTAATGGAAATCCTGTTCATCCTTTAAAGTAAAGTGTTTCTAGGGTGAAGCCTTTTGGAATTGTTTACCTGACTATATGCCTGCAAACTGCTACATTTGCATCATAATCTAATTCCAAAGGTTGTAATTGCAGACCATACAGTCTGGATAAATATGATATACTATAATATAATATAATATATAATATAATATAATATAATCTATAATATATACTATATAATATAATATAATATAATGTAATATAATATAATATAATATAATATAATATAATATTATATTATATAAAAACTGCGGTGGTGGTGCTGCGGTAGCATTGTCACCTCACAGTAAGACGCTGTCCGGTTCGATTCTCAGTTAGAGCGTCTTCTGCGTGGAGACATGCATGAATGGGCGTACCTTCATTGAAGGTTGTGTGTCAGGGCCGGTAACTTGGCACATAAAAATCAACTACCAATCATTAGCGGACTGGAGTTCTGCTGTGGCGATGCCTAACCGGGAAAAGCCGAAAGACACAACATAATATAATATTATATAATATAATACACATGGGAATTAGACTTAAATGCTATATCTTAGTGTCTGACAGTGCAATATTCCCTCTCTAGTGTTCCACTAATCTCTTTTTGCATTTAAAAACTAAGGGTGGTATTCCTAGTTCTGCCATTCATGTACACACAAAGACTATCAGTGAAGACAGCTGCTGAGCGTTTATGTAAATCAGCCAAGCATGAAGAAATGGTGCTGAGTCTGTAAAAGTGCAGAGCTTTGCCAAAATGCCCACAGCTGGCCATCTTAAATGGTGTAAAAATGGACTTAAGCTGGTTTGGTTATATGCTGTGGAAGCCACATGAGTGTAAAGACAATATTTCCTTGGCATTTTCCATCATTGTGAATCAGTATTTGCTAAAATTTTGAGGGATTGGAGCTTTTCACAGCTTCACAGAAATAAACTTAACACGCTAAAAGGGTTTATATATGAAATGCAAGGATGTTCTTATGTGGATGCTCTGATTAGTTGTTTACAAGGATGGAAAGTGTGACCATAGGAAAGATGGAAATGAGGGAGACTGAAAACAAGGGACACAAAACGAAGACATGAATAGATTGTACTGGGGAAGGTATAAGAGGAGAGGCACTGGCTAGGATTCAATAACCTCCGTGTAGGAATAGTGGCATTGCTACATGGGGTGAATGGTGTTTACATCCGCATCCCCCTCTCAGCAGCGTGCCTTTGACATTAATGAAGGCGTGCTACTGATACGGATATGCGGACATGAACACCGAATGAGTGCAGAGGACATGTTGCAGTAGTGCTCACAGATCCGTAACATGCTCCCTGCACTATCAAAGTGCAGTATGGCACTTTTTAAATGCGTTCAGTGTCTGTGGACACTGAAAGCAAATGAATACAATGCAATGCAATGCAGGATGCGTGTGACAGGAACTGTAACACACCCCCTGCATTGTCAAAGTGCCGTACTGCACATTACAGTAAAAAATGTGTCCTCGGACACACACCTCAACCTCTTAGAGCAAGAAATCTGAACAAAGCCATTAAATGAAAGCAGGAGAAAGGGCCATAAATAGGGGCACTTTTCAAATATTGCTCTTAAAAACTTAGAAAGTTGATAGAATGATATGTTTTACATTACCGTGGATTGTCATGAAGAGTATGTAGCCTGCAACTGACATGCTGATAGTTGTATATTGAGATATATCTATTTAAAATGGCTGTATGAAATAATTTTTTTTGCATTTATATGTAAAGTTTAAGCATAGCTGAGTGGGTCTGAGCATAATGGAGCTTTGCTCAGCACAGCGTAAATATCTTGTAAAAGTTAAATAGAAATGTATAGGTGAAATCTTCAATGGCGACTTAGCTTAGTGGTTAAGATTTCCGGCTTTGGGTGCAGTAGTTCACAGTTCAAATAGCAAGAGAGGCTGTTCATCTTTTATATGGGAAAGCATTGTTAATTTTTATTTGTTATTTTTAATGATGTAGTAATTGATATTTGTTAACCAGGGTAGTATAGCTGGTCCAAAATTGCAGTGCCAGTGGATATCAGACGTGAAATCTCCCATATAAACACAAGTGTCCCATACAGTACAGTCACACTCCAAGGTAATGTAATCAACTCACATAAGGGTATGTCATGTAAAATAAAATATATACTCCTAATAATATGTCACTAATGAATCATTAATATCCAATCTGTAAATATTTTTGAAATGAAAACTGAGCAATGCTTAGCAGTGCTTAGCTGGTTTGAGCAGTGCTTAGAAGTATAATTCTAAGCAGCATTCAGCTCAGCTAAGTGGATTTGCACACTGCTAACCACTGTTCAGTATTTGCCCCTTTAAGCACTGCTCAACTCAGCTTAGCAGATTTGCACACCTCGGAGCTGTGCTCAGCATTTTCAAAAATGTGCCAATAAGAGCAAAGGGTGGGAATATGGCCTTATTTAAACCACACAGGCTGGAATACAACTAGAACCTGCTGTAGTTTGATCACTGCAGGAGTTATGTCTGGAGTTGGAGAGGGAGTGCATTTTCAAGCACAGTGCTGGGGCGTTTTGGAGTCCAGGGTCATGGCTGGGCTCCTTGTGCAACCCCATGACTACAGACTGCTGCAGGACCAGTACCAGGGCTCCCAATACAAATGTAAGGCCTGGGACCATCTGACACATGACGTCACCAGTGCCACTGGAATCCCCCGATCTGGTGAGCAGGTATGACATCACTATGGCGACCTAAAGTAGAGGAAGGGGGTGCTCTTCGTCCAATGGATCCAAGATGCTCGAGACAGCAATGCTCCAGTAGTTTGTATTTCACCCATAGTTGTACCAAATTCTAGCCTGAGAATGTGATAGACAGGTATGCATAATGGTTGTTTTCTTCCCCTACAGCTGCAGAGGTGAGAGCTAGCAATGTAGAGGCCCATGCAGACAGACTGGCAAGGCTGCGCCGAGAGTCTGGTGAGTACAGCTCTATCTTGCAGTATATAGTGCAATAAATAAAAAGCAGTACATTGTTTACTGCCAGTAGGTATAGTGTGTTCTGAGTGTACTGAATAAATAAAGTTTGTCAGACCAATATTGATCTACAGGATATGCAGTACTACTGAATGTAGAATCTCAACTGTAAGAAAGCACTGTGTCATGTTACTGAAATAAAGATTTATACCACACACTGCTGTGTTTAATCTGGTATATTGTTGAAGAAATAAAATGTGTACAGGTGTTTCACAGCAAATATGGCTTTGACAGCATGCATTAAGTGAGGCTGTTCTGATAACCAGCTGTTATGCAAAACTGTCGATTATGGAGCTGTAAAACAATATATAAATGAAATAAGAAATATGTCCTGCACTAAGATCTCAACCTTGGATAGTAATGCTTGCTGTATTATAGTGTGTCCTGTGCAGCATTGCCTTGTGTTAACCTTTGCATTCCAGATCTTATTTCAAAAGATTACTACACAGTACACTATCTGTCATGCATGGATCTCAGGCATGTATGGTCAACTGTCACCATAGTCTTTGGTGACACTACACTTAGATTACAAGGTCAGACTGTCTACTCAAGAGACTATTAGGCAGAATTCAGTCAAGCAAAATACAGCAGTTTTCTAATAGCTCAGTGTGATGAAAAATAGCTCTGTCATAAACCTTTGCACACCCAGACCACAATTTGAATGCAGGGGGTGGTACTAAGATGTGTGAATATTTACACTCATGTAATCTTGAATATTTGTAGAAGCAGTCAGGTAGTGTTATCAGATATGTTCTCCGCAGGTCTTACAGGTAAAGAAATGTTTGTAGTAGCTGTATGAAGGGTATACTAATAAACCATTTAAACTGTTCCACTGTCCAACTTCATGCCTGCAAATGACAGCAGGATAGGTGCATACATCATGCACTCTTCCTGGTACATGGCTCTCAAGTATCACTCTGTCATGGCTAGTGGTTACTGCTGCCAATAATTTTGGACACAGATATGAATCCAGGTGAAGTATGCCAGTAGCACACTCACACATCAGTGCAGGGTACACCTTCTTCATCATATATGTAACCCTGACATGTACAAGCCCCTCTAGTCATGTACCCAGAGTTGTCACAGTTTGCCCCATTCCATTCAGGTAGACAGTTTAATAGTTATGTATGTGCTACAGAAGCTATGGGCCATAGGTAGATGTAAAGTGAGGGCAGACCTGTAGAGTATTGAGCAGTACTGGTGTGAAAAATAGAAGCCTATACAGTTGCTAATGGACTTTTTTTTCTCCCCCTACCCCTTATCTGCATCAATAATTATTATTCATATACTACAGGTATGTTGTTCTCAAAACTTAATGTTGGAACTTGTGTTCTATTACTGTTCATATATTTAATTGGTTGCATATTAACATACCTTGTTCAAACACCATTGTTGGTGGCCTGTTGCCGTAAATGTAACTGGCATGCTGTTACAATGCTGACTGTTATTCCATTTATGCATGTGTTCTGTTTGCTGTGCAATTGTTTCACTTCTATTGTTCTGGGTTAATTGGAACACCCACGCATGCTGTTATAACTAATCTTGAAATGTTTTGTTCATGAGTAACCAACACATTTTGAAAAACCTCAACACCATTGCATTTCTGGGAAGGCTGATCCCAGTGGATCCATCTGTCCTGCCTCATCTGGCCATGGCACTGGGCCCCAGCATGCCTGGGACCCAACCCAGAACTTCCTTCTCTGCTGGTCCTGCACCACTCTGGGGTGGACCTGCCTCAGGGGATGGGGCCTGCCCCCCCCCCCGGGTGCGGGTGCCGAGTGGAACCCATCATCCACAGAAGATTCTGTGGTATGATGTGCAGGGTCATCCAGACAAAGTTGGATCGATGCCTGAGCCAGATTGAGGGCAGACTGGTGCACCTCAAGGGGCAGCTTGCCCCTGTTGTCCAGCCGTCAGCACCGCCACCTTCAGGGCAGTGAAGGGGCAGTGGTGACTGCTCATCAGTAGGGACCTCAGTCCCACTGTTTCTATATGGGGCCTCAAGGGCCTCTGATTCCCAACCACTCTCCCCGTCCAAGGTGTTTACCCCTCATGTGCCATACACTGCCCCTGTCTGCTGTCTTGTCTATCTGCAAAAGCAACTTCTCCTACCCAACTTACCTCCCAAAATATACCTACAACCTTTCCCCAACATCCCACTCTCACCTTAAAAAAAAAAGTGGCATATGCCCCCCCCAAAAAACACATCCCATACATAACTCTCCATTTCAACCCCAAGTACACTGACATCAGTCAATTTACCCCTGAATTACTCAAGCAATGTATGTCTCCCTCACCCCTCCTTGTGTGATATGAGGCTCTAAATTCCAAATTGTCCACATCATTCACAGCTTGTCCTGCAGAAGAAATGGAGAGCTATGGTCTTTTCCTACACCAATCCTGCACATCCCGAGCTGCCTTTCACATTGCCCCCCCCCCCCGCTTGCCTCCATTTCACAACTTTCCTGTCACCCTTTTTTTCTTTTCTTTTTTTGAAATTCGTGCAGGTTTAAGCAGGAATAAGAAAAGCTAAGCAGAACCAAGCAGAACTAAGCACCTCTTGGTATTGCTTGGCATCATCACGCAAACCCAGACAAACCCACTTAAAACTGCTTAAAACTACGTTAATCAGTCTGTCTCAATCAGCCTCTGTTCTGCTCAGCAACAAAATAACCAGCCCTGGCAGGTCTTGAACCCAGCACTCTGTGCACTACAGTCATAGCAACATACCACTACACCAAAAGAACTGTTAGATTTACTAATGCTTTTGTAAATGTATTGTGAATTATGGTTATTTAACATTAGGGAAAAAGAAAGTCATCTTTGAAAAGTCTTGAGCCCAGGACCCTGTGTACTACAGTCACAGCAACATACTACTACACCAAATCGGCTGTGAGAATTAGCAATGCTTCAGTAAATATATCATGCAGTATGGTCATCTAACATTAGGGAAAAACTCTATGGAATTAGTGATATATATATATATATATATATAAATATATATATATATATATATATATATATATATATATATATATATATATATATATGCCTGACAAAGTGTGGGGACAAAGGGCAAAAATTAGGGACATATTTTAAATAATTGATTTCATAAGCTTAGAAAGTTGCTAGAGTAACATGGTTTGTTTTAACATACATTTTCTGAAGGATTTCAAGTCTGAAACCCAAATGCTTGCATCATTTATTGACTTCAATATTCACATCATCACAGGGATTTGTCAGAAATCCACAACATTTAAGGGAGGGCAGACCAAAATTATGAGCCAAAAATCTGGACATTCTGTGAAAATCTGGACAATTGAGAGATATGTGATATACAAATCAGTTGCATACCACAACTCCTTCAGAAAATGTATGCCCAAACAAAGCCTTGTACTCTAGCAAGTTTCTAAGTTTATCATAGCAGTACTTACAATATGTCCCTAATTTTGGGACTTTGTCACAACATGTTGTTGGGCTTTCTACACATTTCTTGTGCTAAGAGGTTGAGCGCTATGCAGACATATCATGCAAAACTGTGGACATAACACATCAATCCAAACAGTGGACAGTATTTCCACCTAGCCTCTGTGATGCTGTAGCTCTGACACCTCAATAATCTCTTCTTCATAGGCCAGGAAAAGGGCCAAGGCACACATGAAAGACTTAATTTTAGCACTGTGCTGCCATGCCATTGGCAAATGGAAAGACAGCACAGCTGTTCTGGATGCCATTAGCAAGTAGGAGACACCAATTGGTGCCCAGACCTTCACCTTCTTATGAGCATTACCTACAAAAGGCGAGCTGCTGCCTATGCAAAACAGGTCTGAAACTTTTTTGTAAAAGACAGACTGTGATTCAAGAAAAGCTACACATTTATTCCCTCTGAGAAAAGAGTACATCAGTATAACAGGTATGTCAAACAATTAACTTAGCTGAAGTGATTCTGTGTTGTGCAGTGCTCAGTCATCTCTGTATTTAATGTTGGTTTTAAGCTCTTTAATTAAGCTTTGGTCACATCTATTTTGTATCTTATTCCAGTATGACATTTGTTTTGTTAAAAGTGTTCTGCTCTGTTGGAGTTGTAAGGGTTCCCCCTTCTTGTGATGAAATATTTGTTGGTGTTTGACTTAGCCTTCCCTACTACAAATCTCATTTTGAACACACCTCCCAGTCATATGTCATCAGCTTATCCTACTGAGTAGACATAATCATTTGGGAGGAGAAATTATCGTGGTTCATCCCTTCCCACGTAACCTATGAACAAAAAACATTTTAATGTATTTCTGTCTATTCCAATGTTATTACTTCAATTTGCTTTTGCTGCCTGTTTTTACAATGACTCAATTGCACTTATTCTGCTGCATGTATTGCTGCTTGTTAGTGGCCTGATTTAATTCTAACTGCTATGCTAAGGCTTTGGGTTTAGGCACATGGGCTTCAGGCCAGTTGTTTCACATGAGGAAGGTTTGTGGTCTGCACTGTTGTGGGATGGGAGGGGAGATTATACCCTCCTGAGCTATAAATTGCTGGTTGAAGGATCATTGTGACTGCTTATTTGAACTGTTGTTTTCTGACATTGGTATGGTTTGTTTGCTATAGCATACACTACATCCTGACATGCTGAATATAGCTTTGTTTGTATAACTTGAGTGAAAATGACCTGCAAGTATGGTAGCTGCATGGCTCCAAAAGTATAACTTGAGCACTAATCCCACCCATCTTATTTGGATAGGGTTCCTCTGCACCCTAGTAGCAGAAGTATGCAGTTAGAGGTTGTGTGAATGAAGACTCTGGAACAGGGCTGTGTTCTGAGCTATAGTATGGGTTAACTGGTTAATCTGTTTAATCTCTTTGCTCTTGTTTGCTATATATAAGTGTGTATCTGTTCACCTGTGTTACATTGACCTAAAAATAGTTTAACTATCTTTAGCATAGTCTGGTTACAGGTTTTGCTGCATTCACATCTGTTTGTGTGATTCCTGTGTTTCCTGCTACACCATCTAGTGTTGGCCATGGCCTGTCTGCACATACTGGGAGTAAGTTAAGTGGTTGGCACTGGTCTGCCATAGGATGTTTAGCTAAGAGCTCAGGGACAAGGGTTGATTAGTCACTCCCAGTGTTCCTATTTTATCTTTGTTGTTTTGTATTTAAATCCAGTATGTGCATGGCTTTGTGCTTGTGTGCAGAAATAATCCTTTGAGAGGTATCTCAGTTGCATTTCTTTCTCTTACCAGCACTCTTGTTTGAGTGAGGCCCTCACCTGCAGGTACTGTCCTGATGTTATCCAACCATACTCAAACCTCTAGGTGCTATCCTCAGTTAGTACCCACTCTACTATCCCTGACCTCTCTTCCACAGATGCTGATAACCATGGATGGACAATTTCCTGTGCTTTCTCCTGCTATTCTGGTTGATATGGGCATCCTGACACAGTGCAGCAACTGCCTTATGTACACAGACAGCTGTCTAGTACTACCACCTAGGAATACAATATGTGAGAGATGCACTCACCTTAAGAACCTAGACTCCTTGCTGTCTCAGTTATAAGGCAGTACATGATTGAAAGACCACAATGCTTTGCCAGAAATGGCCTTCATCTGTCGCCCCTGGGCTTTAGGCTTCTGGCAAAGGCACTTGCCTTCCCCATAGTGCCCTTTTTTTTAGGCAAAGTCATGAGCACAATATTACCAGCATGAAACCATATTATAAACAAAATGTAAAGGTGGTATCACAAGGGTGTATGTGCTGTTACCATCCAGTTGACCAGGTTACACCTGCAAAGGTGTAGTTAGCTACCCTGCCTGATGTGGACAGTGTCCATTCCACCACAGTGTGATTGTGCGTGATACACATCCAAGCCAACAAGGCCAGTCCAGGTCACTCACTAGGTGTGTGTGTGTGTGTGTGTGTGTGTGTGTGTGTGTGTGTGTGTGTGTGTGTGTGTGTGTGTGTGTGTGTGTGTGTGCATGTGTGTCTGCCTGTATGTATGTATGTATGTATGTGTGTATGTATGTACATCCCCTTGCAGCAGTCTACATGTGTTACAGCCACTCACAGAAAGACATCTGGTTAAAGCCATATGGGAAACTGAGGCAAACACCAGACATTGATCACAGCCTTCATGTATTGCTGTGGTACACATGGAAAGTAGATACCAGAACAGGTTGTGCATGTGAATGTACTTTCCAAAGCATATGTGTTGTTACATGACAATATTTGTCATTAATCTGCAATGTCCATCGGACATGGTTATCCAAAACATTGGCCAGAAAACCACAATTTTGTGACAGATGAAAAGAAATTATGTGTCAAACATCAGAACAATCTGAGTGCAGAGATATGCAGAGGTCACATGTATGGCTACCACCTGTAGCCATACCTCTGAACCTCTTAGAGCAAGAACTCTTTACAAAGCTATAAATAATGGGGGGACAAAAGCCCCAAAATAGAGACACTTTTGAAATATTGCACTTACAAGCATAAAGAGTTGATAGAATAACAGGTTTTGCATTAGCAGAAATATTCTGAAGGGTATGAAGTCTGAAACTCATGTCTTTCACTATTT
Source organism: Protopterus annectens (assembly GCF_019279795.1). Lineage (NCBI taxonomy): Eukaryota > Metazoa > Chordata > Ceratodontiformes > Protopteridae > Protopterus > Protopterus annectens. The sequence goes on from NC_056732.1 coordinate 98,648,362, forward strand.
GTTGACATCAGCCCTCAATGATTTGCCAATGGTTTGCCAGAAAAACACAAGTTTATGAGAAAATGGAAAGAAAAGATGAGGCAAAATTCTGGACATCCTGTGAAAATATGTACAGTTGAGAGGTATGTCTGTACCACCCTGCAGGTTGCAGTCCATGTTTGGCAAGGTGTGATCTGTGACAACAACGGAAACAGTAACGAGGTCCAAAGAGTGTAGACAACAAACATTTCATACAGTTGTCTACTGATCGCATAGAGCAGTTATTGCACATCAGAAACACCTTAATGTTATGACAAATACTGTAAGCTAAGGTAATGTCACACAAAGAAGGTGTCATAGTAGCAATCCACAGGAAGTCCTGTGTTATGCACTTGCCTTGGCAATGGTATGTCCTCCCAACTCTCACATTACTACAAGTTGCATCCCACACTCCACATTTGATAATCACACACACATTGGGTGTCTCCTATGTGTGTGCAATACGTAGACATGTGAAGGTCCTGTGACTACTTGGTCCCCCCAACAATCCACATGCATATAGGCATGAATACTAATTGGCACTACCCACATACATAGGTACAGCCTAAGGCTGTTGAAGTGTTAAGATTTTTTCAGTCTCTCATTGAGCCACAAATTGCTGTTTACACACTGCAATGGGCCATACAGTGGGTATGGAATGCTGTCAAGGTCCTAGCCTCAAACTGAATGCAGACAGCATGTCTCCAGTACTTCCCACATCAACACCAACCCTGTAACCACACACACATGCACACACACACACACACACACACACACACACACACACACACACACTGACTCACTCATGACCTGCCCTTACTGATAGCAGAACATCTAGCTGCCTGGTTTTACAAACAATAGTGCTAGATACATAACACAAACACCACAGAGCTACTGTAGTCTTGCAGTGTCTGCCATTACTATTCAAGTGAGTGACAATTGCAGGGGCTGTTAGGATTGCCAATGGTGGGTTCACAGGCCATTAACATGGTAGAGCCATCTGGAACACACACACACTGCTGCATGGGGACATGCATAGAAACATGTGCACAGACTTGACGCTTTTCATATTAGATAACCTACCTTTCTAGTTATGTACAATACACACTGATATGATGATTGCATACCACAGTGCCTTTGTTTTAGAAAATGTGTAACTGTGCTTGTAAGGTGGATGACATCTGTAAGGGCTGTGACTAGGTTGGCATTGGGTTGTTAACAGGGTGGAAGAGACACACAAAATGGTATAACCATCACATACACACAGCCACAGGGATATGCATATAGACACATACACTCACACAGTTGGCAATACTCAGATTAGAACACCTACCTATCTACTTGCATGTACTATCGTGCTGCGTACATGTTACATGCACCACAGAGTTTATATGCCTGGGACATAATGTTCTACCTCTTACAACAATTAATGTTGGGAATGGCTTCATGGATGGTGGGATACACCACCCAAAATAGCAACTCATCTCATATATTGATCTTACAAACCTGGACAAGTGATGGAGTAACAGACTTTACATAAGCATGATGTTTCAGACAGGTATGAGGTTTGATGCTGACATGTGTGTCACTACAGCAACAGTCACATATTTGGCAATGATTTGTCATAAATGCCCATTGTTAGGAGACACAGACCACATATATGTTGCAAACATCTGGATATTCTACTTACATCTGTACAGATGACTGTTATGGCCTGTAGGGTTTAACATGGTGCATGTAAGGCAGAGGCAATTAACAGTTTTTTTAATGTAATGCCATGGGGAGGGGTTAAGCAGATCTTAAAATAGTATAAATAACACAAACAACAGCCACATGGAATATGCTTTATATACAAATACATCCAGTACTATAGTTGACTGTACTGAGATTCAAACACCTACTTATCTACTTGCACATAATAGAGTGCTGTTTTCCTATCACACACACCAGAAAGCTCATAGGGCTGATAAGTGTCCAAAGGTACTTCTAAGGTGAATGAGATCAGCAGCCATTGTAAAGCAGGGCAATGGGAAGTGTACTGGGTGGAACAGGTCACAAAATGGTATAACCAACACACACACAGGGGATATGTTTCTCACACACACATTCTCACAGTTGCCAATGCTGAAACTAGAACCCCTACCTATCTAATTATTTGTATTATAGTGCTACACAGTTATCACATACGCCACAGAGCTTATGCAGCGGGCAAGAGTCCAAAGGTACTTCTAAGCTGAATGACATTAGTAGCCCCTGTAAAGTAGGGCAATGGGAAGTGTATTGTGTGGTCACAAAATAGTAGAAAAACCACAGAAAAACCGACCAGCAGAATGCGAGCAATTCAAAGGATACCAAGTTTATTGAAGTTAAGCGCTTTCCTCTCTATTACAGAGACTTCCTCAGAACAATATTGCACAAAAACCCAGCCAAATATATACCCACCCCTCAATTAACCATTCAAAACTGCACCAAAAATTTTAAAGCAATATATACACATCAAATTACAGCAGTAAAAATGTTGCATGCAGCAAATAAAAGTAAATAAATGTTACCATAAAATGTTATAATATGTTAATAAATTGCTAAATAAAATCCATGTTAACTTTACTAACCTAAAAGTTGATCAAGTTTTAAAACACTAGCAATGCTTATAGTTTCATTGATGCCTGGGTAACAATAAGCATTTAAAAACAACTGCCATCTCAATTACATCATATCCAAATGCACATCTGTAATGCACCCCTGTTCATCCAGCACTAACTGCTGTAAAATCAAAAATTTAAAATCATGTGTTGGATTTTCATTGGTATGGCTGTATAAAGCACTGGTAACCCTACAATGCCTGATGTCACCCAGATGTTCACCTATTCTTACTTTAAATTTTCTACAGGTTTCCCAATGTAGAAACTAGAACATTTTCCACATTTAGCCATATACACAACATTTTTACTATTACAATTGTAGTGGCCTCTAATATTGATAGTCTTCCGATTAACCCTAATTTGACCTTCAGTTTCCAATATAAATGGACAAAAAGAGCAGGAATTACATTTAAAATTAACTACTTTTCTATTGATTCTGCCTTTGTGTCTAATACTTTCCAAAATATTCTTTATAGATTTGTCCCTCCTAAAAACATGTATCGGGTTTTTACCAACTTTCAATGCAACATTAGCATGAAATTGAAGAATCTCCCAATTTGCATTTACCACATCAATAATACTGATGGCCATGCCATTGTATGTCAAAATGAAGGCTGAGTTGTAAAAAACTTTTTCATTACTAGATCTATTAGTACTCACAAATCCATGGCCCAGTATGGGTCTATAAAAACCTTGTTTACGTTTGTGGGTTACCTCATGAGCAAGGTCATCCAAAATACAGTCAGGATATCCCCTTTGTTTAAACATATGTGTAATAAAATTTAGTTCTACCAAAAATGCACATCAGAACTCACCACTCTGGCAGCCCGCACCAACTGGCCTTTAACTACAGCCCTCTTTTGATGGTGCGGGTGATAGCTCCCATAATCCAAATAGGAATTTGATAATGTGGACTTTCGGTGAATTCTGGTGTTAGAATTCATATTACACCAATCTATCTCAAGTTCTACATCTAAGTAGACAATTTTATTCTTACTATAAACATAAGTAAATTTAAAAAAATCAACTGTTTCATTAATATATACCAGAAACTCATTTAAACTGTCTTCTGTGTCTTTCCAAAGAAGAAACAAATCATCCAAGAATCGGGTATAGTGTACAATATTAGACATGTACTGACTATCAATCAGAAATTCCTGCTTCCAATAAGACATAATAAGGTTGGCAAAAATGGGGGTACATGCTGCCCCCATTGCCACTCCTTTCACCTGTTTATGATACTGTCCCTCAAACCAAATGCAGTTATTATTTAAAACTAATTCCATAAGTACACTCAGTTTGTTGATATCATCTTGAGAAAAAATATTGGTTTTATTAAGTTGTTGTTCTAACCAATAAATACCTAAATCATGGGGAATAACAGTGAACAGATTACCACATCAACAGTAACCATAATCATATAGGTGGTTAATTAAATGCCATTTCATTTGTCAATAAATTGCCAGGAATCTTTGCTAATATAATCAATAAAACCAAGGCACTTCTGCATTTCATGATCTAGGTATTTGGCAATAAAATAAGTCTTGGACCTTTTACCATCCACAATGGTCCTGAAAGATGAATTAACCAGTCTATTGTGGATTTTTGGTATACCAAAAATATTTGCCACCCTAGGATATTCATTCCTCAAAAAGTGATACTCATCTACATCAATTTGGGCCTGGTAAATCATATCTTAAAGTGCCAAGTCTATCTTTTTATATGCCATCCTAATCTCATTTAGGGAACTTTCCTCATAGGCTTCATCAAGTAGGATGTTATTCATACCATCTAAATATTGGCCGGGATTCACTAATCCTCTGTGTAAGACTAACTAAGTCTTACTCGGAAACTGCAGTCTAAGAGTATGACGTCAGCGCATCATGCATATTCATGAGGGCATGCTGACTCAACTCTAAGGCTAACATGGAGCGTGCATGAGTGCAGGGGGCATGTCAGACTGCTGAGCAGTCCAAATATCCATGCCCCTGCAATGCCTAAACTGCAAATGTCAACTGAAATGAGCGAGAACGCTCAAATGTCTACATACCCAACACTACACTCCCCCACATTCTAAATCCCTGTACAAGTTTAAAATGTAAAGCTTTCCTTTTTTTTATTATTCCCGATATAGCTGCCCATATTTGCGCGTGTATGTGTGAGTTTGCCCATTGCTTAGCTAAAGTTAGCAGTGTAGACATCGAAGAGGATAATAAACTACTTATATGCAAATTAAGCCAAATAGCAATAGCGTAGTGGTAGAGCCCTCGCACAAAGAGAAGACATTTCCGGTTTGAGTCCCACCATTCCCCTTCCTATTTTCTGTGGGAAATGTGTGCATAAAAAGAATTCCTGACATTTACCTTTTACATTTTAGTAAAATGCATTGAAATGGCCTATGTGGTACTGAACAATATTTTTATATATATATATATATATATATATATATATATATATATATATATATATAAATATATATATAAAAGAAGGTGGAATGGTCATGCATACTGATAAATGCATAAGTAACATATCTTAAGCAATGTGAAGCACTGCTAAGCAAAGTTTACTAGTATTAAGCACAGTTAAGTATAATTGCTCATAGCTTAGCACTGCTTTAACTAGCGCAATAGCTTTGCCCGGAGCGGCGCATTGCGCCAATTAGCACAAACAAAACATGTTCGCGCAGAGCTGTGCACCGCTCTAACTAGCGCAACATTGGGCAACATCGGGCAATGTCAGGCAATGTAGAGCAACGTCGAGCAACACTGGGCAAAGTTGAGCAAAGTCAGCTAAACACAGCCACACCTACTAGCCGGTCTGGCCAGTAGTAAAATAAAAAGCAATAACAGGCCTCGAACCCGGGATACTATGCACCATAATCACAGTACTAAACCATTAACTCATGACAGCTTTACATATGGATGCATTTCCACCACACTCATATATATCAATGGAAGTTCACCCATTGCTAAGCAGGTTTGCTTTTAGCTGAGATTTTTCAAAAATCACAAATAAGTGCGGGAAATGAGGCATATTTAAGCTCCATAGACAGGAATAATTGCCATAACTTGTTGTAGCTCCCATCTGCAGACAGTATGGCTGGTGTTGGAGAGGGCTCTCGTTTACAAGTGCAACTGTGGGGCATTGAGGAGTCAAAAGTAATGGTTTGGCTCCTCGTCCATCATCATGATGCAAGACTCCTGCAGGGCCAGTTTCAGGGCACTGAGTACAAAACGGAAGCCTGGAACCGTCTAGCACATGATTTCACCAGTGCCACAGGCATCCCTCGGACTGGTGAGCAGGTCAGACACCACTACTCAGACCTGAAGAGACGCAAGGAGGACCGACTGAACCAGTGGATACAGGAGGCCTGTGAAATGGAAAATGCCCCACTGAGTATGTAGCCATGGAATGAAGTATGTAAGAATTGCTATTGTAGTCTATATTATGGATAGGTATGTCTCAGTATCCCTTCATTTACTTCACAGCTGCAGGTGTCCGTGCTGCGAATCAGCAAGCCTATGCAGATAGGCTGCTAAGGCTGTGCCACCAGGCAGGTTAGTAATTATTCTGCATGTGTTGTCATATAAAAGAAGTGAGAGAGCCTGAAAAAGAGTGTTGTAACCCATTAATAAAGGTATAATAAGTGTTGTATAACTTCTCTGCATGTACTGTTATATAAAATAAGTGAGACAGCATGAAAATGTGTTGTAACCCATTAATAAAGGTATAATATGCCTTGAATAAAAGACCTCTGCATACACTGATATATGAAATAAATGAGAGAGCCACTAGAAAAGTGTGTAATGTAATTAATAAAGGTATAATTCCTGGAGTGTGTCCGTGTCACTTTCTTTGATATGTTGTTGTACCCTTGCGTTATAAAAATAGTACTGTTGTATTAAGCGCAGTCAACCCACACATGGGTAGGCCCATATAAAGTGGATGAAGGGAGTGCCAGTAGCTGTTAAGCATATATACAGTCCTCAACTGTCGGTTCATGGCCGGCATGTATAGGTTAATCTGGCACATGACTAGCTTGTTATTGTGTTCCCCAGAAATGTCAGTGTGCTGCTAAAAATGTAGGGGGCTGTTAACATATACCTGATAATGTCACCTGAACACATCCAGATATGTAGATATATAAATATAAATGAAATATATAAATATGTAGCAGTAACATCTCCATCCAGGACAGTTTGTATGTCAGGTACAGGTTAGGTATATCAAGAACTAGCAAAACCCATTTCACAATTTAACGGACATTGCCTAGTGTAATAATACAGGTAGGGGATATGTAACTGCAGTCAATAGGAATGTAGTGTAAACTATAAGTATATATAAGTTGCTAATGGAGGTATCTTTTTACACCCTACTGTATGTGCATAAACAATGCAATTCCACACCTCAATGGGTATGTCTAATGTCATAACATTTGTTGGGACACATGTCCTATTGGTTTATAAATATCTGCATTTACTTTGATGCATGTGCCCTGTTCACATATCACAATCTTGGTGGCCTGTTGCCACCAATCAATCCTGCATGCTGTTGGAATGTCCACTGTTGTTCTATATATTCATGTGTTATGCAGCTGTTCAACTGTTGGAACTCTGATGTGTTAGGTTAATGGGAATATTACTGTATGCTGTTACAACTAAATTGGAATGCTGTTGGCTATTACTAACCCATATTGTCATTAAATCCTCCTAAACATAGAACGTATGGGAAGGCGAACCCAGCTGACCCACCTGTCCCACCTCAGCTGGCGATGGTACCTGGCGCCAGCAGGTCCGGTGCCCAGCCCTGGACCTCCTCCTCCATTGGTCCTGTGCCTCCTTTGAGTGGAAGCACTGCAGGGGATGGGGCTCATCCCCCCCGTGCAAGTGTGGCTGGAGGAGGGGCACCTATCACCCTCCGAGCGGTCCGGGCTGTGGTGCATAGGGAGATTGAGCGTTCAGTCGCTGATCCTCTACGCCAGCTTGAGACAAGAGTGGTGTGAGTGATGAGTGAGCCTGCCCCTCCTACGCAGCCCCCAGCACAGCCACCATCCAGGCTGTGAAGGTGCAGTGGTGACTGCCCATGGGTGGGGATCTCTGTTCCACTGTTGCCATCTGTGGGCTTGCGATTTTCAAACATCCTTCCCCGTCAATGGGGTTCACCCACCCCATGTGTCTTATTCTGCCCCTGTATGCATCTTGTTTGTCTTGTCTGTTTACCTCCCCAACCTACCTCCCAAAATATACCTACTTCCCCTACCCCACATTCCACTCTCACCTGAAAAAAAAATAGGCATTCTGCTCCCACAAAATAATTATGCCCCATAGATAGCTGCCCATTTTGCACACATGTCCGCTGGACACATAAACTGAAATTTAATTGGCAGTACAACATACTTTGTTGTCCATACCCCTCTCTCAGGGGTGGAAGGTTTCAAATTTCCCTCCAAATTACTAGTATATGCACAGCTGTTGCTGTTAAAGAAATGGGCAGCTATGGACCTTCCCTACACCCATCCTGCACATCCCAAGCTGTTTTCCCTACTGTCTTTCCCTCTTTGTGCCCCTTTTTCACCACTTTCCTATCTCCCCATTTTCTTTTATTTCAAAGAAATGAGCACGGGCGTTAGAGGGAGTAAGCACTTTTAAGCAGTAGTTAGCGGGTTTGCGCGAGTGTGCGCTTAGCTAAGTATTGCTAAGCGTTGCACAAACCTGCGCAAACCCGCTTACAACTGCTTAAAAGTGCCTTAGTCACCCTGCATGTAAGGGGCCTTGTTCTGCTCAGCAGCAAAATAAAATACCAATGTCAGTCTCGAACCCCGGACCTTGAATACACTAGACTGCATGAAGTACCACTAAGCCACGGTAAATATACAGCAGGCTGTTGCTGAAATATATATATCATGCATCAGAATGAGTGAATGTAAAGGTAAGATAGGAATGCCATAACACAAAACCTGTTCTGTGGAACTTTACCAGCAGTTGTTGTGGAATTACATTACATGACTGTGATAACAGAACCAGCCATTTTAGCAGTAAATAATGTTACGGCTGCACTTTACAACCCCCACACAGTATCATAGCAGGACAATCCCCACCCAAATGTACAAAATACCTGTGTGTTCAAGGTCCAGCAAGGATGTAGGTAGGCATACTCAGTACTGGAATTGTCCAGTTTTCATGAGCATCCTGTGCTAATGTCAACAAAAAAAAAACACAAACTGTGCAGAAGTGAGTACATTAATATCCACAGTATATCAGTTCACAAACAGTTCATGTGCCAAATGAAAACATCTCAATAACTACGTATGTATGGCAGCTAATTGTATAAGTAGAAAAGAAACTACATACTCCCATGTATCTTGTGTTAGAATTTGTAGGGGTGAGTACAATTCTACACTGACAACTGTGTACAGGAAGTGGCAACATTCAAGTCTGAGTACAACATTCAAATCACTGGCTACACCCCTAGCATCAGATCCAAGAAGTACACCAACCTTCTGACTTACACAACGGTGTCCACAGCAAACAAGCATGGTCCCCAGTTTGGAAAGCTGAAAGGGCTACACCTACCTGACCTAGCAATTTATAGCATTTGGTTGCTATGACAGTGAGTACTGCAAGTACCACACAGCAGGCTGCATGCAATTACCAAATGGTGACCAACCATTGGTACAGAGGCCATCACATGCACATGTGCAGATACCTATAAAAGCAGGCTGTACTAGCTGTCCACATATGCAATCATTTCATTGCAGGTACGGAGAGAGAGAGAGAGAGAGAGAGAGAGAGCATTATAGAGTGACACAGAGAGACACAGAGAGACACAGACCACAGCAGCAGCAACAGGAAACAAAAAAGATATAAAAGAAAATATATTGAAAAAAATATATTGAAAAAATATATTGAAAAAAAGAAAATATATTGAAAAAAATATATTGAAAAAAACAATATATTGAAAAAATATATATATTTAAAACAAAAAATATACTGAAAAAAATAATATATTGAAAAATATAATATATTGAAAAAAATATATTTTGAAAAAAAAAAAGATATAAACAAAACAAAGTGTACAAAACACATGGAACTGACTACTACAAACACATACAAAGGAAAGGTATGTAACAGATATGTATTTACTGGCATGTAGTAGATGTTTTTGAAGAGTACTCTACATAGTTTGAATCATCCATATGTGGCAGCAGTACGTATCTATGCACAAATGCCCTGCATAACTACTGCCATGGAGAAATCAATGTGTAGCTGTGTGCTGTGGGATATAACTGTGACATATGTAGTTCATCATTAAGTGTCAAACATCTGATGTGTGTACAATGTCTGTTTGGGGGAGTAGCATATACAGTTATGTAAACATGGATGTGACAGATTAACAAATGCATGATAGTCATATTAACGTGTAGCTTAGCATTGGCAACAGCTGTACCAGGCTAGTGTGCTAATTTAGCATTTGCAGCTATATATACACCCTCTAATATTACTGTGTGCTCACATGTGACACCTGTTCATGTTGCAGCAAGGCCCAACAGGTCAGCCGTGAGGTACATGAACTTACAACAGTGTGGTCCTTGTGTGTGTATGGCACCCACATACGGAGCGATCTGTCTGTGTCCGATATATTAGCATCTGTACATGTGCATAGATCAAGGGACATACTGCAACTGTTTTTGAAAGGTGGATATATATATGTTGTTGAAGATTGTTATGTGCATATTTCTATGTAGGTTGTAGTGTGTGGCAAACCAGACAGCATACAGTGCTGGTATATGACATGTGGTGTTTAAACGCTGTGGGTATGATTTGTCAGGTTTGCATTGTTGCAGCCAGTGAGGCCTGCTAAAGCCACATGGGCTGAGAACACCTTCAATGCATTCCGCACAACACTGTGCAATATTATGACATAACTGTATACCTCACAACCTTCCCATACTTGATATTCCCACCATGAAAGGTGGACTGTATATGTGCCTATATGTATATCTATATGTACACCAATGGATGTTTATATGTATGTGTGTATATACATATATATATATATATATATATATATATATATATATATATATATATATATATATATATATATATATATATATATATACAGAGAGAGAGAGAGAGACAGGGTCATATTTACTGAAACAGATGCCTGGTGGCAAAACCATGGAGTCAAGCTCAATGTTGACACTGCATTGGCATCCCTCCTTGCAAAAACTCAGTACCCATTAACTACCACATAGTTGGTAGTCTACTTATCAGCGAAGGTGTGATAAGAGACCATGGGACACAGGTGGACAGTAGTCTCCACTTTGATAGTCACAGTGCCACACTAGTCATGTAATCTGTCTATGTGGCACACATCATCACAAAAGGTGTGTCATCCAGGGAAATATAGGTCAGTGTTCCCCTCTACTCCACACACATAAAACCCATTATAGAGTACAATGCCCCATATGGTATGTACCTCACAAGACATCTACAGCAACTGGAAAGGACACAGACATACCTCACAAAGAGTAATACTGGCCTCAAACAGATGCCCTATGCAGACCGTCTCTCAAAACCACAGCTAGACTGTGTCACATACTGCCTACCCAGAGGCGACCTCTGCCTAACATGCAAAGCTATGTGAAAGCTAGAGCTGTTGGACATGCTCCACGTAAACAGATCATAATCCCTATGAGCTACACGCTCTAGGTACCTAAACCTTGTCACCTCAATAAACAGCACATGCTGGAGGGATAGATCCCTATCTCAGTGACATCCCATACTCTGGAACAAACCACCTGTCAATAGCAAACAAAGCTCCTAATTAGCAGTCGTCATATATAATCTTGATGATTGTATGGGAGATAGGAAATATACCCCGGGAATCACCTCTGTGGCTCTGCTTGACAGGGCCATGTGAAATGAAATTACCTGTGTGTCAAAGGCCAGGGTATCGTATGGCTAGACATCTATAGGTCCTAGGGCCAATAGCCAATAACCTACCTATGAACCGATACTCACCCACATGTACTTGTTGCAATAATTGCTATGTGAGGTTGACTGAGTGTGATGGTGAATGTGTTGGTGAATGTGTCAGAGTTCTGTATATGTGTGATAGCTAAGTGGGAAAATGTTTCTGTCATGGTATTATGTGTCCTAGCTGTGATCCCAGCAAAAGATGTGTATGTTATTGCTAGGCAGAAAAAGCAGTATGCCAGATGGTCTGACATAGTCTTTTGGTGTCGACTGGGGTGTCCCATTGTAGGCTACAGCAGTACACGTATGCTTATTGAGTGTTACTGCTGGTGAATCCAACCCCTGAATGAACTGTAGTACTACCTGAAGCTGTATGCCTAAACAGCACAGTATGGTGTATGTCCACATGTCTTGGAACCACTGTTTTGTTTGTTCCCCTTAGTCTCACAGATGACATACCTCAGGCATAAGGTCTTGTAACTACTGACACACAGTACTGTATGGTACACACTTATAGGTCATGTGGGTTGCCATACCTTTGTGTCTGGTATGTATGTCTGATGTGTGTGTGTGTGTGTGTATGCCTGTACCATGGCCTCAGTCATATGTGTGTTACAGGATATAGGTGCATATCTAGCAACATGTATAGTCTAGTACAGCAGTATGCCACCTATATTAACAAATGAGCACATATGTTAGGCAGGGGTTTGCCATCAATGACTAGTGTGGTATACTGGTAATACTGTAACTGGACTTTACAATCATTGCAATGGATTACATGTTACATTATGCATTAGCTTGATATATACCCCCTGTGGCTAGGTGGTGCATTGTGTCACATACAGTGTGCCATATACTGTTGTATAGTCTTACATACTGGTTTATCTTTGTTGCTGTGCAAAACATGGTTTGATATATAGAGTGTGCCAGGCACTGTCAGGCAGTTTTGGGTTGATAACTGATATGTGGTATTGAAAGTGTGTATCCTTTGACAGCCAATAGGTTGCTATATATGGCAGGTAATTGATATCTGTACTTTAGAATGTTAAGTGTGCCACTTGACTTGCTCACACATATTGTTTCATTGTCTTCCAGGGTCATGGCCCACCATCGTAATCCCTTATATAGCCCAGCAGAGGAGGAAGTGATTACAGCTACCATGGTTCAGCACTACGCCCTGCTGTTCTCAAGAACCAACCAGGACCAGCATGATCGGACTGCACTGCGGCAAGATCTTGTCCGTAGGGTAAATGACATAGGCATGCATAACCGGACATATGAGCAGGTACGCCATCACTGCAGTGATTTAATTAGACAGGTCTGGCAGTGTGCATCTGATATCCGTAGACAACAGCTTGCCACAGGTGGTGGGGTAGCCATCCATCCCCCCCTCACCAGAGTGGAGGAGCTGCTCCTGAGCCAGGTGGCTCCTGGCCAACAACAACAACTAACATGCATCATCATGGAGGCCAGAGCCACCCAGCAAGTTGACATGGAGTGTGCAGGTAACATGGCATAGCTGTACACTACTGTTACCTCTATTGGTAGATCATGCTTATGTGAGATGTGTACTGTGTAGTTACAAGATGTGGCGCCTAGTGTTGTGCAAAAATAATAATTAGGAATATAATCTGCAGGCCTGTGACTGTCAACAGTTGTACTACTGTAAGATTGCAAACACACAGTAGCAATGCCACAGTTGTTGCCACTGACAAGCTGTCTCATATCCTTGTAGGTCCCTCTGGTGTGACACCTAGGCAGCAGATCCATGCTGGTGAGTGTGTTCTACATTTAATATTGCTAATTAAATGTGCATGTCATAGGTGAGGTGTAGGCCATGTACACGTCACACACCAGCGCATAATGCATGCTGTGCATGTTTGCTGTGAGACTATGCACATCTCAGTAACGTGAGTAGCTGCCTCAAACACATGAAATACACAGAACATCTCACACAATTGTGGCAACACTGTAGTGGACGTTGGATAGGCAGAGTCGATACACATGCACACAACATACACAACTGTGTCATACGCAGTACACGTTAACATGCTACATATGGCATATTCAGACACCCGCTGTAAGGTCACACTTCAGTATCCCAAATGTCATCCACACAGTGCACATAATATACCTGAGGGGTAGAGGCCTCTCATGTGGCTGTGCGAAACTCTTCAACACATAACACATTCATGTCAGGCAATGCCCCCTATTGGGCACCTTACAAACCCATGTAACAACTGGCCGTGAAATGGTGAATGTAGCCATGGTACTGCAGTTCAGGTACAGCATGCTATGTGCCAGTCTGGCACACATTAGTAGCCTTGAGTAACCATATGATGCTGCATGATGATGTCTCATGGTACTACACCCCATCCAGTTACAGTGGCCACAGTACTACACATATCATTAATTACGATGCACCTCAATGTTGTGTGTGTGCAAACATATGCACCTATACACAATATGCATAACAATCACCATTCGTACAAAGTGACACACATATGTCTTGTAATGCTATTGAGTGTATAGGTCACATGACACACGTGTATGTGTGATGTTTAATATTGCAGTTGTGTGGTAGCATGCCATGTCATGGCTGGCACTGGCATGTCCACAATATGTCCTAAACTCACCATAACCACTGTACAATGGCTATGTTGAGCAATGGTATTCCATCAGGTATACATGCACCACTCATCCTGTGTGTATACATAGCATGCATGTGCTAAACCTGTGTCCACAATTATCTGCTAAAGACACAAATGCTCTTATCAGAAATGGATATTTATGTGACACACTGATACACATCCAGCCATGGTATGTATACCTGCGAGTGATGGTGCACAGGACATTCCAGAGTTGTAATACTTGCACAGCAATGTTGTGTCCATGTACACATTGCGTTCCAGGGTGAGGCCAATCACTGAACAAAACACACATGCATCAAAGCCATGTATAGTGTTATTAGCAAGGGCTGTCTACACTCACACTGCATGCTGTTGAGCAACACACGTCCTGCATGCTGTCACCTTTGATATAAATGTTTGGCTTGTGATACTGTACCCCACCATCACACGCTATTGAGTATGTTCTGGATTGCTGGTGGTGTGTGTGTGTGTGTGTGTGTGTGTGTGTGTGTGTGTGTGTGTGTGTGTGTGTCTGTTTTAGTGAGGAGTGTATTTGCGTTCATGTGTGCATGTGTTCATGTGTGCATGTGTGCATGTGTTCATGTGTTCATGTGTGCATGTGTGCATGTGTACATGTGTTCATGTGTGCATGTGTGCTTGTGTGTATGTGTTCATGTGTGCATGTGTGCATGTGTGCTGACATCATGTACAGGTCGCAAAGTGTGTTTCCTGTCTTCCTCTCACAGGTGCTGATTTTAGGCTGGTTCACTGCAGCAGGGAAACTGATGTCACTAAGCATAATAGTGATAATGATGATAGGTGTGTTGAGGCACAGGCATGTTTGCCAGGGTCTGTCATTGGGCCAACAATCAACAATACACAAGTGTCCACCCCATCCATGCACACAGTCATACTGCCAATACATCCATCACCAATGCCCTTAGCTGAGGGACAGCATACAGCTGGTATTGGCCAGGACAGTGTGGTATCTATGGCACATGCATCCGACACAGCAGCCATACCCAGATGTCTGGAAGGGTACCACATAGGCAGATGTCCAGGGGTTCTCGTCGGAGCACTGCTACTCATCATGCCACTGGCAGAAGTGCCACAGATCTTACAACCTCATACATGTTCCAGGCTGTCATGGCTGCACAGGCATGTATGGAACAGTACACCAGACTGGGACTAAGGGCACAGAGGGCACATAACACAGCCATAATTGACAGTATCCATGACCTAGCAGGTGCCATCCATCATTACACTGAGGTCACTTATAGACATTGGGGTGAGACATTAGATGTCCTCCGCAATGCCATGTCCATGTGTCAGGACAGTGCAGGATGGTTGAGTCATTGACGTGGATGTATGCCAGCAACATCAGCAGCTGGCAGTCACCGCGGATGTCCCTCAAGTCACAGCAGCTCCCGTAGTGCCAGTACCAGCCCCAGCAATGTTGGGTGTGGGCTGTCCATAGACCGTCCTAGAAGACCACGTGCACATGGCTCTGGACAGTCCCAGCAGGGACCTGGGTCCAGTGTACATCCATCTACCTCTGGGGATAGCACCCAGTCAGGCTTAGTACCTGATAGTGTCAGTAGCACCCCTGCCAGGCACAGGTATCATATCCATGGCCAGAGACGGTGATCTGTAAAGCCTGGCAGGTACAGTCTGTGGCTGTCCCACAAATACCTGTATATGGCAGCCACATGGGGGAACTGTGTGCATGCAGACACACACACACATAAACAAGACACCTAGGGCTACCACATACCTGCACACATTACATCAACATTGGCCCATAGCAGTACTCTTGGCCCTCTCACGCACACACACACACACACACACACACACACACACACACACACACACACACACACACACACACACACACACACACACACACACACACACACACACACACACACACATACATGTTGATTGTATGGCTCACTGTAGGCTTCTGGCAAACCAACAACACACCCTGTGCATATGATGAAACCTGTGCACCTCCTGTCATCTGTAACATTGATGCAGGAACAGGCTACATGGTGCTGATGCACAGGGTAACTTTATAGCAGTATAGCAATGTTAGCATGTTGTCAGCAGTAGAGTGTAATGATATGCTTGAAGGTGTAGCTGAGCAGGCATGATGCATTTAAGCTATTATTGTCAATGTAGTAATGTTTACACCAGGGTTAGTTCCAATAGTGTATTGTCCGCCCACGTGCCACTTGGCTGATGTGTGTAGTATTGGCAGCATGTGTTAGAGAGTGGACAGTATGTGCGGGATGTGTGTGGCACAGATTTGCAGGTGTACATTTGTGAACATGATGGAGGTGCACTGTCTGCATGTACATGCATAGTGGACACATGGGCAGGGTGACATGCCCTGTATTACAGAGTAACACTCCATCGTCTCAATTGGTGGCCAGTATGCATTGTACTACACACATTTCTGAACTTGACTACATATGTGTGTATGACATGGTTTGACACTGTGCTGTGGGTGATACTGTTACTATCTGTCATTGTTTTGCATTCTGGTAGTATACATAACTTCAACAGCCTGACCATAACCAATTGTTAGATGATGTCTTGACAACTGACACACAGTAACATTTGGATCCTTCAGGTACTATACTATGCCAGTAACCAGTGGTATTCACCTGCACCCATTACTGAGACCACTCCTGTTTGGCATATAGCTCTCTTAGGTACAAGCAATCACAGTAGGGATATGTCCGTCCACATCTGGTAATGCATACTGTGGCCTATAATGCATTCTTCAGATGACACACACATCCTCCACAAGGGTATCACACAGACAGATCCCTGTTGTCAAACCCATGCTGTAAAGCTATAAGTCAACCAAAGCATAGTCATCCACCTTTACGGAACATAGTATCCCCATAGTACCACATAGGTAGTAGCCACGAACATGAAGAACAGGTACCGATGTGTACATGCAACCAAGTGGTACGTCATCTCTCCTTTGATAATCACATTTCCAAAGGTATGTTTAAATCCCTTGGTGGATCACATAAGCAATAAGGGGTCTGCATGCATATCCACAAAGGTTGTTGTACACCTATAATGAATAGCCATCATTGATAGACCTTGCTGCATTTGAACAGGTCTGACATATACCTCAGCCATAAACCCTCACTCACACAATTCTATAGAAACCGTAATGAGTGTGTGTGACACAGTTGACCTAGGCCAGGGATCACTGCAGTGGCTGGCCTTGTCACAAGCATACAGATGTGACCTAAGGTCTGGAAAGCAGCAGCACACTCTTGAAAAGATGACAGATGTGTTCTTGGAGAAAGCAGGGTTCCCACACATGCAATAATTGAGGTCACATGTACGTATATGTATTTGCCACACAGCTACCTCACATGTGCAATGCACATACTGGTGTCATACTGATATGTCAAACAGTAGTAAAAGCAAAACCCACAACCCAACAGTGTCACACACATACACAAAGTGCAGGATTCAAACCCCTTCCTAACTACTTTATGATACTAGAAAAGTATGCATTAACACGACACGCTATACACATTACTGTGAGCTCTCTTTTCCACAGGTATATTTGTAGGATGGTGACATCATCAGACCTAACAAAGATTAGTATACCACTTTTAAGGTTTTTGAGTACTCTCCAAAAAGGTTTCTCCTCTCCAAGGAGATCACACACAAACACACACTTGTCAAGTGCAGGATTCAACCCCTACCCAGCTGGTTTATGATACTACAGGAGTACGCATTTACACGACGCACTATACACATTTCTATGAGTTCTCTTTTCCACAGGTATATTTGTAGGATGGTGACATCATCAGACCTGACAAAGATTAGTATACCACTTTTAAGGTGTTTGAGTACTCTCCAAAAAGGTTGCTCCTCTCCAAGGAGATCATGCAGAAACAGACACACACACACTTATCAACTGCAGGATTCAAACCCCTACCTACCTGGTTTATGATACTTCAGGAGTACGCATTTACACGACATGCTATACACATTACTAGAAGCTCTCTTTTCCACAGGTATATTTGTAGGATGGTGACATCATCAGACCTGACAAAGATTAGTATACCACTTTTAAGGTGTTTTGAGTACTCTCCAAGGAGATCACACACACACACACACACACACACACACACACACACACACTCTTGTCAAGTGCAGGATTCAAACCCCTACCTAACTGGTTTATGATACTACAGGTGTACGCATTTACATGATGCACTATACACATTATTGCGAGTTTGATTTTCCACAGGTATATTTGTAGGATGGTGACATCATCAGACTAGACAAAGTGGGTTACATTAGGTGGGCTACATAGAAGGAATGTCTAAACACTTTCGCCATGTGATCATCAAAGGAGAGTTTACTATCTAACTGTGTCCCCAGGGCCTTCATGACTTTCTCCATACATACTGGAGTACCACCTATGTGGTAATTTGTTTGCACTTTGTTTTAGCCAAAGGGGATGACTATGCATTCTTTGGCATTCTTCTTGGGGCATTGTTTTGACACCAGGTATCTGTCTCTGTAAGCCCCTTCTGGAGGATATGCGTGTCAGCCATAGAGTTGATTATGGACCACAGTTAGCAGTCATCTGCAAACCTGTTCAGCCATACTCCTCCCATGCTTGCCTGTACCTCTGAGCAGTGTCTACTGAACAGGTGGGGTCCCAGGACCAAGACCTGTGGGATGCCATTTGTGACTGTCTTAGAGTAGGACATGGCACCCACAACTCTGAACATGTGTGTTTGATCTGTGAGACACTTGGCCACACATCCTGTGACATAGCTGTTAATGTTCAGGCTGGTAAGCGTGTCCATGATGACAGAGTGGGGAATGGTGTAAAAAGTCCTTAGTGAGGTCCAGGTGGGCTGTGTGGACTACTTTCACCTCCATCTATGTTCTTGGTAACTGTTTGAAGTAAGTCAACTATTTTTAGGAGGCAGGATCTGCCTTTAACAAGGCGAGGTTGTGTACAGTCCAGTATCTGGAGGTCCCTAATTTCTCTGTTTATGGGTTCCATGACAATTTGCTCAATAGCTTTGTAGACCAGGCTGAGTAGACATATAGGGCAATGGTTTCCAGGTTCTGTTGTGGCACCCCCTTTGTGGAGCTGGATGACTGTTAGTGTATGCCATTCTTTGGGTACATACCCTGTGATACGTTTGAGTCTGGGCAGTGAATGTAGGTGAGGGTGTAGTTCCTTTTGGGCCTAGTGTAAGACACAGCCTGGGACACCATCCAGTCCCATTGATGCTGTGTTCTTGGCTTTGGAGGGGGCTGTCTTTACCTGCATGTCCATGATGTTTGGGGATCTGCATCCTTCTGTGATGGACACAGGCCCTTTTGGGGGTGATGGGGGGAAGTTTACAATTAACTTGTCCCCCAGGATGTGGGCAATGAAAGTTGGTTCAGTGTATTCCTTGCCATTTGTCAGTAGCTGACAGCATATTTGGAAGTTGACACCTACATGTCTGGTATAGCTACCACAGGCTTTGTGGTTGTTATTCTTACAGTCCTTGGCAATTTGTCTTTTGAAAGTGTCCTTAAATTATTTTATGAGCGATCATTGCTTCTTCCTAATAATGATCAGTGATGCCTTTTCTTTAGTGAAGTTGGCTCTATCAAGTGTTAGTTTCCTCCTTCTGTTGTCTAGCTTATTTATGGGCAACGACCACCAGATTGTTTTCTTATTTTTGGAGGAGTGCATCTTGGTTTTATTTGTGATGTCTCCATGCATCCCTGTAGATGCTCATAGGATGCACTTGTAATTGATTCGGCAGATTGTATAACATTATCCTATAGCAAGAGGGCTTTGGAACTTTCCATTTTTCTCTTGGGACGTGTGCAGTTTGCTTTTGAAAATGTTTTCACGGTGGTTTCATTGACTGGGTGGGGGGGGGCGGGATGTGGATGTCCAGTGTGATTATTTTATGATCTGATATTACCAGCAAGGGTTTTATCTCTGTTGTGGAACACTGGTACCCCATGTTGGTGAAGATCATGTCCAGTATGGTGTCACCTCTAGTGGGCATGGTGACCAGCTGTTACAGGGTGTTAGAGCTTTTAAACTCTAGGAAACATTGGGCAAAGGACGTTGTACACAAGTAATTCTCCTACTCAATGTTTGGGTAGTTGTAATCACCTCATATAATGGTGTTTGATAGGACCTTTATATTTTCCACTGTTCTCAGGAATACTGAGTGAGGTTCCTGTGACAAGGTAGGTGATCTGTAGTAGGCTACAATCTGATGAGCAGCTTTGCCCAATGTTGGTTGCACTTACATGGTCTCCAAGGCCTCATGCTGTGCCACTAACCTGAAGGTGTGGGTATCCATAAGGTAAATGGGTACACCCCTTCCTTTTGTATTTCACTCATGGTTTTCGGTCCAAAGGTCAGAGGGATTGTGAGTGTTTTATGTGGAGCATGTCCAACAGCTCTGCATTTGACATAGCTTTGTATGTTAGGCAGTGAACACATCTGAGTAGGCGATATGCAAGGGAGTACAGATGGAGCATTTTGAGATGGTCTGTGTATGGCATGTATTTCAGGCCGCTAATGCTCTTTGTGAGGTATTGCTGCAGGCTTTCCAGTTGTTGTAGTTGTCTTGTGAGGTACATAGCAAAAGTGGTGTTGTACTCTATTATAGTTCTAGTGAGTGATGAGTAGTGGGGAACAATGTCCTCTTCTATTCTGCATGAGACACATTTTGTGATGAGGTGTGCCACATAGCAGGGTTTCCTGACTACTGTGGGGATGTGATTATCACAGCTGTGTCCAGTGTCCACCTGTGACCCAAGGTCTCTTGTCACACTTTCAGTGTTAAGTATACTACCGCCTATGTTGTAGTTCTTGGCTACAGAGTTTTTAACAAAGGGATGACAATGCACCTTTTGGCATTGAGCTAGAGCCCATGGCTTTGACAACAGCCATCTGTCTCAGGGAGGCCTTTTTGTAGGATGTCCACATCTTTAGTGTTTACAATTATGGCACCTAGTTTGCAGTCCTCTGGAAACTTCACTAGCCACAGACCTTCCATGTTAAAGTTTACTTCAGGGAAGTATATACTAAACAGGACAAGACACAGGACTGGACCTTGTGGTACTGCACTCATCAATGGTCCAAAGTCATACTTGGAGTCTGCTACTTTCATAGTGTGCATTCTGTCAGTAAGCCTGTTGGCAACCCATCTTGTGACATAGCAATTTATACCTAGTGTAGTGGGTTTATCTATATTTCCAGAGTGTGGGGTGGTGTTGTAAGCCATGGCAGGATCAACATAGGCTGTGTGAACCACCTTACCCTTGTCGACGGTTCTGTTGACTGCTTCAGTGTCATCTATCAGGTTTAGGTGACATGATCTGCATTTTACAAACCCAACATGGTTGTGGTCCAGGGTTTGGGGATTACAAATGAAATTTTTTATATGTTGTATGATGATACATTCTATGGCCTTGAAGGGTGGGCTGGTCAGGCAAATGGGGCACTAGTTCCTGGGGTCCATGGTGTCTCCACCCTTGTGTAGTGGGATAACCGTCACTGTGCACCATTCAACAGGCACAAAGCATGAGGTGAGGCTATGACTGCACATGGTACATCAGTGTGGTGCCTGTTCGTTCTGTGGTTTGTGTGGAACACAGCCTGTGAAGTTGTCTGGTCCCATGGCTGCTGTGATACTGGCTTTGGAGAGTGTTTTTTATCTCTGCAGCCATGATGACAGCAACTTTGCAGTCTTCCATTATAGAGATGTGCTCTTTCATGGATGAGAGGGGGGTACAGTTAACACTGATCCTATCTGCCAGGATATTGGCAATATCAGTTGGGTCTGTATATTTAGTGCCATTGAGCTGTAACTCACAACAGATCTGAGTGTAGCCATGACATGGACCTGTCTTTTGGGCAGAGATCTCCTGATCAGACAGTATGCAACAGAGTACAGACTGGGTTATATTCAGTCTTGTTGCATGGGGCAACTGTTTGAGGCCAGTAATCCTCTTGTTAAGGTACTTCATTGGACTTTCTAGCTGCTGAACATGCCTAGTCAGATTCATCACAAGTGTGTTGTGGTACTCTCTGATGGGTCTAATGGCTGATGAGTACTGGGAACCTCCTTTGACCTACATGCACAGACCTTGGCAGTTTGTGTGAACACATAGCATGATTTTCTGACAACTTTGTGAATGAGTTCCTGGAAGTAGAGATGTCTATCCACATTTGTCCATAGATCCCTTATTATCACCTCTGTATTTGGTATAAGTGTGTGAGCATGCCCAGTATGACCTTTCAGTGTGATGCTGAATGAAATCCACTACATTTGTTGGAGTGTGTGAGCACACCCAGTATAGACATTTATACTATATGTGTATGGAAAATCAAGTTGTATTTTTACAGCAGGCCTCACCTTTGTGTCATAGATCAACAGGGATCATGCTGTGCTTGCAGGGCTTCCATGAGACACTTTGCATAGACTTATCAACATTTCTACATACAGGGAGGACAGCTATTCTTTGTACATTTCTACCCAGGGGCACACTTGATTGTTACTGTGGGTGTACATACGATGAGGGGTTCACCTGACACTTATACAGATTTGCTATGCCTGCACTGCTATGTACGGTACACCATTGCAGTCTGTATTGTTGCCTATTGTAAGGCTTGAGACATACTACTGTACTACACTTCTTAGCGTCCAATGCCACATATATTAGATTGCAACTTCATAGCCTACGCAGCCCACATCACACCGCCTGGCCTGATGTTCTCTGTCTGCATAGGCCTGTGGGGGAGGTTACCCATATGCGTCTTTAGGGGCATGTTACAACATTTCTTTGTGTTTGCATTACTGTACAATTGTCCTGCTGTGTCTGTGCTACTGAAATGCTATCATGGCTTAGTGGTTCAGTACTGTGACTATAGTGCGCAGTATCCTGGGTTCGACCCCTGTCACTGCTTTTTATTTTCATGCTGGGCAAACCAGACTGCTTAAGGGACAGTAAAGCTAATATGAGTATGTTTACCTGTCTTTGCTCAACTTTGCCCGACCTTGTCCAACATTCCTCAACATTGCCTGACATTGCGCTAGTTAGCACGGGCAATTTTGTTTACATATACTAAATATTGGTAAAAGCTGCTTAGCACTGCTTTATATTGGTTAAAACATGGCAATCATTCCTCAGGTGGTGCTGCAGGGCTGCTTATGTCAGATACACATACTACACTCCCTATACATGTTTGGAAACAGGTAGTGTCAAGTTAGTCATCCCTTTTATTTTATGTGCGAGTCAGAGAGAGGTATAATTTCCAGGGTTCCTACTGAGCCAGTGTATGTGCTATGCATTGCCTCTTTGCCAAGGCCAAGGCATACTGGGCACGCCTCCTTCTGCTTACTGGGGCAGGCTCAGGTTGTTCCTCCTCCGAGTCGTGCTGTGCCTGTGCAGGCCTTGTCAATGGTGGGGGGATGTTTGGCCCTGCCCCATGCTGTTCCTGCTGCAGCTGTTTTTGCAGGATCATATTGTGTAGCATGGCACATACCATGACAATTTGGGTACATGTAGTTGGTGAGTACTGCAAGGCTCCACCAGATGTGTCCAGGCATCAGAACCATGACTTGAGCATCCCAAACACACGCTCGATTACATTTCATGTTTGTGCTTGTGCCTCATTATGGAGTTCTTGTTCAGGTGTGTGTGTGTGTGTGTGTGTGTGTGTGTGTGTGTGTGTGTGTGTGTGTGTGTGTGTGTGCATTTCTGATGGGTGTCATCAGCCACGGTTCCAGTACGTATCCAGCATCTCCCACTAGGTGACTGTCAGGGATGTCCCCAGTGGCAAATGTCTGGTACAGCTGCATCAGATGCCAGATATGGGAATCGTGGTAGCTTCCAGGGCAGCCAGCACACACATTTAGTATTATGCACTGGGCATCGCACACGACCTGGCAGTTGATGGAGGGGAAGCCCTTGCGGTTGATGTAGGCCCTACCCCGCTCACCGGCTGGTGCTTTGATGTGTATGTGCATGCAGTCAATTGCACCCACTACCTCAGGGTATTCCACTATTTGCTTGAAGAGACGTATATTGCTGTCCGATACCTCACGGGAATTGGGGAAGTATACATGATCACCGACATGTGCTGACATGGCATTCAGGAACTGGTGCAGTACCCTGGATGCTGATGCCTGTGATATCCCCATCATATCATCAGTTGGTCTCTGGAAGGTACCTGTTGCTAGTATTCTTAGGCCAACACATACCTTGGTTTCCACTGGGATGGGTTCCCCTCTGTTGGTTCTGTGTGTGAGGTGTGGCCTGCACAGCTCAACAATTTGCTGCAGTAGGTCTCTGTCCACTCTATAGCGCTCCACTATCTCCAGCTCATGTAGCCCCTGGTAGGTTACCCTGGGTCTGTACACTCTTCTCTGTATCCTCACTGTTGGTTGTTCAGCAGCATTCACATTGGCACCACCCTCAGCATCTTGCACATCTTACCTTATAATAGCAATGGCAGCCCCTAACATTTTTTGTCTCAGTTGAGCTTTCTAAGTTTTCACTTCTCTTTGTAGACTGCAGTGTTCAGTGTTTCTGAGAAAAACATGGGGGAATGTTGTTTGCAGAGTTTTAAGTGCTGGGCTGGGCTGGGCTAGTGTACTGCCTGTGTAATTGGCTGATTCTGATTGATTTCACCTGGGAGGTCTGCTAGTTCTCCTTGCTTAACTTCCTACTACTTCTTTTCCTTCCTTTTCCCTTTCTGTTTCCACAGGGGGCAGTGACGCGCAAACAAGCGCAAACACGCGCACATGCTCGCACACAGGCTTACACAGACTTACACGGGCTTACACAGGCTTACACAGGCTTACACAGGCTTAGGCGGGTGCACATGCTCGCACACAGGCCTAGACAGCCTTACACAGGCTTACACGGGTGCACACATGCACACACAGGCTTACACAGGTTTACAGGCATGCACACGCATGCACACAGTGTAAGCATCTTTGCAAGAAACTTTGGTGATATCCATGGCATACACCTTCAGTTTCTGAGTTTCAGTTAAGACAACTGTAGACATGCCTCTTCAAGTCCTGAGTCACTTACAGCAAACACATGCCACTCTGCTCCAATAAGCTTACAGTCTTTGATACATACCCCCTCATGATGTCACCTATTTTCTACTCTGTTACTCCCCTAATCCTACTCTTACACTCTAGGGACATGGTTCACATGGCAGGCAAAATTGGGATTCACTATCCTTATCGTCATTTGCATAGGATTGCCTAGTAATGCTTGGTGACATCTCTCAGACTGAGCTTCCCCCCTTAGCAACCACTACTCGGTAGCCATGTTGTCTTCAGCCTGCCATTCACCTGCATGGCAGGTGAATATTCTTAACAAAATGCCTATTTTTGGCTTTTATTATTTTTTTTCTGGTTTTTAGAGCGCCACACATTTGCGCGGCGCTATGCTTAAACATCGGAGATCAGGGAAAAAAAATATTTTTTATTATTTTGCAACGGATAAAAATGCCAGTGGCCTTATATTTGGCCGTTGGCATGCTTCCTCAACTGGATGCATCCTTTATTTGGAGCTGTCATAGCTCCGTTTTGCTATTTGCAGAACGGTACTCCGTTACCAACGGAGTACATTTCTGCAAATAACACTGCTCTTACTCGGACAGGTTAGTGTTTCCTGGATCGCAAATTTACCTCATTTGCATAGCTTTCAGCAGCAAATGAGGTAATTTGCATAACATAACACTGTCCGTGCAAGGGTAGTCTTAGGAGCTCTCATGCACGCCCCTGCCGGCTGTTCCTGCATTGCTCGGCAGACATATTGGCTGTCTGGAGTCTTACTCTACTCTTAGACTCTGTGCAAGCCTTCATGAATCTGGCCCATTGTCTCTTGTCCATAACTACCACTCCATTGCCCTTGTCTGGATTCATAAATCTGACAGTGGGATCTTTAATCAATTCAAGCATAAGCTGCTTTTCCTCCCCAGTCAAATTAGAATAATCAAACTTATCAGTGTAAATGTAACATTTTCTAATTGCCTTTTCACACATTCTTTCATATAGTTCGACAGTTTTGTTCAATGGAGGGCTAAAAGTACTAGCTTTCTTGCAATTATTCCTGGTTTGATTTTCAACTACAGCCTCCTGGCTAAACCATACTTTTAAATTTAACTGCCTAGTGTATCACTTTAAGTCAATAATAGATTCAACCAAGTTACCCACCCTACATGGAACGAAGGTGAAACCTTTGGCAAAAAAATCAGCATACTTTTCACTCACAGCCAGCCTTGAATAATTATAAATTTTGAAATCAGCCTTACTATTAGTGACTATCTCGGGCCTAAGCCCTTCATTGTTTAACATTTGATTGTCAAGACACTGTATCAAAACATCCAACATATGTTCACAATTGTCATGACCGTTTGTATTAGACATTAAAAATTCAGGACCCTCATTTTCATGATAAATACTTACATTTGTCTCCAAATTAATGTAGTCATACCATTAACTATGTCACTACCAGCATTTATATTTTCAGTAATACTATAATCGGATGTAATATAGTAGGTTAAGTCTGTCAACAAGCATGAATCACTGCCATTGTCCACTTCAAGTTCAGAACGACAAAAAGTACATACCAGCAAAGAGTCATCAACATGGTCATTATGTTGTTGATTTGAACTACAAGAGCCGTCCTCTGTCAGACAATTGATGCTGTTGTGTTCTGCGTAAATGTTAAAGCCAAGCAAACACAAATAACAACTAATGGTTTCAACATTGTCACGTGAAACCGAATTGTGAAATTTGTCAATGAAAACTAATTGTTCCTTGTCCTTTGAGCCTTCGGTTTCACTCCCGGTGCTACAAATTCTTGGGGGTCCTTCCCAAAAAAAGCAGGAGAAGAAGTAGAAGCACGTTCTTTACCCCGCAAATGGTCGGAACACGTCACCTCTTCATCCATGTTTGTAGCTGACTGCTAACGCTGGTTATGCACTTGTCGAGAAGTCGCACTATGTTGCATCACTTCCTTTTCTTTACTTAGTTCACCAACATGCTCATCTTGGACATGCCCCCTGGAGAAAGGGTAAACATGATCACCACTGTATTTGTTAAAATCTCTTTGGAGCTTACTTTCCTTACGAATAAAAATGGCATTACAAGCATTGTTTACCTGAACATGGACACTATGATAAAGACCTCAGTTTTGACTTGAATGCTCACATTCTGCTGGTCGGTTCTTCTGTGGTTTTCTACTATTTTGTGAGTGTTTGACTTCTCGACACATGCATAACCAGCGTTTGCAGTCAGCTACAAGTGTGGATGAAGAGGTGAGGCATTCCGACCTTTTGTGGGGTAAAGAAGGTGGTTCTACTTCTTCTTCTGCTTTTTTGGGAAGGCCCCCCATCAATTTGTAGCATCGGGAGTGAAACCGAAAGCTCAAAGGGCAAGGAACAATTAGTTTTCATTGACAAATGTCACAATTTGGTTTCATGTGACAACGTTGAAACCATTAGTTGTTTTTTGTGCTCGCTGGGTTTTAACATTTACGCAGAACACAACAGCATCAATTGTCTGACAGAGGATGGCTCTTGTAGTTCAAATCAACAACATAATGACCATGTTGATGACTCTTTGCTGGTATGTACTTTTTGTTGTTCTGAACTTGAAGTGGACAATGGCAATGATTCATGCTTGTTGACATACTTAACCTACTATATTACATCCAATTATAGTATTACTGAAAATATAAATGCTGGTAGTGACATAGTTAATGGTACGAATACTGAATACATTAATTTGGAGACAAATGTAAGTGTTTATCACAAAAATGAGGGTCCTGAATTTTTAATGTCTAATACAAATGGTCATGACAATTGTGAACATATGTTGGATGTTTCGATACAATGTCTTGACAATCAAATGTTAAACAATAAATGGCTTAGGCCCGATATAGTCACTAACAGTAAGGGTGATTTCAAAATATATAATTATTCAAGGCTGGCTGTGAGTGAAAAGCATGCTGATTTTTTAGCCAAAGGTTTCACCTTCGTTCCATGTAGGGTGGGTAACTTGGTGGAATCTATTATTGACTTAAAGAGATGCACTAGGAAGTTAAATTTAAAAGTATGGTTTAACCAGGAGGCTGTAGTTGAAAATCAAACCAGGAATAATTGTAAAAAAGGTAGTACTTTTAACCCTCCATTGAACAAAACTGTCAAACTATTTGAAAGAATGTGTGAAAAGGCAATTAGAAAATGTTACATTTACACTGATAAGTTTGATTATTCCAATTTGACTGGGGAGGAAATGCAGCTTATGTTTGAATTGATTAAAGATCCCATGGTCAGATTTATGAAACCAGACAAGGGCAATGGAGTGGTAGTTATGGACAAGAGACAATATTTAGATGGCATGAATAACATTCTACTTGATGAAGCCTATGAGGAAAGTTCCCTAAATGAGATTAGGGTGGCATATAAAAAGATAGACTTGGCACTTGAAGATATGATTTACCAGGCCCATATTGATGTAGATGAGTATCACTTTTTGAGGAATGAATATCCTAGGGTGGCAAATATTTTTGGTATACCAAAAATCCACAAGGGACTGGTTAATCCATCTTTCAGGACCATTGTGGATGGTAAAAGGTCCAAGACTTATTTTATTGCCAAATACCTAGATCATGAAATGCAGAAGTGCCTTGGTTTTTTTGATTATATTAGTAAAGATTCCTGGCAATTTATTGACAGATTAAATGGCATTGAATTAACCACCGATATGATTATGGTTACTGTTGATATGGTTAATCTGTTCAGTGTTATTCCCAATGATTTAGGTATTTATTGGTTAGAACAACAACTTAATAAAACCAATATTTTTTCTCAAGATGAAATCAACAAACTGAGTGTATGTATGGAATTAGTTTTAAAAAATAACTACATTTGGTTTGAGGGACAGTATTATAAACAGTTGAAAGGAGTGGCAATGGGGGCGGCATGTGCCCCCATTTTTGCCAACCTTATTATGTCTTATTGGGAGCAGGAATTTCTGATTAATAGTTGGTACATGTCTCATACTGTACACTATACCCGATTCTTGGATGATTTGTTTCTTCTTTGGAAAGGCACAGAAGACAGTTTAAATGAGTTTCTGGTATATATTAATGAAACAGTTGATTTTTTAAAATTTACTTATGTTTGTAGTAAGAATAAAATTGCCTACTTAGATGTAGAATTTTGAGAAAGATTGGTGTAATATGAATTTTATCACCAGAATTCACTGAAAGTCCACATTCTCAAATTCCTATTTGGATTATGGGAGCTGGCACCTGCACCATCAAAAGAGGGCCATAGTTAAAGGCCAGTTGGTGTGGGCTGCCAGAATGGTGAGTTCTGATGTGGATTTTTTAGTAGAATTAAATTTTATTACACATATGTTTAAACAAAGGGGATATCCTGACTGCCTTTTGGATGACCTTGCTCATGAGGTAACCCACAAACATAAACAAGGTTTTTATAGACCCATACTGGGCCACGGATTTGTGAGTACTAATATATCTAGTAATGAAAAAGTTTTTTACAACTCAGCCTTCATTTTGACATACAATGGCATGGCCAACAGTATTATTGATGTGGTAAATGCAAATTGGGAGATTCTTCAATTTGATGCTAATGTTGGGTTGAAAGTTAGTAAAAACCCGAGACATGTTTTTAGGAGGGACAAATCTATAAAGAATATTTTGGAAAGTATTAGACGTGAAGGCAGAATCAATAGAAAAGTAGGTAATTTTAAATGTAATTCCTGCTCTTTTTGCCCATTTATAATGGAAACTGAAGGTCAAGAAGACTATCAATATTAGAGGCCACTGCAATTGTAATAGTAAAAATGCTGTGTATATGGCTAAATGTGGAAAATGTTCTAGTTTCTACATTGGGAAAACCTGTAGAAAATTTATATTAAGAAGAGGTGAACATCTGGGTGACATCAAACATTGTAGGGTTGCCACTGCTTTGTATAGACATATCAATGAAAATCCAACACATGATTTTAAAATGTTTGGTTTTACGAAAGTTAGTGCTGGATGAACAGGGGTGCATTACACATGTGCATTTGGATATGATGGAAATGAGATGTCAGTTGTTTTTAAATGCCTCTTTTTACCCAGGTATCAATGAAACTATAAGCAGTGCTAGTGTTTTAAAACTTGATCGAATTTTAGGTTAGTAAAGTTAACATGGATTTTATTCAGCAATTTATTAACATATTATAACATTTTATTGTAACATTTATTTATTTTTATTTGCTACATGCAATATTTTTACTGCTGTAATTTGATGTGTATATATTGCTTTAAAGTGTAGTGGGTGGAGCAAGCCTCAAAATGGTATAACACACACACACTCACACACACACACACACACACACACACACACACACACACACACACACACACATACTTGCCATTGCTGTGATTAGAACCCCTATCTATCCAGTTATTTATACTTTAGTGTTACTCAGTTATTGCACACACCACAGAGCTTATAGGGATGAAGGCTGTCCAAAGGTACTTCTAAGGTGAATGACGTCAGCAGGCATTCTAAAGCAAGGCAATGGAAAGTGTACTGGGTGGGAATGGGCTCAAAATACTTTAACCTACAAACACACACACATACTTACAAACACTTACACACACATTTGCCAGGACTGAAATTAGAACCCCTGTCTATCTAGTTATTTATATTATAGTGTTACTCAGTTATTGCACACGCCACAGAACTTATATGGCTGAAAGCTGTCCAAAGGTACATCTAAGGTAAATGACATCAGCAGGCCTTCTAAAGTAGGCAATGGAAAATGTATTGGGTGGGAATGGGCTCAAAATACTTTAACCTACAAACACACACACTTACAAACACTTACACACACACACACACACACACACACACACACACACACACACACACACACACACACACACACACACACACACACACACACACACACACACACACACACACACGCGCGCGCACGCACATGCACACACACTCACACACACACGCATGCACAAGGTGGGTGTTGTGAAATTACAACCCCTACCTCACTACTATTACACAATGGAGCTCACCTTCATGCTGGCACATGCCACTGTTTATGTGCAATTCTCTGCAACTGGACATCACTCTATGCCTTTCAGGGTGTCTCTGTCTATGACTTTCTGTGTGTGTGTGTGTGTATGTGTGTGTGTGTGTGTGTGTGTGTGTGTGTGTGTGTGTGTGTGTGTGTCTCTCTCTCTCTCTCTCTCTCTCTATCACTGTCTGTCTCTCTCTTCCCCATATGTCTATGTGTGTGTATGCTTGAAATATATTTATATGTTGCCCATATATATGTATGTGGGCAGCCACGGTGGTGCAGTGGTTAGTGTTGCTGCCTCACAGTAAGAAGTTCTCTGGTTCGATCCTCGCCTGGGATGCCTTCTGTGCAGAGTCTGCATGTCCCCACTGTGGTCACGTGGGTTTCCTCTGGGTTCTCCGGTTTCCTCCCACATCCCAAAGATATGCTGTAGGTGGATTGGACACTCTAAATTGGCCCTAGGCATGAGCGCATGCATGTGTGTGCCTTCTGTGGAAGGTTGGGCACCGGGCCGGCAACTCAACACCGTAAAACTCCACTGCCAATCATGAGCAGACAAGTGATCCACTGTGGCGACTCCTAAACAGGATCCTGTGTGAAGAGCGTGGGTAGAGACAGTTAAGGTGTACATAGTTGTCTGTATGCAAAGATATAAATGCACAATACAATTGTATAGCCCAATGTGGGTTTAGACATGGCCTTTAAAAGTGTAGGATCATGCCCAGTATGACCTTCTATAGTAAGAGTGCGAGTCCATTCCAGAGATAGCTGTACTCCGGTCCAGGGTTTTCTGTGCTGCAGCCATACCTGTCAACCTATTAGTGCAAGAAACATGGGGGACAATGGGCCAAACACAGGGAGATATTTTAAATATTGCCTTTATACACTTAGTTGCTAGAGTAACAGGGTTTATTTTAGCAGACATCTTCTGACATATATAATGTCTGAGACTGAAATGTATGTCATTACTTACTGACATAAATCCTCAGATCATCACAGTGATTTACCAGAGACATAAAAGATTTATGATGAGCACACCAAAATTATGAACCAAGCTATAGACATTCTGGTCAAATCCAGCCAGGTAAGAAGTGTGGCTACAGCCAATTAGCTGATGAAGCTGTCTAAACAGTCCAGCACCTCAGTCATATACTGGCTGGGGATCTCCTGGTTGTGTGGTATCCTTCTTAACTAAAACATCATATCCTGGTGTGGGTACAGAGTGTTTGTACTAAACAGACATTTCCATAATATGTGTGGTATATTCTGTATATGACTGTGATTTCCTGGTATGTCAGTGGCTGAGCAGTATAGAGTAATGTGGTGAACCACTGACAGACAGTTGTTTATAGTTTCATAGCTAAAGGTTCACAGGTAATGGTTTGCTATAACTTGTTCTCAGTACTGATACAGTAAGGAGGCAGCCATTTATAACCTGGCACTGCACTGACTTTCAGAAACCTGCTGTCCTACTAGGCACTGTGTAGGTTACTCCAAGCTGTGTACTGTCCAAATGTGTGGCCCCCTGTCCCTGAATTGTCCAGATTTCCTGCAGTAGTAGATATTGACTTGTGGATGGTGTGTACTACTTCTACCATATGTGTAGCTGACATGCAATATAGATTGCACAGACAGTCTTTGAACTTGGACCCTGTCAAACACGGTACTGTACTTAGACCACTAAGCCACAATACCCAACAGTAAGTGCTGCCTACTTCCTGACAGTATCAAGCATGCATATATAGAACTCATTGACCCCTGCATATTGTGGACATTCTACAAGTTAGCAAGCTACTTGGGACAGACCTGGGAATGTGTGCTCTGTTGCTATTACCCTACAGACATAAATGTTCCTGCATTTCTATGGGAAGATGGGTGTGTTGGGGGAGGGGGGCATACCTCTCAACTGTACACATTTCCACAGACTGTCCAGATGTTTGCTTGACATTTTGGTTCCATTTAGCATAGTATTGTGCTTGTCTTGGAGAATACTGGAATATCACTAGAGAGCAAAGGTTAGACAGTTATGACAGACATGTGAGTTTCTGACTTTTTATCCTTCAGAGACTTAAGGCAGCTGCACGACCTGCTGTGATATCACTGTGTACGTTTGTAAGTGGTATACTTCATCATTATCCCTATTTGTGGGCCTTTGCCACACATTTCTTTCTGGCTTTGTACAGCTGACTTGCTGTGAGAGGATGAGAGGTATGTATGAGACTCCAACTTTGACATCCATGCATGTGACCTATGAACCTGCAGTTTGTTAGCCCCCCACATATACTGCAGTGGGTTTTGTCACCTGGAGGATTACTGCATATTCTGGGTAAACCAGCATTTGGTGGACATTTATTATTGTACCACATAGCTGTCAGTTGTCTGCTGCTATCTTTGTAGGCCATCCCATTCTCTTACATACATGCAGTGATACCATAGATATGCTAGCACAAAGCAATACAGCATTAACTTGTTAAGAAGAGTGACTTACCTTGTGCCTGCATCAGCTGTTAGGACAGTGCTTGAGGGCTGACTTTGTCAGATGCACACAGTACACAGCATATATATGGTAAGGTACAGGTAGTGTGATATGTGTGGCATCCTTTTTACTGTGTGTGCAAGTCAGAGAGAGGTGTCAGTCCCTGGGTCCCCAGGGTGTCAGTGGATATGCTATGCATTGCCTCTTTGCCAAGGCCAGGGCATACTGGGCACACCTACGTCTGCCTACAGGGAGAGGCACAGGGGGTTCCTCCTCTGAGTCCCCCTGTGAGGACCTTGGCAATGGTGGGGAGCTGTGTTCCCCTTCCCTGTTATGTTCCTGTCAAAGCTGTTTCTGTAGTATCATATTGTGTAGCATGGCAGATACTATGAACATGTGTGCAATGTGGCTGGAGAGTACTGCAAGGGTCTTCCAGATATGTCAAGACAGCGGAACTGTGACTTGAGCAGCCCAAACACACACTCTATGTTATTTCTAGTTTGTGAATGTGCCTCATGATAGCAGTTTTCAGTGTGTGAGTGAGTATTTCTGATGGATGTCATCATCCAGAGTTCCAGTGCATAGCCAGCATCCCCCATGAGCTGGCTATATGGGATGTCCCTCCTGGCAAATACCTGGTACAGCTGTGAGGCATACCAGATGTGGGAATCATGACAATTACCAGGGCTGCCAACACACACATTGATGATAATGCCCTGGGCATTGCACATGACCTGGCAGTTGATGGAATGAAAGCCCCTGCGATTGAAGTAGACTCTACCCCCTTCACCGGGTGGTGCTTTGATGTGGACATGGGTGCAGTCAATGGCACCCAGTACCTCTGGGTAGTTTGCTACATGGTGGAAGAGATGCATATTGCTGGTCCTGTCCTCAGGGGTGCTAGGGAAATAAATGCACTCACTGGCATGTCTTAGCATGACATCCAGGAAATGGTGGAGTACCCTTGATGTGGATGCCTGTGAGACCCCCATGATGTCCCTAGTAGGTCTTTGCAAAGTACCTGTAGCACTATCCTTAAGGCTACACTTACCCTTGTTTTAACTGGGATGAGTTCCCCTCTGTTGGTTCTGTGTCTGAGGTAAGGGTGGCAGAGCTCGGTGAATTGCTGAAGTATGTCCCTGTCCACCCTGCAGTGTTCTACTATCTCCAGCTCATGTAGCCCCTGAAAGGTTACCTGGGGCCTGAACACAACACTCTTCTCTTCCTCAGTCTGGGCCAGTTGTCAGTATCATTCTCATCACCACCCTCAGTCTGTAACACACAGAGATGTAGCAAAGCAGCAGCCCCTATAATTTTGTCAGTTAAAATTCTTAAGTGTATAATCCAATGGTGCAGAGTTTGTGGGAAAAAACAGACTGAAGGGTGTTTGCATACTTTATACTGGTGTGCTGCAGATGTTGCCTGTGTGATTGACTGACTATGATACATTTCACCTGCCAGCTATATTATTGAGGGGCTTAATGGACCACTGTGAGTGGCAGAGGCCTTATTAGTGATTTGTAGTTAATTTACTTTATTCTGCTATTTCCTTTTATTTTTTTCAATTTCCTCTATGTTTAAGTTCCACGGCACACCACACAAACTTGTGGAGCTAGCAAAAACAATGTTGAGTAGAAAGATCCCTCCCCTACACACCAGCATGCTTAGCTGTCCTCAAACCAGCTAAGCACAGTTAAGCAGTCTCAGACACACACCTTAACTGTGCTTAGCTGAGTGCAAATAGAAGCCACGGACTTCCCTTGTGCTTTAACCAAGCATGACACACACCCTTTTTATGTCAGCTGCTTCTTCTGCTTACACCACCGCATTATAGCTCCTACATGGTTAGGTACCCATGGACATGGTCTCCCATTTCACTATTCAATAAATTTAGCTCATTTACATACCCCACCCCTGATGGCTTATACCCTAGTTACACCACTACACTGGAGCCTATGTCCTTTGCAACCATTGTTACCTGTCACTGTTCTGCATGCTACCAGTATAATGGCAAAATTAATGTTTCAAATTTAATTGTCTTTTTACTCATTTTTTTTTTTTTTTTTTTCTGCACGGCCGCGTTTGCATGCTGCTGTACTCTGCTTAAACAGCCCCATATATACAAAAAAAAACTTTTGCTTTTTACATTTTTCAGCACTTTGGTATGCCAATGACCATAGTTTTATTCATTAGCATGCCTAATGAACATAATACATGCTTTGCTTTAAGTTGTCATGCCCCCATTTTTATTTTTGCAGTAATGTATGTAGTTACTAACCGCATACATTTTTGCTGCAGACATGGCTCCAACACGGATGCCTGTCTGCTTCCTGGATCGCAAATTCACCTCATTTGCATGGTTTTCACCAGCAAATGATGTGATTTGCATTATTCCATGTCATCACTGCCGGAATAGTGCTGGGTGGCACATGCACACCCCTAGCACTCTTTCCTGGATCGCAAAGGCACCAAACTCCATGTTCGAGCTGTGCCACTATTCTTAGATGGAGATTAGCACCATGTAAGCATTATTGAATTACCCCCATTATCTTTTTGTGTATTATGGACATCCTTTTTTCAACTTTTTTATATAATAGGGAAGTTGGAGAAGAGGAAGAAAAGAGGGGATAGAAGAGAGGCTTAGTCAAGAGATGAGGAATTGTCAAAATATAAGCAATAGACAAGATAGACAGGAACACTACAATGAGCTGATAGATACAAAAGGTGGAGGGTGAGGAGGTTTGAAACACAGCTCGCACCCTAATACAGAGGACCTCAATTATCCATGCAGATTTTTTAACTTTGTTTGGTTTATCCAAAGGTTTTATTAACATGACCTCTTTTGCAAGTCTTGCATCATTTTCTTTTCTTATTCCTTTGAAGGTCAGCCAGTAAATGGCACATACTGGGACTAATTCCTATCAGAAACAAGTTCTGGCACTGTTTTAGCTGGGTTTAGTAGTTGCTGAAACATATATTTACTTTAATAAAGGTATAGCACACTTCAGTTATGCACATTCATAAGGCCAGGGTAACTCACTCACAACTATACAAAAATATTTATACCAGTGCAGCAAGAAACAAATGTGCAGTAGTGCAATTCATAAAGTTCAGCATGGCTGAGTCTCATTTGTGTAAGAAGTCAATAAATCAGTCCCAACATATGACAATTGACCTCAGTCTGCTATTTTTAATTGCACTGAGCCATGCTCATCATGGGCAGTCCTGGAAAAGTGCAAACTATCTAAAAGGAATTAGTAAAACAAGGAAGATCCATAAATTAATAGGCAAGCACAAGAGGGGTTGCAATTTAGTGAGATCTGCTGTTCAGAACCATTATTCTCTTGTTAAGATGTGTCAGTTTATATTATATTATATTATATTATATTATATTATATTATATTATATTATAGTATAGTATAAACAGCAACAAGGACTAACAGTGCACAAAAAATTAATAACCTCCAAAAGTACTGCAACTAGGAAAAGCAATGCACTGGACAGCCCAGGATAAAATCCAAAGTTTATTGACATAAAACGTAACGAAAATACAACACATGTTTTTCATCTACAACTCAGACTTCTTCAGACAATGAATAACAGTTCACACTCATAATATATATTAATTGGAGTGAAGCAATTAATTCAAAACTCCCAATGGAGAAACTTTCTCATGAATAATTAATAACATACAGATAGACCTTTTAACACAAGAACACACCATTCCATTAGACAAAAGAAATATATCCTCAGTAAAAACATAATGTACTAACCTGCTAGTTTAAAAAATGCATAGAAACTTGCATAATCTAGAATAAATGTATGCATATAAACATAATACTTCAGTGTAACATCCTCAATCCTAAGAAACCAAGAAAATAAAAAGATACAACTTTATTCAAAAATATTCAACAGCCCCCTCTAGAGGTCTTAATATGAATGACAACGAACATACTAAAAACCAAAGATAACTAAAAAGTGAAGATAAGTTTACAATCCATACATCAGTGGGTAATTACTACATAACCTCAAAAGGTCTTAAAAATCTTAAAAATCATGAAAATAGAGGAGAAAAGCTTCCAAAAAAAGATCTAATGAATTAATTCACTATGTCTATAAAATTCCCTAAAAACATTAAAAACTATAAATATATGTATGCACATAATAATGTATGTAAAAGTATATATATAAAAAATATATATATAAAATATATGTAAAAATCAATATATAAATCATAACAATTCGTAAAATTCTAAAATTCTAAAAGAAGGGGTATAAATAGTATCAATAATATAATTCTCCAAATGCATCTAAACTACCAAGGGAAGTAAAACTAACAATAAAATACCATTAAAGTCTGGCTGCTCTCATCTTTAAAACTGGTGTCAGGGAAACAGTATCATTTAATCCTGGGAACTTATTTGCTTCCAACACAATTTGCCAATAAAGTTCACGATATTCTATCATTGTTTCCCATAGCCCACCCCTTTCATCTTGCTGTACTTCTTCTATGATAAAAAATTTAAATTTTGCTAAAGGACAGGGTATTGTATGTTTATAAAGTGCATTAGTGAGTTTTTTATTCTTGATATAATTCATGTGTTCATATATTCTTCTCATAATCTTCCTTTCAGTCTTCCCAACATAAAAGCTTGAGCAAATTTTACAATAAGCAATATACACGACCCCAAAGGAGTCACAGGTACTATGTGTTCTACTGATAATTTCCTTTCCCCTAGCCTCAATGTATAAACTGCTTTTATCAGCCAACCATGGACACTGAGGACACATTTTACATGGAAAGGTGCCATTGACTTTCATAGTTTTCTTATTTCCTATCCGTAATGGTGTCAACCAGTCCTTAAGGTTTCGTCCTCTTCTAAAAATAGTTCTAAAGGCAGTATTCTCTAAGTTGAGGTCACTAATTTTCATAAATTTGTCCCATTCTCTACCAAGGACCTTATGAATGGTCATGGCATCTCCACTAAAGTCAGTTATAAATGCACTGTTAAAATTATTACCATCCTTTGTAAGAGGCTTCATGAGCTCAACTAAACTGTTAGATTCTGAAGTGTCAATAGACATATGCTCCTTACCAATAATAGGGTAAAATCTATCTTTCCTCTTTTCCATAACTTTAATTTTCATAATAAATTCTAAGGGTTAACCTCGTTCTAGAAACATATGAGTCAGGAAATCACATTCTACAGAAAAATCTAAATCATCGGAAGTCATTCTCGAAATCCTTACAAACTGACCTTTCACTATGCTTCTTTTTTGATGAATAGGGTGTCCACTAGTAAAGTGTAAATAGCTATTTGAAAACGTTTTCTTCCTAAACACTTTGGATTTAAAATTATCCTGATCCTTAATTAAAGTAATGTCTAAGAAATGAATAAAATGGGAACTGATTTCATGAGTGAACTTCAAAAATTCAGTAGTATTGTTAATATAGAAAATAAATTCATCTAGCTTTTCTCTGGTGTCTTTCCAGAATATAACAATATCATCCAAATAACGTTTATAAAGACACCAACAGTCTTTGTATGCACTATAATAAATAAAATGCCTTTCCCACGTGTTCAAAACCATATTGGCGAAAATAGGGGCACATCTTGTCCCCATAGCTACTCCACTCTTCTGTCTAAAGAATTCCCCTTGAAAAAAAATATAATTGTGTTTTAGGACTAGTTCCATCAATACCATACAAATATAAACCTCATCATCACTTAGATCACCAGATAATCTAATAGCTTCTTCAAACCAATTAAGGTCAATGTCATGAGGTATGGAACCAAATAAATCAACTACATCAATCGTTACAAAAATAAGATCATTACTAAATAGATTTTCCTTTACCAAATAAAGCAAATTCCAAGAGTCTTTCAGATAAGACCACCCTTTCATCATACATTTCTTTAATTTAATATCAATATATCTCGCTAAAGGGGAGGTAACTGACCCTTCAGATGCAACAATAGGACGTAGCGGTGGGTCCAAAATCTGTTTGTGCACCTTGGGGATCCCAAAAATGGAAGGAATTCTTGGTTTGTCATTATTTAAAAAGCCAAACAGTTCCATGTCAATGAATCCTTCTAGAACTAAATCATATAGCGTGGAAAAAATTTCTTATAACCGATATGAATTTCATTTTTAGAAATAGTATCATATTTTGACTCTTCAAGTAAAATGTTTAACATTTTAGCTTCATACATAATATTGTTCATAAGGACAATACCACCCCCCTTGTCTGGTTTCATAACTCTTAAAGTAGGATTTCCTTTTAATGATTGTAATAATTCATACTCAATGTTAGAAAGGTTGGATGGAAATCTATTGCCCTTAATAGCTGATCTTAATTCTTTCTCCATTTCTCCACTAGAATTTCAAAATTCTTTAGTTGAGCATGAATAGGGAGGTTCCAGATACTTTTCTTTTTTAATAAATTCGAAGTTCAGTCATGCGATTCACTACCAAGAAACAACCAACTAAAATTTACTTTTCTCAGGAACATCTTCAAATCAATCAAAAGTCTACTGATGTCACATTTGGTTCTGGGTACAAAATTCAAACCTTTAGAAAATAAACTAAAATAAACCTCGTCTATATTAAGTTCCGTATAGTTAAAAATGTTAAAATTACTATATTCATTAGAAGTGCAAATCACAGCATTCTCCTCTAAATCAGTCTCAATACCTTTAAAACTAATATTCTGTT
The DNA here is from genome assembly GCF_019279795.1 of Protopterus annectens. Classification (NCBI taxonomy): domain Eukaryota; kingdom Metazoa; phylum Chordata; order Ceratodontiformes; family Protopteridae; genus Protopterus; species Protopterus annectens. Next base: position 98,688,997 of record NC_056732.1, read on the forward strand.
CTACTTCTTCAGAAAAATAAGTTTCTATAATGAGGGTGCTGATTATCTCCTGCCCCTCCCCCTCCATGTGTTCTGATGAAAATTCCCTTCTCTCTGGTTTTTGATTCTCTCTGATCTCGATAGGGGCGGAAACCCTAAAGGGTCCAAGTTATTGGCATCCATCAAGTATGAATCTTGATTATTGGGGGGACCCTTGTTACCGAAATCAACAGGATAACCAGAATTATATGTGCCTCTAGGTTTGGGGTACTGTAAATGATGCTGATATTGATAAGTGTCCCTGTTAATCTTCTTTTTCTTCCTCTCTAAAATTCTATCACATTTCATGTCAATAGTTTTCCTTAAATCAAAATATTTCTTGTTTTCTTCGGCAACAGTGAACAATAACTCATTAGTAATTTTATCGTTTACAGACTCAATTTGTTGCATGAGAATAACCATTTCATCTTCATTCTGTTTAATAATAGCTCTCATTAATTCAAAGCCCCAACTATCAAACATGTGTAAAAGAGAAGCATGGAATGGTGTGCCCTCAATAACATTATTAAGAAACTTACGTAACCCTTTTGGAACAAGTTTCTCAGATAAACACTCTTTTAAATATATATTGTCAATATTGAGTATTTTATATCTAAAAAGCAAATCATTTAAAATAGATAAATTACCAGAATAAGTAAATACATGTTCATCATCCTTAGGAAAAATGTCTTTGAACTCCACTTTTTGTTTTAACCAGTCATTTAAAGCAAGAGAATGGTGTGTATTATCGCCTAAAGTAGCTGGCACGCCAACATCTCTTCTCGATCTCTCATTCCGGTCGCTGGAAATCCCAACTTCATTCCTGTTGGAAAAAATGTTAGGAAAATCATCCGCCCTGTTTAACGGATCCAAAGGGTAGAACAAGATTGTTGAATGGGTCTGTTAGTGGCATTACCACTTGAATGCCTACAGTGAAACAGGGCTCCTTGGTTTCCTGGTATAGAAGCTGTGACGTTACTACGAACAAGAGAATCACACAACGGAGTGAGCAAAGCAACCAGCTGGCTAAGCTGACCAACCAGTGCAGACACCTCCTTCCCCTTCGATGGATATTCATCCCTGATGACCGAGGAACAGCTCTCCTCTCGATCCATAAAAAACTAATAAATGGCAACAAGGACCAAGAGTGCACAAAAAACTAATAACCTCCAAAAGCACTGCAACGAGGAAAAGCAATTCACCGGACAGCCGAGGATAAAATCCAAAGTTTATTGACATAAAACGTGACGAAAATACAACACACGTTTTTCGTCTACAACTCAGACTTCTTCAGACAATGAATAACAGTTCACACTCATAATATATATTAATTGGAGTGAAGCAATTAATTCAAAACTCCCAATGGAGAAACTTTCTCATGAATAATTAATAACATACAGATAGACCTTTTGGAGCTTATAGCTTTTGGAGATTATATTATAGTATATTACAGGCTTATGAATGAGAGGAATGGGAATGTGTAAGGTGTCATTTTTATTGCTGTATGCAGATTTTAAGTGTTTTTTAGGACACAGTTTCACTGTCAGTGGATTGAGAAAAGAACAGCATTAAACAAGTGATTTTAAAGTACATAAACTGTAACAATCCCACACCCAAACAGGAATCAGTTATAACTATACATTTAACAGCTGAAGTACAGGTTGACATGACAGACTAGTAATGATACTACATTTATCACACTTATCTTTATTACAAACATGCATGACTGAAATATTTGTAGTATAAAGTGTTGTGTGTGAAATATTTGTAGTATAGGGTGTCATGTATGGGAGAGTGGTTCAATTGTTTGTCAATATTTGCTTGCAGATTACAAAAAGTTGCAGCAGCAGGACAAGACACAGGAGAAACTACTGTAGTACAGAGTTTGCATACAGGAAATGTTACTAGTCTAAGATGTCTTGTGCAGGCAACTGGTTTAACTATGGGTCAATATCTGCTTGCATGTTACGGAATGCTGCGGCAGCTGGGAACAAGATACTGCAGAGACAGCTTTATTTCAGAGGACAACCACATCCTTATGGATGCTTTCAGGATGTATGTGAAACATTTCTTTGGTAACAGTGGGGGTACAAATCAGACAGAAAGAGATAAGGCATGGAATCATGTAGTGAATGACATCAATGATTCCTTGACACAATGTAGGAAAAGAGCAAGTAACCTGGCAGGATATGTAAGGGCAAGAGTTAGATAGAATGCAATCTTCCAGAGCTGCACTGGTAGTGCCCCTTCTACACTGCAGCCTTTAACTCCAGATATGGAGTACTTTCTCTTTAAAAGGGGTTTTGATGCTGATGAGGATGCCACTGGAATCATCGGAGATGGTGTGGGCACAAGAACTTTCAGAACGCTTTAGTAACCTCAGTCATACAGTGTGGGAGGTTCATAAATAACTGATTTAAATATAATCTGTTGAGCGCAGAGTCATGCTAAAGGTACTCCAAGACTCATCTAGTTAAAGGAAATAGGCTTTCAGTATACCAAATGCTCACTCATTGACAATCTATATCTGGAATAGAACAGTGTTGAAGTTATCTTCAGTAGTTCCCATGAGATTATGGACTGGTGGCATTATACAATGTTCAAGTGGGTAGCCTGCTTACCTGCACTTCAAAGAAAGTAGGGGACACATAACAGGAAAAATTAAGGTTTATTACCAAGAAATACATTTTCAAAATTATACCCAGACACACTACTAACAGTATGACAAGATTTCAGCTACCACCAAGGTAACCATGGGGTGTCATGCCATGCCGGAAAAGGCTGTAGAGTGAGAGTGTATGTCAGATATGAGAATCATGGACATTGCCAGGATGCTAAGCCAACACATCAGTCATGGTAGCCCTTCATGTTCTTATACTGCTCCAACCATGAGCCAGATGGTGCCCTAATGGCGACTTGGATGTAACCTATTGCACCAAGCAGCTCAGAAATCATGCCATTCCATAGGAGGCACTCATGTTTCTGGCTTGGCTCTGAAGCAACACTAACAAATAAATATAGTGATCCATACATGGCAAGAGTATGTTGAGAAACAGCTAAAGTATCCTCATGGCAGAAGCTTGTGAGATACCCAGCATGCCCAATTTGTGTCTCTGGAAGGACCCCATGGCAAATTTCCTGAGGGTTACACATACCCTGGTATACACAGGTGTAAGAAGATCAGTCCTTATCTGTGGGCCATACATACTCACTAAAGCTCATACAATATCTCTATTCACTTTAAATCTGTCCAAAAACTTCTTGATCAGCAAAGTTAAAAATGGCTCAGTCTTTCTCTGCACCTCTGCCTTCGCTGCCAGTGGGTACCGCTGGATGCCTGTGGCTTTAAGAAGCCATAGGCAAGCAGCTTAGAATGGGAAAGAGACACATTAACAACAACAGCAAGTATCTGCACAATTTGCAAAGTAGATAGAAAAGGCCTGATTTTTTCTTTGAAAAGGCTAATGTGCACAGCACTGATGAGTATGCAAAAATGACTTTGAATCACACAAAAGCAGGGAAGCTGCCCTATTTGTATAAGATAATTACAAATTTGTCACTGAAAATAAATTTACATAGCATTAGTATTTCATTTGCTTAAGTTACTCCTAACGGTGTTGAACCTGCTGCACCAAAGTACAACTGCTATATATTAATCATCCCTGGGCTCTGCCATCACAAAATCCTGCTATGCCTAAGTGCAATGACTATGAATACTACCCTAAGACTGCAGTTTCACACATAATTCTCCATTCCTGTAGATACAGCAATCTCTGAGTTAAAAGATTTTACACACACACACGCTCGCACACACACACACACACACACACACACACACACACACACACACACACACATAGATAGATAGATAGATAGATAGATAGATAGATAGATAGATAGATAGATAGATAGATAGATAGATAGACAGACAGACAGACAGACAGACAGACAGATAGATAGATAGATAGATAGATAGATAGATAGATAGATAGATAGATAGATAGATAGATAGATAGATAGGTTTGTAGCGGGGGGGGGTGATATATTTATCAACCATATCTTTGGAAATGTCACCCTTTCCTGATTGCACATAGAACCATTATATCACATTATAGCAATCTATCAATCAGTCTATCAGTCCATCTATCTATCTAGATAGCTAGCTATATTCCACAGATGCATTTATTGTCTTTATGACATGCTGTTCTACATGCTTTCAGAATTTCTGCTATATTTTATGAATATGTGCCTGTATCATTTTGCTAGTTCTTTGTTCTGGAATCTCATTTATTTGTAAGTTCCAGCTTTGCATATTCACTGCAAATGTGATTTTAGTGACCATCTGTAATATACCCATAACTCCACTGTGTAATAAAACACATGTGGCACATGAAAAATGAATAGTTTATTTTTGGCGGAAGAATTACAAGCTAGTGTACCTCCTGCCTCATCAGATTTGGTGAGGCATAATGTGCAAAAAGATGTCACTACTTCTGCCAGTATATATTTTGATTTCATTCTATTTGTTTTTGTTTTATGTTTTTTTCTAGAGCCATTACACGTAGTACAGATGCAGACACCTCCCCCACCCATAAATATGCACATATAGTACATGCAATCACTGAACATTCGCTTGCTGTGTTATTATATTTACTACTAGCCATCTCTCTGTCCTGTTTGACTCTGTTATTGCACAGATTTAATTGCTACAGCAAATGTCATGACTAACTTGAATAGTATATGCAGTGAACCAATGTGACACAAAATCATTTTACAAATAAATTTAAGGAAGTAGTCACATTTCCTAAGACATGTACATTTTGATTTGAAAGGGCCATTCTGCAGCACTAATATGGCTAAACAGGGTCATTCACCAGTCTACTCACTTGCAACACTGGCAGTACAAAGGTAATGCTCCGTGGCATCTTCATCTGTTACACAGAGGTTTACTTTGCTACTACTGCTTAGTTAAACATGGAAATCCAGCAAGATTATATACGCAGCTGCTGTGAATGACAGCAAGGAAAACAACCATTGCATGAGGACCTAAAGATACTACCCACATGGACCCAAAGATATCATTTATTCCATTATGTGATGGGTGAGAATAATGCACCTTCCATAAACTTAAATCTTAATAAAGCTGATTCATTTTTTGTTTGTTTACTTTCTAACTAGGTAAGGGGACTTGTGCATGACCCTCTTCATATCAGGGCCACAAGGCTGATACAACATAGGCATATACATAGTTTAGTACTAGGCTAACTGCCCTTGTGGGACATTTTTAAGCCTAGCCAGTTACCCCAAGTGAGAATCAAACCCTGCACCTTGTGTCTGTAAGTTAAACATCTTAACCATTATGCCAACCACATGTAGTTTTAACAAATATTTTAACATGAGCAGTAGTTAGAAGAACAAGCAAGACATTTATTTTATTTTATTTATTTATTTTATTTATACAAATGACTATTGAAGGTAATACAGAAATAAAATTTTACATATGTATGTTACAATGTGCAAAGAGAACAAACATTGTAAAAAATAAAATGATATAAATAACTATGTACATAAACTGAACTGAACAATGTAGGAATGCAGTGAGAAATAAATATATTGTACAATGGAAACAGAATAAAGGGCATACATTTCAAAAGATTTTCAGGAAGTGCAGCCACAAAACTTGAAATCCATTTCTAAAGTTTCCTAAATGTGTTACACTGGTGCAACCCAAGATAAATAAAGCTACAGCAAAGATGTATTCTGCAACTGATATGTGTAAGTTTTATTCATTTTTTGATTTTATTGATTGACTGATTGATTAACTGATAGGTTTATTTTTACAGACATGCTTCAAACTGTTGTTCAAGAATATTTCTGGATTGTTACTTTTGCTGACTGCAGCCTAATTCAGTTTTTTATGTATTTTATTTTTATTATTTACAGTGACAAGTACAGAGACAGGCACAAAAGCAGAGCTAAATGTTGAAGAATGTTGGCAGGATAATGTGAAATAAGTAGGATGCAGTGACATAAGCAATACCTGATATGGAACAATGCAAAAATTAGCAGGGTACATGAAAGCATATCACCCTGACCCATTACAAATGGGAAATAGAGGGCTGATGATAGCAGCAACATGATGGCACAGTAACAGCCTCAGCTAAAGAGTGTAGAGAGCTCAAGTGGATAAGATAACATGAGAAAGTAAGAGTCTTAAAGTATTGTGCAGCACTACATTATCCCGATCAGCTCCTGTCTACAATACAGACATAATACTTACATCTAGAAGGTGGTCTTAGGTATTTATTAACTTGGTCATCATCTAGAGTTACTGCCTCCTACCAGACAGAGTCTAGCACACACACACACACACACACAAACACACACACACAAATATATATATATATATATATATATATATATATATATATATATATATATATATATATATATATATATATATATATATATATATATATATATATATATATATATATATGGGTCTACTTCATTTGCCCTAACTTCCAATTGACTGACACCGATTTGACTGACCCCATTTGACTGAAATTTCATTTGACTGACACTTCATTTCACTGACAAGTATTATTGGCAGTCTCCAGAGCACTGTAAGGCAAGTAAATGGAATATGTCCACTTCCCCACTGTAGTGCAACTCTGGAGTTAGAATATATAGTTAGGGGGTGTGGGGGCACAGCCCCCCACAATGGGGGTGTGGGAGGGTGAAGCCCCCACTTAGTTTCATATTATATTGTTTGGTTTTGCTTTAATATTGCTTAGTAAAACAAAAGTAAGTGGGGTCTGTGCTCCCCACACCCCCCCCCAAACTATATATTCTAACTCCAGGGTCGCACTACAGTGGGAAAAGGAACATATTAAATTTACTTGCCTTACAGTGCTCTGGAGACTGCCAATAATACTTGTCAGTCAAATGAAGTTTCAGTCAAATGAAGTGTCAGTCAAATGAAATTTCAGTCATTTGGTCTCAGTCAAATGGGTGTCAGTCAATTGGAAGTTAGGGCAAATGAAGTAGACCTATATATATATATATATATATATATATATATGGGTCTACCTGAGTAAGTCGAAACGCCAGAAGACCGACAAGTGAATTGCGAGACCCAGAAGATCGACAGTTCAGAAGACCGACGCGACGGATGAAAACACCGACGCCGAGGATGCCGACATGGGAAAAGGCTGTGTAAGTATGCGGTAGTGACGGACGTTTGGGTGCGAGTAAGGTAATTGTGGATATTGACGGTGTGTGGGGATAGGGGTGGGTTAAGTGAGTTAGGGTCAGTGCGTGGGTTAGGTAAGTGTGTGGTAGTGATTGTGTTTGGGTTAGGGGCGGGTTAAGTGAGTTAGGGTTAGGGAGTGGGTCAGGTAAGTGTGCGGTAGTGATTGTGTTTGGGTTAGGGGCGGGTTAAGTGAGTTAGGGTTAGGGAGCGGGTCAGGTAAGTGTGCGATAGTGATTGTATTTGGGTTAGGGGCGGGTTAAGTGAGTTAGGGTTAGGGAGCGGGTCAGGTAAGTGTGCGGTAGTGATTGTGTTTGGGTTAGGGGCGGGTTAAGTGAGTTAGGTTAGGGCGTGGGTTAGCTGAGTATGCGATAGTGATGGACCTTAGGGTTAGGGTTTGGGTTAGGGTTGTAGATAGTTGTGTATGTGAGGTTTAGTGTGGGTTTGTAGGGATTTTGGTGTGCTTGTGTTGTGTGTGTGGTTTTTGGACAGGAAATGTGTTTTGTTTGTTGATTGCTGTGATTGTGGTGTGTGCAGTGTATGAGGTTTCGTGTTTGTGTACCGTCGGTTATTTAGTTGTCGGGCATGTGGGGTTTCGTGTTTTTGCACTGTCAGTTATGTGGTTTCGGTGATTGCGTTGTCGGTCTTCTGGCGTGTCGATTATGTCAGGTAGAACCATATATATATATATATATATATATATATATATAAGTCTATGTGTATATACATGTATATATAAATATATGGAGGCATAACTTTCCACTGAAATGGGAAGTAGTCGATCCAAAAATGATCAACGATTTTCTGTTGAAAATGTAAACATCAATCTGCAAAGGACTGAAAAAAAAAACACATTTTTTGCAGTGGCGTCCCCCCTGTGCCCTACAAACACCCCTGCTAATTATATATACCAACTGCAAGATCGCACTATAGTGTGATCTCTCTCTCTCTGTTTTTCTGGTTAAAAAGCCAATACTTTTTTGATCAGCTAATTGTTTATCCACTGTAATTTTTTTTCACTAGTCAATATGAAGCCAATTCAGTGTTAGGTTCTACACTCATAGATATAGATATTGATCTAGATAAAGATATAGATATAGCTATATATATAGATATGTGTGTGTGTGTGTGTGTGTGTGTGTGTGTGTGTGTGTGTGTGTGTGTGTGTGTGTGCCTGTGCCTGTGTGCGCACACATGCTCAGTGTACAGGGTTACCTTATTCTCACTCCTTAAGCTGAAAATGAACACTATTTATTATCCTGGGGAACCCCCTTATTCCTTATATTGATTATCAGAGTACTTGGTGTCCTGTGACAACACCTCCCCCAACCTACATTGAGTGTCGTGTTGAATCTATTACAACATACATTAATGCCCCATATGCATCTAATGTAAGTATAATTTAAATTCTTTCAGGTCAACTAGGCAGAAATATTAATCATAAAATCTGCATATGCAAATACAGTCCTGCTTTATTCAGAATAGTCAAATGCACTCGCATCCAATAAGGACAAGTTGCAGATGATTCCATACAAATATGACCCCTGAGTAGTAACATGACAAAAGGAGAGTGTTTAATGGATGAGGCAATTGACCAAAAGTGTAATGGTAAATGTTTGCATTCTGTGATGATAAGGCACAAGTTCTGAGTAGGATAAAGATTTGTAACCTTAAAATGTGACCAGAGTGCTAGCATCTGAATGATGAGCAAGGAGACTTCTGAGATTCCTTATCATCACAATGAACAAAACATGCTGGAGGGATAGGTTCCTGACCCAGAGACTCCCCATACTCTGGAATAGACTGCCCATACATGTCAAGCAGAGCTCCTCATTGGCCCTCTTCAAAAGGAACCTTGATGATTGGATGGCAGATAGGAAATTCACCCCGGGGATCAAGTCAGTCGCTCTGCTAGACAGGGGCCCAGAGAAGTAAATATTGTGGAAAGAAATTTCCAGGGAATTGTTATGGCTAGGCTTGCATAGGCCTTAGGGCCGGTAGCCTAATACCAACCTATGAACCTATGACTGGAAAATTGCAATCGCAGTTCCATTCTCTAGTAGAAAACAAAATCAGTTTAGGGAACTGTCAAATTTAAGTCTATCTCCAACAGTGGGGGAAAATCACAGAGAAATACAGAGTGAAATACTCAATAAATTGTTATTATTCTCCATTGATTGCAAGCCACAAGATCCTGTGGAATTAACCCAATTAAATAATAATGTAAGTTGAGCCTTGTGTACTTCAGTGACTGAGTTTGAGAAGTAGTCTGTGGATAATGAAATGATGTCACATAATTAGACATTAATATGGTCTTCAATGCTGTACCTCAAACAGGCTGGTAAGCAAGAGGTGGTGATAAGAGAAATGATGTTCAAATTTCTTGAAAGATGGCTAAAGTTCATGACACAAAGGGTAGCACTAAGGCCAGCACTGTCATGAGACAGGGATGTGTGTATTGAGTTACCACATGGATAAGTGCAGTGACTTGTGATCTTCAACATGTTAATCACCGAGATCATACAAAAATGAAAAGCACAATAAATTTGGACAGCATGGCTAGGCTTAAAAAGCCCCCTGGGGTCACTAGGTCAGTAATCACCTATAAACATGTCCAGCAATTTTTAAGATGGAGCAACATAGGGGCAGCAGTAGGGCATGGAGCGGATAGTTTTGAGACAGACTTAGATAAAATAACTGCACTGGGTGACAAGTAGTATAATAAACAATATTCTCACATGCTCATTTCATACACTAACTGCCTTCTTGAAGTGTTTATGAGTGCCCACTCCTACCTTCTATTCTCAAACTACTCATATTGTTCATTATCGTATCTACTTAAATACCACTGAATTATTTTTCAAGTCAACTTGATCCCTATTTGCTTGCATCTGAAATATATTGCTGCACAGTATACCTCCTCCTCCTCCAACTTTTATTTCTGCACCTGTTTATACCTCACTTCCTTCTCCATCTTTTACTTCTGCACTTGTATATACCTCACTTCATCCTTCACTTTTTACTTGTACACCTGTTTATACCTCGCCTCCTCCTCCACATTTTACTTCTGTACCTGTTTATACCTCACTTTTCTTCTCCTTTTTGATCTTCCCTCCTGATGTCCTTTTACTTTACTTCTTCACAGTATACATTTATTGTAATTTTAGCCCGATTAATCACCAGACAGCTTTTTTCACATTTGTATTCAGTATAACAATATTCAGAATCGTGAATTTCTTTTTTTTTTTCAAATAATTTTTTATTTTTATGAAATACAAACAATGCAGACAGAATTAAAGTACAGAACATTCCTACATAAAAAAATGTAAATTAAACCATGAACATGGGAAAAAAAACATTTAGAACTTGATTACAATTGTAGAGTAAAAATGAGATAAGAGGAATGTGAGCTATAGGAGGCAATGAGATCTGTCTACAAAACAAAAACTAAAAGTAACTTAAAGCACAAAGCTAACTACTAACAACAAAAAAGACAAACACAATACCATGCTACCTTATATGTATAAAGACATAACCAAGAAACTGTGGACATGAGATATTGACACCCTAAGGGGTATGATTTGTAGGGAAAGGCAGTATCAAAAAAAACAAAAATAGATAAATACATAAATAAGGAGTTCAAAAGGGAGTGTCAACTAAATTGAGGACATAAGACATTTAGTCACATAAAATTACATCAAATAGGCATTTCCATAAGTTGGTGAAATAAGCTTTCTTCCCACGACCAAGAATTACGAGTTTTTGTGCTGATATATGTTTAATTGCCATCTCTTTGAAACCCTGCCAACATAATTTTGTGCTGTCTAACCAATCGTTAGTGATGTAGAGTTTGATTAGGGAGCAGAGAGTGATTAGAACGTGTAAGTGTAATTTAGGCATCTTAAATGGGGGAATATTTAATATAGCTGTTTGCCAAGAAAGTGTAGAATTGTAATATCCCATTTTTTTTAGTCGCACTTTGAGAGAACACCATAATTTGTAGGAATGATTACAATGCCACATAACATGAAGAAGATCTGCTCTCAAACAAGGGCAGCATGTACAAGCAGAGGAGTTATTAGAATTAAATGTATTGAGTATTACAGGTGTATAGTATGAGTTGTTATTCAACATCAGTTGAGTATATAATATTTTTTTAAAGGGGCGAGTTCTAGGGTGGTTTTTATGGCTAGTAGTTTTTGATCCTCTGTGATAGGTGAATTTATATTGTCCCAGTAGTTGGAGAAAAGGCAGTTATTATTGTAGAGTAATGGCTTTAATAACTTGTAAGAGGAAGAAATAGTTATTGTAGGGTTTGAAAGTGTAGAGATAATTTCAGATAATGTATTTATTTCCCTTAAATCAGAAGGAATGCAGAAAATTTGTGAGGATAAAAGTTCTCGTAATTGACGTAGGATGACTGTGTATTTATTATTGGCCTTGAGAGTTAGAAGTAAATCTGCAATCGATAGAGATTTATGTTTGAGCAGGTCCCAAACTGTAAAGTCCGTGATAAGGGGGAATTTAGAAAGATCAATCATATTATTATTGATTTTGAAATTTGGATTAAGATGTAGTGGTTGTAGAAGGGGAAGAGTGTTTTCAAGATTAATGTCTTTAATCATTTTCTGGAATAATCCAATTTTATCTTCAGTAAGGGGAGTATTTTGGAATTGTGTAGAGAAATTTGTGAGAGAAATGGGATGGCTTTCGGGTTAATTTTATTGGATATAACATGACGATTCCATAACCTCAACCAGGCGGGGACATGAATGTGTGATTTAGTATTCATGGTTGAAATGGACCATAATCTGTTTGAGCAAATGATCATGTAATACAGATGAAAATTTGGAAGGCCCACCCCTCCCTTCTCTTTGGGGAAAGTAAGTTTAGAGTAAGAAATCCTGACTTTTTTAGGGAACCAAAGAAATTTTGCTATGTTCTTGTTGAATTGGGAGAATAGGTTGTTTGATATTATTATATTTGTAGCATTAAATTGATAGAAAAGTCTCGGTAAAATATTCATTTTCACAATAGCTACTCTAGAAAGAAAAGGTAATTTCAGGAGTTTCTATCTTTGTAGGTCTTGGCATATAGTAGCCCATGATTTTAGTAAATTATTTTGAAGCATAGTTGCTTGGTTGTGTTCAAAGTTAATGCCGAGATATTTGATACTGTATGAGATATGAAAGGAAGATTCAGGGAAAAAAAAAGATTTATGAGCGTCAGGGTTAATTGGGAGGATATGAGATTTTTTCTCATTAATTTGGAGGCTAGAGGCATTAGAAAAGTTATTAATTGCATTGATAATTTTGGGTAAGTCAGAGTTAGGATAATGAAAATATAGATTCAAATCATCAGCAAAAGCCGATAATGGAACTTGTGTATTCAGTATTCTGGGGATTGTGTGGTGTGTGTTCTGAACAATGTATAAAAAAAAGGTTCAATAAATATATTAAAAAGGAAAGGAGAGAGCGGACAGCCTTGTCTTGTTCCATCAGTTATCAGAATCATATTAGATCTCTTTTTATTTATATATAAAGAGGTGTAAGAATTTGTATATAGAATTTGAATCATATCTGAAAAAGTTTTAGGAATATTGAAGTGTGACATGGTGGAGAATAAAAAGTCCCAATTTACTCTGTCAAATGCTTTTGAGGCATCAAGAGTCAAAGCATATAGCGGATTTTTATCTCTTTTAGTAAAGAGTATTAGGGAATACAAAGTTAAAGTATTGTCCCACGTATGTCTGTTGTTCATGAAACCAGCTTGATCATGCGATATTATATGTGGCATTATCTGTTTGAGTCTGTTAGCCAGAATAGCAGCAAATATTTTAATATCTACGTTAATAAGCGAGATTGGTCTGTAACTGTGAGGATCAGTCTTGTCTTGATTGTTTTTTAAAATTAAAATTGTTTTTGAGATATTCCAATGTAGGTCAGTAATTCCTTCTTTCATAATGAAGTTGAATAACTTAAGAAGAATAGGGGCAATTTTTGGACTAAAGGTTTTGAAAAAGTTGGTAGTAAACCTGTCTGGGCCAGGAGATTTGCCTAGTTTGAGATTGCTAATGACGTTTAGAATTTCTTGAATATTAAGTGGGGCGGATAGAAGGGACGACTGATCCAAGTTAAGAGAAGGGACAGTAATTGAGTTGAGAAAGGTTTCTATTTGGGGGTTTGAGGAGTTGTGTTTATTCTTACTGTATATATCAGAGTATAGTTTATGAAATAATTGGATTATTTCAGAGTCAGATTTGTAGAGTTTCTCTTTGTACTGGAGAATGGAAATTTTGGCAGGACCATTACTATTTTTAAATATTCTGGCAAGAGATCTCGAGGGAATCTGCACCCATTCAGAATATGTTGCTATGAGTCTTTGTTCTTGAAGAGAATAATTATGAGAGTGCAAGTCAAGTAATTCTTTGCGTGCAGCTTTAATCAAATCTTCTAAATTTGGGTCAGAGTGTGTTCTCTGTTTTTTTTCTAGGGTTGCTAGTGTTAGGAGTAAATCTGATTCTTTTTTTTTATTGATTTTTTTAAAGAATGAGGCTTTACTGATCAGAAAACCTCTTAACTCAGCCTTGCATGCAGCCCATTGTATATCTGGTGCAATTTGGGAATTTTCAAGATTAGAATATAGATCAGTAAGAGTACTGTTAATCTTGTTTAGTATCTCTTTGCTATGTAATAGATTATTATTAAGAGACCAGCTAGAATAGGAAGAGGAAGAGTGTGTAAAAATAGTTTAAAGGATATTCTAGCATGATCAGATAAAAATCTAGGTTCGGTGTTGAAGGTGTTGTTAAATTTAGAAAAGAAGTTGGAGACTAGAAAGAAATCAATACGCGATCATGATTTATGGCAATTGAAGTAGAAAGTGTATAAGTTGTCCTTAGTCAAGATATTGCTAAATGCAATAGCGTCCATAAGGTAAAAGTCTGAGATAAGTTCTTCTAAAGCTACGGAGGCTTGAAAATTATATGATAAAGAGTTACTGGTGCGGTCTATGTTAGGGTTGATAACAACATTCCAATCCCCACCAATTATATATAAATAATTTTGGAACAAACTGAGGATATTATAGATTTCTAATATGAAGGTGTGTTGTTGAGAGCAAGGTCCGTAAAGGTTAAAAAAAAGAACTGGTTTGGTTGTGTCAGGAAGAAAAGAAGTAAAATAGCACCACCTACCATGTTTATCGGCTTTGATTGCATTTATAGTGCCCTGAAATTGTTTCTTAATTATAATGGCTACTCCCTTAGCGTTTGTACTATCCCCATCAGCTATAATAGTTCTAATCCATTTCCTGGAGGACACTTTCTCCCAATCCTCTTTTGTCAAGTGGGTTTCCTGTAGGAAGCAAATATTGGCCTGGGATTTAAAAATAAGATGAAGTAGCAGATTTTTCTTTGCTGTGTTTTGTAAACCTTTAACATTCCAGCTATCTATGGCCCAGCTCATGGAATCACACAAACAAATGCAATTAGTGGAGTAATATAAAGTTCAGTAATTGTTAAGGTATCAGAGTGTGATAATACGTGTTGCGAATATATTGCCATGAGATTAAATAGGGAGAAATTTGAATATAACTGCAGCAGAACTGTCTTTACACACATTTTAATCATAACAGCGAAGGTAGCAGAATACTTCTTCCTATTATCCCCAGTATTTGACCATCCATATCCCTTGAGTGAAGAAGTATAAAAACACATAACAATGCAGGAATAGGTAACACAGAACTTCTTCTGTCTGTCCCCGGTGCCTATCCACCCATTCACCTTAAATGAAGAAGCAAATAAACACACATGCAATAACCAAAATAATTCTATACATATGTACAACCTATTACTATTCCAATAAAACATCTATCTAAAGTACTAGCATAACACATCCAGAGCATCCATGTTGCTAAAAATTTAACATCTTGTGACATGGATCCATATTAAATAATAATAGTAAACAATATAGATGAATCCACATGTCAGTTCGTAGGTGTAAGCTCTAAGGAGTCCGAGGCTTGGTAGAAGATAACAAAAAAAAAGAAAAATTTAACAAAGCTGATTTACTATATAAATCTTAATACATTTCTGTATAAGGATGCAAGTGACTAACAGGTTCCAACACCGTTCATAAAACCTTTGCTAGGAATAGCAAGAGAGAAAACCACTTTTTTTCTGAACTATAGACATATAATAGAGTAGCATTACACAAAAACCATCAGCTGACTGAGTTTACCTCACACTGCAGTAGCCATAAAGTAATAAACTCTTCAGAATAATTTGACAAGTTGCATATAAGATTATCATTAAACCCTCAAATCAACTATCAGGCTACTTGGCTAATTAGGAACGGTAAAGGAAAAAAAAAAAAACATGAGGTACAGAGCATTCCTGAATTATCAAAACATTACACTCTAGGAAAAAATTAAAAAAAAAAAAACACAGCTTGTGGCACCAAACTAATAATGCTATATCTGCAGAATTTACAATAAACTGAAGCAGACACTTGACAAGGTGCTGTTATGAAACGGATACATGCTGGCTTGAAATGTCTGACTACTCAATAGTAGTTAAGAAAGAATTACATCAGTGTGAGCTATATGCCTGGGAGACCTGAGTGACAGCTCTTCAAGCAGTACAAAAAAAAAAAAAAAAAGAAAAACGCCAGCAATAACATCAGCAGGGACCAAACACAAGCTAACAACATAAGCGTTAAACAGGCTGATACAGTTTAAGGGTTTTTGCAGATCTAAAGGTGCCCTGCGCACACCTAACTGGCAACCAGTCGCTAAATTGTAAGCAGCGCATGTTAATATGCGTGTTTGTGGCTTGTAGACAACAGGTTGACACAGCGCAATAAGGACTGAGTAAGAGTTACATAGCAGTTACCCGATTAGAAATGGGAATTTACGGTCTATATTTAAGGATACTTCAGGATCCAATCACGTAAATCCACAGATGCAATTCATTTAATTCACATAATAGTTATAACGAAGACAGTTGCCTGTAGAGCGCTCTCCAAGCGCTGTTGGTGACGCCTGAAGGATATTGCGTAAACACCTGAGTGTTGCAAGCTATTGGAACCCACTTGTAAACATCAAGTGAAAGATCTGATTGTGAATTTCAATAAATTCCCTTTTGATATCCTCCATAAATGTGTTCTGCTTTTTTTCCTCCATATGTATTAGTTATGTGTTTGTAGCTTGCCTATTCATTTTTAGCACCCTAAAATGAGTAATTGTCTAAATATATATAGTACCCTAGACATCCTCATCATCTTTTCTATGTTTACCCTCCTCAGCTCCATAATTCCCATTTTACTCTGTTTGTCTAAAAAGAGTCATTGGGAAAACAGGCTTAAGCCCATAAGATCAATGAGTCTGCTTCCACAAAAGGAAATGTTTTACACTTAAGTTAGATATACTGATTCAGTACTTACCAGAATGGAAAAAAACAGGGTGACTGCAATCTGATTGTTTGGTGACAAGATCTGTGATGTTACAAGGATCCTAAAGACCCTTATACCAGAGACATATGACTGTGGCGTACTGGGGACCAACATGGGACTGAATGATCTGAGGTGCACCACCCAGGGGGACATGCAGAGAGACATGATGAAACTTAACTGGTTTTGAGTAATATCTTGCCTTCACCAAGAATGACTCCTAGATACCAAGAGAAGATAATTGGATTTAACAACTGGCTATGTAATTAGTGTCATTTTAATAGGGTTCAATATGTGTTACTCTGGCATGAGATGATAGATAGGACTTCCTGTTTTGCAAGAGATGGCTGGCACCTCTCATAGCAGGGCTTCCACATACTGGTTAAAGCCTTTACTACCCCCAGAATGCCTTTATGGCAGTATCTCCCTACTGGCCATGCCTACATAATGGACTCAAAATTCAGATACCATCACTGTGGCACTTCTCAATGCTAGGAGTGTAAATAGAAAAATGCCAGAACTTGTGGCTGTCATGCAACTCAAACACATTCATATTTACTCCCTCTATACCAGGGATTATTACCTGTCATGCATTTAGACCCTTAGGTAATGGTAGGGGAGTATCTGTATTTGTGAGGAAACCCCATTGTCTCACACCAAATTACTCATGATCCTAACTTGGTGCTCCTGGAGCTCCATAGCTCCTTTAACAAATCCAGCTATTACTTTATCCCTAGTTACAGATCACCATCAGTGTCCCTCAAAGATCCTAAAGATTAAGTTGCCACCAGTGAAGTATTAAATATCAAACCAAATGCTTACTTGTTAGGGGATTTAAATTACCCAAGTATGCTTACACTTCTAAAAATAGAATTTGTTAATATTGATGCACTGGGACAAATTGTAAAGCTACTCACTAGAGGCTCTAACATCCTTGGCTTAGTCTTTACCAATCTAGCCCCCACCTCTTCCCCATACTGCATCTCCTCATCCCTGGTTAAATATGATCACAAACTAGTCATCTTTTCTGTCTAACCTAGTTATACTATCCCATCAACAAATGAGACCATCTTTAGAAATTTCTCTCAGGCAAATCTGCATCAGCTTGTAAAAGACATATGCAAAATTCCCAACAATCCTCTGCAAATATACACAATAAAGAAGGCTGCCATATTCACTTCCCAGTCTTACCAACACCTAAACAGCTACAACAAAAAGTTAGTACACATCTTCCCTAAATATAATGGTAAATTCAGGAATAAACCTCTCTGGTGGAACTACAGTATAAATAAATTGTATAACAAAAGAATGGAAAATAATGAAAAGCTGCAAGAAATCCCCAGCCCCTATGTCAAGACTATATTGAAATATTACAGAGGGAAACTTAAAGCACTATTAATAAGGTAAATACAGAATGCCCATTTAAGATTGCCACAGATACCAAAGGAAACTACACATCTTTCTTCAGCTATGTCAGAAAATTAAGAATTAATGCTCAACAATGCACTGAGCTCATCCAAAATAATATCATACACTCTGATCCCAGAATATAGCCAGCATGTTAACAGACAAATTTAGTACTAACTTTACCCCACCTATCCACATTGTTGTCCCTACATCTCTGAATATTTAGTTTGTCCTAAAATCACATTGGATCACACTTTATAATACCTTAAAGGCTAAAAATAATACTTCCATGGGACCAGACAACATACCAGGCTGCATTCTCATTTGTGCCAGGTATGCACCATCTGAGCCTCTACTTAAACTGTTCGGTCTAAGGCTATCTACAGGATTTCTGCCTGATGCCTGAAGAAAAAACACTTTGGCTCCCCTACCCATGGGTGGATCCTTTACAGACCCAGGTAATTCTAGGTGCACCAGCCTCACAAGCCATATACACAAAGCCATGGAACATATCACAGCAGAACTTTCTACTCCAACATTGTCTCCAGAATTTGAAACACTATCCCTCAACCTATCATAACTGCAGATAACCCACCCTACACATTTCAAAAAACTACTTAAGAATCACCTGATCAACAACTAGCTTTGCCCATGCTCTAGTCCTGACTAAATCCTATTCTTTCTGTTCATTAGCTATTCACACCTACCTTCTTCCACCCTTGCTGACCACCATATAGAACTCTACAATACTCTTTACTACCCTAATCTCCTCTCTCCCAACATAGCAGACATCTTTTCATTCCATATTCCCTCCTACAGAAACATAAATCATTCTTTCTTCCATCTCACGCTACTTAGCATACCTTACCTTTTCACTGCTGTCTCTCCACCTAACTCTTAACCTACCATTCTACTTCCTCTTCATTAACCTAACCTCTTCTCCCCTCTTTGTTCACCTACTCCTCACCACTATACATTCTCCTAACCTTTGTTTTTCCTCATGCTTCTGCACTGTACTTAGCACACACTTTACTCTTTAACACTTAACTCCCATCACCTTTTTTCCTTCCTCTGTAATTCCTTTCCTCTCCTCTCTCAACCCTGTTCTACAAGTCCTATTAAATAAGCACACTTTTACAACAACAGTTATTTAACTATATAGTAGAATACTTCTGTCTGTATCATGTAATTGTAAAGTCCACCTGTCTCATGGAAATCATCTCATTATAAAAATCTAACATATGTAACTAATATGCAAGATTGTTTAAATAATTGTTGTGTCTATTAACGTGAATTTCTTGGTTTATACAAAATGTCCAATATTGCTGTGTAGCAAACTAATGTAATCTATGTAATTAATGTAATTTTGCAAATTGTCTCTGGAGCTTTTCTCCCTGGGACTCCAGTGAAAATGGGCACTCATCCGGTTGAACTTTCCTGGTAACCATATGTCAAATAAAATAAATAAATAAACCTATTTATGCAGACATAGGCAACTTAAATGAACTAGAACCCACTCAGTTTGGTGAGTGAAGAGCAAGTTCTGTCTTTTGAATCTGGTAAGCATCTTTAAAAAGCAAATTATTAGGGCTGGATTCCATAATAGTTGCCTAGTTAGAGCAAACAGCCACCACCATTCTGTTCTTGCTACACCAAAAATTAAAATCCAACCCATCATCCAGGGATGTCATCCCAAGAGATGGGATTCGCCCAGGTCAATACCTCAAAACAGCAACTATTAAACTGAATGGGCCTATTTCACCCAAACATTATGATAAGATTCATTAGCATTCTTTGTTGATGCATCACATTACCCAGTCAAGAATAGTGACATAACTGGAAGATGACTCAGTGGGACGTTTAAGTCTGTACGAAGTCCTCAAGTGCATTATCTTCTTATATATGTCAGACCTGATATTGAGCCTGCCTTAATATCAGGTCCAATATACAGGTGCAGTGGCAAAGCTATGATACAGTCGAGATAAGAGCTCCACCTATAAGGAGGGCTCATGAATGTAGCCATGCCTGCATTCATCCTTTCTTGGAAAAGGTACAGGGATTTGGAACCAGTAGCCCACCAGGGAATTTAATCTATTTTTAGCAAAATGCTACAGTGAACCTTCCTGAAAGACAGTAGAGGATGGTTCACACTACACACAACACCCACACATGGGGACTGTCCCAGGCTCATACATTGACTTCCAAGCACTTCAGAACAGCTCATTCTGTATATGCAATTAGGTACTGAAGGCAGTCTGACATCCCACCAGATATTGCCTGCATCACCTAGCTTCTTCTACAGGTGAAGCTTCCACCTCATCAAGAATCCCATTCATTTCAATAGGCTTCACACTGATTCAACATTGTACATTGGAGAGCCTCATCAAATGTCCAATGCCAAATTATTTGGTCAAGAAGAGCCTGATGCCCCATTAAAATTAAGTGCAAGGCTTTGCCAGTTCCATTGGCATAAGCTGGATGGGCATTAACAGAGCCCAATTGTTCGACATGCATGGAGTAACATGCTCAGTTTAGCATGTTACCTCATGGCCAGTCCTTTTCATAATCTGGCCCTTAGTGTAAGCAGTCAGGGGAAGTGCTCAAAGAGGATCCATGGGTGTCTCATTATGCTATCATCCAAATAGATGAGGAAATATTTTTGATGCCCCTGCACATATGCACATGGATGGACTAAAGTCACTGGTTTCCAAAAATAGCTGCCTGGCCTTGGCTGCAAATCATGTCCTCCTCTCACAGGTTAGGTTAGCTGGCAAAAATACCTCCAACCCCAAAGCAAGATTCTCAGGAATCAAATGCTTTAATCAGATCTGAAGTATCTGCATTGTAGTCAGAAATCCATCCCTGTATACCATGAAGACAGCCAAACATTAACTTCTTGTTCACTTATCTTTATAGCATGTCATGGAAAGGGAATCTACCTAGAAATGTTGCCTTTTAAAAATAACCCCTGATCAGTACATTCTAGTTTACTATACAGTAAAAACATGATGGAATCTGATAATTAAACACAGGCATTGTGTCCAGATCCAGGGATGTAATTGCTCTACTATACACAGCACAATCATTATGGCCATCATGGAGTATAATGCACCTATTGGTATGTACCAGTCTATACCTGTTTCACAACTGGAATAAACACAATGCTTTTTCACCAAAATAATTAAGGACCTAAATGGTAAAATATATACAAACCATCTACAACTCTTGTCCCTCTTCTACAGGCTGCTGAGAGGAGACCATATTCTGTCAGACCTATTACATATTTGCAAGTCTAGTGACATCAAAAACACTCACTCAAGGGATCTCAGTTCCTTTTGCAAAATAAACGGAAGATTTTTGAGCTATAGGTTTGTTTTACAGACAAAACCTTTTTATAGAATCATCTTCTTCACATAAAGAAAAGTACGCCTCTTACTCTGTTCAAATGTAATTTGGATGAGTTGATGGATAATCACAAATTCAGCCCTGGTTTAACACCCTTGTCCTTCATGGATAGGGGAGATGTAAATGTCCCAACATATCCATGTTCAGCCCATTTCTGGGTTATTTGCATGCACAATATAAGAGGTAAAAGCTACCATGGGAAAAGACTAAGCTTCTTATGATCCTCACAGATCAATAGCCTAGTGGCTACCTATGAACCTATAAAACTGTAGAGCACATAATTAAAGTCAAATTACAGACTGGTGTTGCCATTCATTTTGCCCTGGACTTATTATAGCTAATCTCCAATGCCACAGACTAGCAAAAGGGATTTGATTAGATAACAACATACTGCCAAAACAGTGCATAATTCTTGTATACACTGAGATTGTGAGAGGAAAATCAATTATGCTCATGCCTTTGTATTGTCATATTTAGCATGATTACCCTTCTACAGGTTCCAGACACCTGTTTTCCACAACACTGTTCCTACCCCCAAATCTGTTAGCTCATAGACTTATAGGAGATTACTAGGCTAACAGCTTATGAGTCCTTACAAGCATAGCCAATATAACCCGATTTTACCCAATATATGTCCCCTAGTGACAAAAGGATGTATGAGTTTGTGTCTGTGCCTTGAATATATTATAGATTGCCCATGTCCATTGGAAGATAGGCACTACTCCGGGTGTGAATTTGCGATTTCCCCATCCATTGATCCAAAATGAGTTTGAAGAGGGCTAGGAAAGGGCTTTGGTTACTATGAACATGAAACCTGTTCCAAAGAAGAGGCAATCTCTGAGACACATATCTGTCTCTCTAGCATGTTTTGTTTGAGTCACTGACTAAGCTTAGATCCCTATATCAGGTGAATCTCATGCTGTTTGACTTGCAGATGTGTAGCAGCTCCATCAGGGCTAGATCTGTGAGTGCCTTGAAGATCAGGCATAAGTCACCCCTTAATAGTCAGTAGGGGACAGAGTAAAGGGATAGGGCTTTTAGTCTATCTGCACAGGACATGTATATTCTTTGTGAGGAATCTCTGAGGTTACTCCAGTTGCTGTAAGTACCTAGTCAAGTACATGCCAAATGGTGGATGGTACTCAATTGCTGATCTAATGAGGGCTGAGGAAAGTGGGACTATAGTTTTCTCGGATTTTGCTGCCATACCATTACTTATAAGTTGTGCCACATAGAAGGACTTCTTCACCATTGTGGACACATGGTGGTCAAATATCAGGCTGCTATCTGTGTACCTAGATCTCTCACCTCTGAGTCTACTGTTAGGGGTGTGCTACTGATGTTATAATTTCAAAGGTAATTCATTTTCTTATCTATGCATGGCACTGTACACAGATGTCTTTTTTTAGTGTACA
Organism: Protopterus annectens; assembly: GCF_019279795.1. Taxonomy (NCBI): domain Eukaryota; kingdom Metazoa; phylum Chordata; order Ceratodontiformes; family Protopteridae; genus Protopterus; species Protopterus annectens. The sequence continues at coordinate 98,711,943 of NC_056732.1, forward strand.
GAAGCATCATACTCAATATAAAGAATATAATACTCATCTGTCCATGATTTTGCCTCTCTTTCATAAAATGTTTGCTTTTCTGATAAATCACTAAGGTTTAGTATCAGTTTATAATGGCACATATTAGGGGATCATATTTCTTATTCATCAGAAAATTTGTATCAATACAAAATCTGTTATTCTCTTAACATTCTAAGCAAATTACTGCAATATTTAAAAGTGTTCCTGAATTGGGTGTTTTTGTCCCTCGTTACTTTTGGCTTTTCCTGATTCTTGAGCAAATTAAAACAAAGAGTTAGAAGGTCACACTGAAAAAAACAATCAGAAAAACCTAATGAAAACTCCAGCCAAGCTAGAACTTTCAATGAGTGATCTCCTAAACCTCATGTAACAGAGGCACATGGGATATATGCAAATGACCCCTATGAACATCAGGTGTTTCAGCTATATGGCGATTCTGATTGCCCATGACTTTTACATTTGAAGTCATTTTTAATGGACAATAACAGGCCAATAAAGCCAAAGGTTTGGCTTTATTGGCCTGTTATTGTCCATGATACTTGAGCAAAGACATTGACAGCTATGATGAAAGCATTGTATCTATAAATTATAGCTATTATATGTTAGAAGTGATGCCTCATAAAAGAGAGGTGCATTTATGCTAACTTGGACAGTTGCAACCAGGAGCACCACATTTTAAAAAGACAGACTCAGCAAGAGATTGTCAGATGTCATTTTCAGAGGGCAAGAAGGACTGATTTTAATGAAGAACAAATGTAATATGAGATATGAGGGGGGTCTACTTCATATGAACAAAAGTCCATATGATCGTAGACCACATTACTGAGACGAAATATATGAAACAGTACAACATCGAACATTTAAAATCCCAAGTCCCACATAACTGAAATCTATTCCCCAGACATCTACGACCAATCCATGAAGCTAACTATACAAAACAAATTAAAACCTTCCAAAATGATTACATTAAAAAATAACATCCTAAATGGAAAACAAAACATCCCACAAGTGAAACATCCAATAATCCTTTACAACCGTAAAGAACCACTACATAAACATTGCGTTACAAAACAACGAAAATAAGGAATTAATCAGAAGTGAGCATAGCCTAAGTAACCTACAGGAGAAATTAACCTCTACAAATAAATAAAAGACAACTATTTTTCTTCCTTCATTTTAGCAGGGGGGCTTGCCTTCTGGCATCCCCCATAAATTAAATGTATCAACTCAAGATCACACCATCTTCCACGTAAGTAGCATATTTTCATTTATGTGGGATTCGGGATTCTAACTGTTCAATGTTGTGCCATTTCATTTCTTTTGTCTTGATAATGTGGTCTTTGATCATACGGGCTTTCACTCAGATCAGCAGACCCATTATATAGATACAGCTATATAAATATATATATATATATATATATATATATATATATATGGGTCTACTACTAAACACCGACACGACGATTCCCCGACACAAAACTCACCGACGCCAAATAACTGACAACACACAAACCCGACACAAACCCGACAACACAAAACACCGAACACCATTACACCGACACACGGAACGTAAACAACACGCGACACTACATAGCATACACACTAGCCCTGACCCAAACCCTAACCCTAAGGTCCGACACTATCGCACACATCACCTACCTGCACCCTAACCCTAACTCACTTAACCCACCCCTAGCCCAAGCTCCGACACTAACGCACACATCACCTACCTGCACTCTAACCCTAACTCACTTAACCCACCCCTAGCCCAAGCTCTGACACTAACGCACACATCACCTACCTGCACCCTAACCCTAACTCACTTAACCCACCCCTAGCCCAAGCTCCGACACTAACGCACACATCACCTACCTGCACCCTAACCCTAACTCACTTAACCCGTCCCTAAACTACAGTCCCTCACTAGCACACACTTACCTTACTCGAACCATACCTCCGACACGAACACACACTCACCTTTCCCACAGCCTAACCCGACATCCCACAATCTCGAGCACTTACCTGACCGCTCCTAACTCCGTCACTATCGCACACTTACCGCATTGCGATCGCACATTCCCTTGTCGGTCTTTCCACTGTCGGCAAATCACCCTGTCGGTACACTTACCTGTCGGTCAACTGGCGTCGGTGAGTTTTCTGTCGGGGAATCGTCGTTTCGGTCATTAGTAGTAGACCCATATATATATATATATATATATATATATATATATATATATATATATATATATATATATATATATATATATATATATATATATATATATATATATACATATTTATATATAATTATGTATATACACACACACACACGCACACACACACACACACACACACACACACACACACACACACACACACACACACACACACACACACACACATTAAAATATATATATATATATATATATATATATATATATATATGTATATGGGTCCCCTTCATATGGTCGACTTTTCACAAAGTTGGCTTTCATATGGCCGAGACCATATGATCAACTTTTGTAAAGCTGACCATGTGGAACTGCTATCTCCATACAGTGTAGAATGGGGACATTTCCATCTTCCGCACTCTAGTGCAATCTTGGAGTTGGTATATTTAAGTTACGGGGGGGTGCAGAGGGGCTTGCCCCTTTGCTAACAGTTTTAAGGTAAGTGTTTGTTGTGTTTTTTTGTGTTTATTTTACATGGTTGGCTTTCCGAAAGTCGATCATATGGGCTCGGCCATATGAAAGTCGACTTTGTGAAAAGTTGACCATGTAAAGTTGACCTATATCTACATATACATATATATATATATATATATATATATATATATATATATATATATATATATGTATTTATATATCTCCTAGCATTGTGAACATTGGCTCCATTTTTTTTTTTTTTTTTTTTTTTTTTTTTTTAATTTTCAACAGCATTTTGCCTTTATCAGATGGTCTACTAGTCTTTGGAACACTTGGTTTAGGCTGATGCTGTCATGAGAAAAGCAGAGCCATAACTCGGGTGGGGTAGCTGCACCAGGAGCAGACTGTCAGGAGGCATGATTGGCAGGAGCAAACATGTCATGGGGAATGATTGGCAGGTGCCAGTGGTGGGACAGTGCAGTTCCATTTCATAAATGAATCCTGATACTGTATTTTCAGTAACAGCTGAAGTGCAAAAGCACTTAGTGGTGACTGGCAAACTGCTTGTTATAAAAGTAGCAAGTAGTGGTTACATTTTCAGAGAGGAAGAGCATTTTTGGGAGGCTTCAGTTTTTTGAACTTTTTTTTTTTTTTTTTTGCTTCTTAAGGTGTGTGTCAGTTTTGGGATCTGGATGAGACACCTGATGACTTACCTACAGTTCTCGGGAAAATACTCATAGCAGTGGGTTGAACAAATACAGCTGGATTAGATTACATCAAAATTCAGGAACTGCTTCACCTCTGTATGACAGAAAACTATGTGAACAAAGTGGCAAGTAAATACTTTGACCTTCACTTTATGGATAATTACAAAACAAGTTTGAGGAAGGGCAAACAACAAATGTTTTATCTCTTGGTCTAATAATTCAGCACTGTCTCAGAGATAAGTGCCTATAAATGTAGATGAGATTCCTGATAAATTAAAATATGCAGCTAGACATAATGAAGCTGTACTTTTTTATGGTAATGACTCTTGTAACACCCCCTTACAATTACTCTTTGAATGCAGAAGCAGTTGGAAGAAGTTCCTAAGTTTCCCAGCGCTACATTTTTGGCCTTTATGCATATTTCCTTGAAATCTGTTGATGCATGTATATGAAAATAATCTGCTGATGAACCTTCATTATTATGACATTATAATAAAGTTAAAAAAGAACATGCTTTGCTCTGACTGTGAACAAGTCTTAATTCATTGCCAGATTTACACAGAAAGATAAAAATGCTCATCTTATCAATCTTTTCAGACTTCAGAAAGAGTTTTCTTTTCTAGTCTCTTAACCATAACTTTATAATTTCAGTGATGTACCAAAAGGTAATGAATTCATTAAATTTGTTTGTTCTTACTAGTTGCTAATGAACATCATTTCTTCTGCTTACCACAAATTTCTGAATAAGTTCACACTTCATTTTTTTTTTTTTTTGGTTCTCCTTCTGCTTCGGGTGTACCAGCCACCTGAAAACCCATACCCCAGGATTCATTAAGCTGCATGCAGGAATAGTGCTATTCCTGCACTGAGACGATCGTGGCTGTGTAGAACAGCAGTGCACCTTGCATATTAAGGAAGGCATGCTGCTGTATGCTCTACACAGACATGATACATGTACGAGCGCAGGGGGTGTGTTCATGCAGTGCACAGACACTAAACATGCCCCCTGAGCTCAGAAAGTGCCATACGCCACTTTCTACGCTGTACTGGCATAATATTAGAGTGTAGCTCTAATATTATGTTAGTATTTCAGTGTCCACGGACACTGAAATGTAAAATAAAATTGGTAAACAGGAAAGCAATACAGGGTGTGTGTCACAGCTTCTATGACACACCCCTGTATTGCTAAAGCACCGTATGGCACAGTGACATCCTGCAGAAGCAGGAAATGGGTGCAAATGCACACTGTACCTGTCAACCAGACAGATTTTTGCAGAATGTCCAGATCTGCATAATTCTCAACCTGTTAATGCCAGAAATCTGGAAAAAGCTTGACAAAATGGGGGGGGGGCCAAATAGGGACATATCTTAAATACTGCCCTCATAAACTAAGTTGCTACAGAGTAAGAGGGTTTGTTTTAACATACTGAAGGATTTGAAGTCTGAAACTCAAATGTTATGGCAGTCCTGAGATCATCCTAGTGACTTGCCAGGAAAAAAGAGGAACATGCCAAAATGATAACAGTGCAGAAAGCAATGTGCAAACCCCCACAGTAAAAAAAATAAAACACATATGTCATTTTTTTTATGTCTGCAATAAAGTTTAAGCGTAGCTAAGTGGAAGTGCATGTCGCTCAGCTATGCTCAGCCTAGTGAGCTAAATAGAAATATATGGCTAAGACAGGGTAAAATTAAATAGTGTAGTGGGTAGAGCTTTCACTTAACAAGCAGGCATTTGCGGTTCGAGTCCCCATTCAGTTTATTCATTTTTATCTGTTAAGAAAGCACAAATATATATTTTTGTTACCAGTAGGCAGTGAATAATATATATATATATATATATATATATATATATATGTATATATATATATATATATATATATATATATATATATATATATATATATATATTTGTTAACCAGGGTAGTGTAGCAGGTCCAAATGTGAGGTGTACAGATGTGAAACCCCATATAAACACAAGTGCCCCATACAGCATAGCCACAAAAGAATGTATTGTAATGAAAGCACATAGGGGGATGCAATGGAAGGTAAATATACATATCATAATATGACACTTATGAGGAATCAACCCCGCAACGTTGATAGTCTGTAAAAGGAAAACTGAACAATGCTAACTTGTGCTCAGCTATGCCTAGCCAGAATAACCATTGCTTATACGTAAATTCTAAGCAAGAACTAGCATAGCTAAGCAGATTTGCACTCTGGTAAGCAGTGCTTAGCATCTACTTCTCTAAGCAGTGCTTAAACCAGCTAAACGGGTTTGCCCAGCACTTAGCTTAGCTTAGCTTAGCATATTCAAAACTATCCAATCACAGCAAAGGGTGGGAAATCAGTCATGTTTAAACCTTGCAGGTAGGAATACAGCTCATAACTGGTTGTAGCTCTCCACTATATGCAGTATGGCTGGTGCTGGAGAGGGTCTGTTCTTTCAGGTGCAGCTCTGGGGCATACAGAAGTCCAAGGTCATGGTAGGACTCCTTGTTAAAAACCATGATGTGAGACTGCTGCAGGACAAGTACCAGAGCTCCCAATACAAAGTGGAGGCCTGGGAAAGTCTTGCCTATGATCTCACCAGTGCCCTGGCATCCCTCAGACTGGCGAGCAGGTCCGGCACCACTATGCTGACTTGAAGCGGAGGAAGAGGGAGCTATTCGACCAGTGGGTCCAAGAAGCATGGCAGAGGGATGATGTCCCAGGCATGTGTAAGTATTAATATCAATAACTGTTTATCAAAGTCCAGCCTGTGTATGTGATGGATAGGTATGCATAAATGTTTCTCTATTTTCTTTACAGTTCCAGCTGAGTGGGCTGTGAACCAGAAAGCCCGTGCAAGCAGGTTACAAAGACTGCATTGCAAGGCTGGTGAGTAACAATCTAGCTTGTAGTATTCATACCAAATAAATGAAGGAGTAGAATGTCACCTGGCAGTATTAAAAATTGGTATGGTTTGTACTGAATAAACCATGCAATATTACAGTGATAGTTTCATATAGGTTATATATAAATAAAACTGTATCTGCCTGTCAATAAAATTCAAAACCATGGACTGGTTGGGTTTACTCTGGCATTGTCTGAATTGAAATGTGTACAGGTTATGCACAGCAACTATAGATCTGAAAGCATTAAACAATCAAGTCTCATCTGACAAATTTAGTGCCTCTGTAAGGCACAAGATTAACTGATATGAAATGTTTCATGCACCAAGATCTGATATCTGAATAGTAATGTTGTGTTAACAATTTGTTAGTACCTGTAGAGTAGTGATAAGAGCAATGATCATTAAAGCTGTGATCACTTGCTAATTAACATCTCTCTCTCTCTCTCCCACCTTATCTTCACCAATAATCTAAACACATAAATGAATGGGTATGCTTTCCACCAAACCTACCATTGGGATATGTGTCCTATTGTTCTACAAATGTTGAAATGTATTCCGATTAATGTTCCATGTTCAAATACTATCATTGGTGGCCTGTTGCTATCAATGTAACCTGCATGCCTGTGTAATGCCCGTTGTGATTCCATATATGCATGTGTTCTGTTTGCTATGCAAATCTTCCAAATCTGTTGTTTTGGGTTAATGGGAATACTCATGCATGCTGTTATAACTATTCCTGGAATGTGTTTACCATTACTAACCAACATATGTTCTAAAACTGCAACACCATAGCAAGTCTGGGAAGGCTGATCCCAGCGGATCCACATCTCCCACCTCATCTGGCTGTGGCACTGGGACCAAACATATCT
>NC_056732.1:98721583-98736583 GCF_019279795.1 Protopterus annectens
ATATGGAATAAGGTGAAGTCCCAAGATTGGAAAAAAAACCTTATCAGCCTAAATTAAAAGTTGAGATCCCTCATCAAATACTACAAAGTTAGCTGTGAAAACAGAATTGGAGCACATAGCAAAGACAACCACAAGGCCTCATACATTTATGTAAAGAATCTCCATGGCAATACCAAATTTTGCTCTGAGCTGCTATACAATGGTACCTTCTAGACTGAGCCAACAAATATTGCCAATATACTGGCTAACATATTGAATGCAAACTTCACCTCCCCCCAAAGGACCAATCACAATACCAGTACACTGCCAGGCACCTAGTATTACTGCTGCACAGGTTAAAACACAACTGTCCAAGGCCAAGAATACAGCTTCTATGGGACCTGACAATATCCCTGGCTGTGTTTTACATGAACTACAGAGTGAAATGGCACCTCACCTGTGTGCCCTGTTCAAGCACAGCCTCACCTCAGGCTTTGTCCCTACTGAATTGTGCACTGCTACTGTCACCCCACTCCATAAATGAGGTGTGACTACAGACCCTGGGAACTACCGCCCCAACTGCCTGACACATCTATTATGCAAAGCTATGGAATGCATCATCATGCACCTAATAAACAGGGATATGGAAATTTGCAGACTCAGGATCTCAAACAGCGTACTTTTGTGAAGGGTAGGTCATACCTGTTCAATCAACCTGGTCAACCTCTTGAAGTTAGTCACCTGAGCTGTTGATGAAGGCAAGGTAGCCCATACAGCCTACCTTGATCTGGCCAAAGCCTTTGATAACATTCCCCACTAAGGCATCATGCAAAAACTCACTAAGCTAGGTGTCAGCCCCTATATCACTAGGTGAGTTGCAAAATGGGTCACAGATAGGACTCACAGTGTGGAAATAGCTGACTCCAAGTCAGACTGCTGAGCATTCATAAGTGGAGTCCCACAGGGTTCTATCTTGGGTCCTCTCATGTTTGGTATCAACTTCTTTAAAGTCCATGCCAACATGAAAGGACTCTGACAATGTTTGCAGACAATTGCAAGTTGGGAGCTATTATTAACTACCCAAGTGATGGTGGCATCCTACTGAAAGGCCTTTCTGGGAACAATGACTGGTGTCAAAGCCATGGCCTTATGATCAATGTCAGAAAATGTGTTGTCATCCCCTTTGGGGAAAACCCTGTTCCTATAAATTACCACATTGATGGTAGTCCCCTGAACAAAGAAGGCGATATAAGAGATCTGGGTACACAGGTTGACAGCAATGTCTCTTTTGACCACCACATTGCCACTGTGGTCAGAAAGTCCTTCTATGTGGCACATCTCAGTACTAACGCATTAGCATCCATGAAGGAAGAGGTCATTGTCCCCCTGTGCTCTTCTTGAAAGAGTGACACAGTTTGTTTCAGCATACATATTCTGATGGATGTGAGGTAGGCAAATGAAATGTATGTCCTCATTTTCTGACAACAATCATATCAACATAGTGATTTACCAGAGAAATGAGAATAATCTGTAAAACAGTCCAGAAATATGAACAATAAACCTGGACATCCAGAAACAATCCAGCCAGTTGATGGGTATGCTCAGAATCCCTTACTGCAATGAATCTGGAGCAAGCCTGACAAAGTGGTGGGTAGAAGCCATGAAAATGGGGATGTATCTGAAGTACTGGCATAGATAAGCTAACACAGTTGATGTAGTAACACCCTCATGTGTGCTCTAACAAATATTTAGTGAAATATCACAAGTAATTGAATTAGGGAATCTGCTATGGGTAATTACACATGTATTTGCAAATATATCAGGCACTACAGTGATGTAAGAGCACTGACAGACACCAGTGTGAAAGTGCACACCCACAACCAATATCACCACAGTCACAGTGACATACTGGTAAGTCACATAAACAGTAGAGTATACGGACTGTGTGAACAAATACATTATTGTTTGCCACTCAAACACTAGCCCTACATATACAGTCCCAATTCTCAGTGTAGTCTGAATCCTGACCTTTGTACAAGACATGTCTCAGTCTGCCCCTACAAACACATACAGCCAATAGATCAGCAGAAACTGCAGCAGCATGCACAGTCAGATAAAGAAGGAGCCATAACGCTTACATCCACCCCCTCCATACACAGCCCAAATAACATGCACACATGACATGTGTACACAATCATGACAGTATGTTAACAATGGCCAGACATACACAGGCCTCTCACATGTACAGTTCACCTCAGAATGTACAGGACCTATATCTATGGCCTCTTCCCTGACATATCTGTGAGTCTACTACATCACTGGGATGGGAGCAGGAATAAAGGCAAGAAATAATGATAATAAATATGTCTGAGCCTCATTGACATCTGGACAAAGCCTGACATCATTTGGGGCCAAAGGCACAAACACAGGGGTAGATTGGACATATTGCTGTCATACCTTGAGACACTTGCAGATGTTACTGGGTTTGTTGTAACATATCCTTTATGAGGAATATGAAGTCAGTAATACCAACAGATGTGAGTATTTACTGAATGCATTCCCCAGAGTCCATGACTGATTTACTAAGGACAGCAACTGTATGCGGAACAGACAAAACATAACAGCAAACATGTGGCCAGTCTGTGGACAATGTGCCACTGGAGAGGTATGATAGAGACATCTCACTGTCAGTAGTGAAGTCCCTCACTAAATGCATGTCCACATAAACCCTGTCAATCTATCAATCCACCATGTGTATAACAGTGCTGATGACATACAATATGTTCACAAATCTGGGGATATGTCCCCTATGTTGTTTGGCTGTCTTTACATGTCCTGTCCTGTGATGTATTGCCACCTACTATATGTGAACCTGTAGCCCACCACCTCTGTAATGTCCCTCACACAGGCAAGGAAAATGGGCAAGGCCCACATTAAGGAATGTCCCATATGTTTGAACTAGCAGCAGTGTCCAGGCCCACAGCACAATATTATGTGGGCACCTACATAGTGGTATGGCCTTAATAATACCAGACATCTGCACATCTGTAGAGAGGACAGAAAGAAAGTAGATAGCCAACCGGTTATGCATTAAGATGAATGTTTTGAAAGATAGAAGTCGAAAAACAAAAGGTATGCCATTACTACATGACAGCAGTCCTCAATGTCATGTCCAAAAAACATAGTAGTCTACAGTTAATATAATAATATCAGATCAATATTCAATAGGAGATACATAAAAACATACAGCACAAACACCAAGAACAAGACAGTCAGTACTCAGAGTCCCAGCTTTACATGCAGGGATGTACGGTTCTACTACTACAATCTGCAATCCACTTTTACTTGGAAAAGCAGTGTTAAAAGTACTAACATAATGAAACAATAGGTGTTAAACTATTTTTGTCAACCAGTGCACTGTAGCTGGTGTAACATGAATATAACCTGGGATACTACCCATGTATAAAAAAAATATAAAAAAAAAGATTGTGATACTACCCGTGTATACTCAGGTTTCCCATACAGTATAGTCACACCTCTTGCTACTGTAATGACAGCACATAGAAGCATGTTATGTACAGGAACTCAAATACACTTATTAAAGATGTCATTACACTGCTATTTTATCAGACTGGAATGTGGCCACTGGTTACCAGGGCTGAGCTATGCTTAGCAGGTTTAAGCATTGCTTAAATGTAAATGCTAAGCAGATTTGCTCACTGGTAAGTGAAGCCTACATGGTGTAAGTGCCTATTTGTTTAACCGTACATTAGCACTGCTTACCATTGTGCAAACATACTTAAAGCTGCTCAAAACTGCTTTAATCACTCTGTATCCAACAGTCCATTGTCTGCCTAGCAACAAAATAAACAGACCTTGTAGGGTCATGAACCCAGAACCCTGCATACCACAGCCAGAGCAATTTATCAGTAAGCCACCTCAGATCCACTGGTTTAACATACCCTTCTTTACAGCCAGTTTAAAATGGGGAATAGATATAGGATTGGTATCTATATATATATATATATATATATATATATATATATATATATATATATATATATATATATATATATATATATCCCAAAAGAAACATATACATAGAGAGATAGATATGTATGGAGATACATAGATGTGTGTATAACTACATATATATGTATATATATATATATATATATATATATATATATATATATATATATATATATATATATATATGTGTGTGTGTGTGTGTGTGTGTGTGTGTGTAAACAAATATATATATATATATATATATATATATATATATACACACACACACACACACACACACACACACACACATATATATATATAAATATTTATATATATATATATATATATATATATATATATATATATATAGGTAGCTACTAGGCTATCGGCCCTAGGGCCCATACAAGCCTAGCCAAAAAATGTACCCTGGCTTTCGCCACCCAAGAAAATTATTTTCCTGTGCCTTTGTCGAGCAGAGCCACAGAAATGTATATATATATGCATATATATATATATATATATATGCATATATATATATATATATATATATATATATATAGATATAAATATATATACACATACATATACTTATTTTTATTTTATTTTATTTTACATTTGTTTACTGGGCTGATCCAGCTGGATATGTCCATTTTCAGCAGAGGCCCAGGGAGAAAAGCTCCAGATACAGACATTAATATCAGAATTTACAAATTTAGTTAATTGAGAAAAATATATAATAGTATTAGCATTAGTATGATCTTACAGAAGCAACAATTAGAAATTAATTACAGACTAAGGGTATACAAATTACGCATGACTATAGAAAAGATTTAGTGTAAGATTTGTATGTAGGAGAAAAGAAAGTACTAATACATATAAACTATATATATATATATATATATATATATATATATATATATATATATATATATATATATATATGCATACATGTCTCAAAATGCCCATACAAACATATGGTGCTGATAGGCCACCCATAACTGGGGCAGCATGTACAGCTGAATACAAAATAATGCATGACACTCACATCCCCCCCTCCACAGTCTAAATAAATAATTGAACAGTACACTGCTACAAAACCATGATAGGCCATACACAGTGGCCAGACATACAACCACCTCTTAGCAAAACAACTTAAATGACTGAACATAGTAAAGAGAAATACAACCAGCCAGTAATTTACACATGTTTATTATACTCTGATGTCTTGGCCAAAGCCTTCAAGGAGTAAAAGATTACAGGAAATACTTGCCTTAATCACAAGAAGCAATTAACACTTAATTAAATAATTAAACACACAGCTTCCAATTACACTCCTCATGTAACCCCCTAAGGGATAAAGTATCACATTTAATATTAGTACTTTGATTCTGCACATAACAATTGTCCTTTTATGAATGTTTCTTCAAACTGAGGAACAGACTTATTCCAAAACAATACTTTAGAACCCACTACTGTCCCCATGGTGAGATTTATTCAAATGTACAGCTATAGAACTGTCTTCTTTCTTATCAGTAATATGTCTCATATGTTCTAACAGCCTAATTTTAAAACATGTGTTACTCTCTCCCACATAACATATGTTGCAAGGACATCAAAGAGTATTCTTCATACACCAACCTCTTGAATGTACAGACTCCGACATGTTTTCCAGCCTTTCCCCTCAACAGGAATGACATCACTAAATAATGATAGACCATTATACCTATCAACCGCCTACTGTATGACATCTGGACAAAGCCTGACATAATTGGTGGACAGAGGCCCAAATACATGGCCATACTTGAAATATTGCTGTTATACACTGAGAAAGTTGCTGGTGTTACAAGATTTGTTGTAACATATCTTTTCTGAGAGATATAAAGTCGGAAAAACAAATGGATGTTATCATTTACTGATTGCAATCACCAGAGTATGCTACTGATTTGCCAAGGACAACACCTGTCTGGGGAACAGACCAAACATAACAAGCTAACATGTGACCATTATGTGGATAGCCCTACAGTTGAGATATGCAGAGACAGAACTTTGTCAGACTAAAACCCATGCAGATGTAGCATGTTCAGACAAACCCTGTTAAACTAGCATTATTCCAAACATATAACAGCAATACTTACATTCTGCTCCTAAGTCTTGAACCCTCTCCATCATTCATTTGGCTTGTCTCCACAAGTCCTATTGTATGAAGTATTAGTTCCCATGCCTCCAGGATGTGTTCCTCATAATTAAGGAAAAGGGCCAATGCCCACATGGAGTACTCAGTTGTAGGAGTGTGTTGCCATAACATTGACTATTGGAAAAACTATACAGCTGCTCTGCATCCAATTATCAAGTGGGGAACATTAATTGGTGCACAGGCCATCACCTGGTCATGAGCATCATCTACAAAAGCCATGCTGTGACCTATTCAAACCAACTCTATCCCTGTAGTACAGAGAGAGAGAGAGAGAGAGAGAGAGAAAGATAAAGAAAGAAAGAAAGAAAGAAAGAAAGAAAGAAAGAAAGAAAGAAAAAACAATATAAGCCAAAACAAAGCAAATAAAACCAAAAAAAGCTAAGTGGAACATGTACACATGTAATTGAATGTAGTACTTGGTCTGTAATAATGGGAAATATGATTTGGAAGAATATATGTCAAAACAAGACTTGCTGTACTAATGTCCTGCCATAGCATCTGGCCCTTTTTTCAGTGGGAGAGATCACAGCCATACCTCTCAACTGCACATATCTTCACAGAGTGTCCAGATTTTCACATCATAGTTTTTTATCTGTTCCTCCTGAAATCTGTACATTCCTGGCAAATAGCTGAGGATTGAAGTCATCAAGTAATGACAAACACATGAGTTTATGACTCCACATTCTTAAGAATATTCATGGTAGGGCAAAATGTATTATTCTACAAACTTCCTAAGTTTGTAACAGGAATATTTAAAGTCTGTTTCTATTTATCCCCCTATCATTTTAGGCTTTGTCAACATGTGATGCTCTAAGTGGTTGTGAGGTAGGATCACGGCACAGAAGCCTGACTCACCCTGGGAAAGGACAGCTCACATATGACAACTGCTGGGGTGTCTGTCAAACACTTGTGACTGTGCCACTGCTAGGCCAGTTAATGGGATGTTGTCCATATCCATATGTTACCTGTGAATATGAGTATGATACATGTTTGTCTTGTAAATCTAAGAGACCTATATAGGGCATGTGCATAGTAAAGTACTGTTGCAGATGTGAGTTGAACTGCATGTGATATATTGACATGATAACATTCAACTGTACAGTGTTCTGCTGGACAATAAGCACATTTATGACTGATATCTGCAGTGATATACACATATACCTGTGTTATGTCAGCCAAATCATTGGCAAGTCTGTGAGCAATGACAATGTAACATAGTAGCTTACCTATGACTGTTGGACATCTTCCAGGTTATCACAGTGATGTCACAGCCTACTGTGCAATCAACATACTAATGTATGGTGCAGTTATATTAATACAGCATCAATACTGATATCCCTTTTGCCATCAGTTTATGTGTGCCATTGTCCAGAAGCCCTGCTATAACAGGTTGGGAAGTATGATTGAGCAGCAAGACTGTAAATACAGTGTGCCAATCTAACATAGAACAGAAATGTATACCAGGTATCCCCTGAGCACATCTATGTATGTGTATGTTCAGCTGGAAGGCACAAAACTAGTAACATGGGTTTCAAACAGTCAGGTACATAGGTTGTGCATGTTGCATCATGACATAAGTGTGTATAGCTACTGATTGTTGCATTGCCCTGACACTGATATGGGTACTAGAGTAGGCGTGATTATCAGATAGTAATCTGAGAAGTGTCCAACTGTGTTATGACCCTTTGTTCATGCCTACCACTAACAGCTATGTCAGCACCTATATACAGTGGATATCACAAGTGCACACACCCCTATTGGAATGCTAGGTTTGAATGCTGTATGACAATGAGACCACAGAAAGTCATTTCATAATGTTTCTCATCTTGAATGTGACCCCTAACCTGTACAATTCCATTGAAAAACAAAAAAGGTGTTTCTAGGAAGGTGAGCAACTATTCCCAAGTGAAGATGTGCCATGATGTTAGAGTCCAAACCAAGACCAATGAATGCTGTGACCATCTCAAGAGGTGCATACACAACATATCAGTTTAAGGGTGTGCACATTCATTCAAATGATTTATTGTATTGATTATTACTTCCACATGTTTTCAGGCTATAGGTCACATTAAAGGTGGTAATTGTTTTGCAATGAGTTATCGTGGTGTCATGTTTCAATTGCACAAATAGCAGGCATTGTAATAGGAGTGTGTACACTTTATATCGACTGTAGCTTTATGGACTCAGCAGTACCTGACCTGTATAACCAGCCTCCACCAAAGTAGAGTAATCCCCTTTTTGTGGAGAGCAGCAATACACAAACCACATAATAGGTTGCTATATTGGCTGTAAAGGGACACATAGGTGCATGCAACAACTTGGAAGCATGTCCACCTCTATCTAAGCAAGCATGTAAGTTCACGGGTGACTTCTTGTAAAGCTGACTATGACTACAAATCAGACATATCCACACCACCAAGGACAATTGCAATAGTGTCTCCACATATGTTGTCAGTCTCAGAGGCAACAACACAATTCACCCTGTACTGGGGGTAAAGCACACCTCATACACACATGCCATGGATATAGTCAACCTGCATCAGACAGGTTAGGTGGGAACATTGCCACCCTGTCCACCCCAGTTATATAGGGGGATATGCACATCAACTACACTCCTCCCCTCAGCAATGGTGAGCACGTACATATTGCCTACTGATGGCAAGAACAGCAAATATCCATGGGGCATAATAAAATCACTGTCTGCCTCCTACATGAAATCAGGCATGTGCTCACAGCTTAATCACACACCAAAGTCAGACACAGATCTGCCACCATCCGCACATCATCCACATAGAAGATGGCCACTATCATCCTTCTATACAGAAATGAATAGAGAATAGAGGATTATGCAATTAAGTGTCCAACATTGGGGGGATAAGATAGCTTAGGGCCAGGAGTGTAATGCAAGCTGCTATAACCATGATAGATTGGAGGTTTATGGTGTAGTTTGGATTATTTGCAAGTAATATCCACTGTTGATGTGCAATGTGACAACCATATGAGGTTCTGTGACCTTTTTTCCTGTTTATGTCTTCCAGGTAACATGCAGAAGGCTTGTTGACCAGCATTCTCTGTTGGGGAAATGGACATCATCACCCAATATATGATTGAACACTATGTCCTGTTATTTGGACAGAGAGCACAAGATGTGCAGGAGAGGACTGCCTGTGGAACGATCTGGTCCACAGGGTAAATGATGCCAGCCTGCACAGCAGAACTTATAAGCAGGTGCGGCATCGGGCAATCAACCTCATCCGCCATGCCTGTCTATGGGCTCCTACTGTAGCGAGGGTCCAGCTAGCCACAGGTGGGGGACCCACCACCCAGCCCCCACTGACACCCACCGAGGAGCCCCTTGCCATCCTTGGTGCACCCTCCCAATGCACAAGCCATGAAGCTGAGGAAAGCATTGTGGAGGTGGGTTGCACCCACACACTGGACGAGGACCATGCAGGTAAGGCCCCAGTACACATTACTAGAACACTGTTGCTTATGCATTTCTATCTGTATACTACCTACATTCAAAAGTCAGATGAGATAGTAGGTCTTGCTGCTGTTTAGTAATGCACACACATGTACATCTATGGTGATGGCCAGCATATTTTGTAGAATTGGAGGTTGTAATGTTAATGTGCTGAAATGCTGCTTCCACCCTGTATGAAGGCCACATCATTGGCTACTGACATTACCTCTCTCCCACAACTATTTAGGTCCCTCTGGTATACAACTGGGACAGCAGCCTGTAGCTGGTGAGTATAGAATTGTTTTGTTGAAGTTTGCCAATACACCGGCCATGTTAAGCCCATGCTATTTGTCATGCACACATTTATCACACCTACCCATAATGCATGATGTACATGTTCAGTTTTGTTGGTGTTAACTGCACTGCATCACCATGGTGTCATATCTGAGGGGTATGTAAGATTCCTCCAGTATACCTCACAACCTGTCAATGCAAGATGTGTGGACAGAGACAAAAAAAAATGTTGGGACAAATGGGCTACAGCTGGGACATGTATGAAACATTACCCTTATACAGTGGATACAACAGTGTACACACACCTATTAAGATGGCATCTGTTCCTGATATATACTATGACAGACCACAATAATATATTCCATACATTTTGCAACCTGTAATGTGATCCTAACATTAACAATTAACATGTAAAATAGCATTATATGTTAGTGCAATAAATATGGGGTATACACACCTTACAAAACACTGGATGTATATGTGTGCACACACTCAAAATAACATATTGTGGTGGCAGCTTGTGATGTACTGACAGCATTCACTCTACTTGAGTACACACCTGCCATCAAGTACAAGGCCTCAATGTCACACCAGGTAATGGTGCGCTGTCCGAGAAGTATGTTCATGACATGTCCTCATTTACCTTCAACAGAAGCAGCCATGGCTTACACACATCTGAAATGTAGCAGTCAGGAGTAGGGAAAAAACATTACCTCATCATTGCATATACCATGGAAAACAGTGCAGACAGTGATCTAGAGGTGTATTAAATATGGGACAACAGTGATTTTGAAAAGAACCAGATGCCCATCCAAAACAGATGACAAGACATGTAGTAAACTGGTCAGGGAGGCTGCTGGAGACATGCAGCAACACTGAGTGAGTTGCAGGAATGTCTAGCAAGTACTGCCTGTGTAGTACCGGTTGCAACAATTGCGTAGATTCTACATAAATGTGGCCTATGGGGTAGGGTAAGTAGATGGAAGATTTTCCTCACAAGAAACACCATCCAGGGCTGTGTAGAGGTAGCAAAAGCATAACAGCAAGTCTCCCAAAGGAATGTGTTGCAATGTGTAATGGTGTCATGACACCAAGGTTCAAACCTACAGATAGTATTCATAGAGATATGTATGGTGCACAAGCAACACATCACTTCACCTCAGGGCCACCATCCCCAACTTGAAGCTTGCTGGTACCAGTGTACACCCTTAGGGTTGCAGTTCATTAGCTGGAACTAGGCCTGTAGACATGGTGGAGGGCATTGTGAACACTGCAAAATAGCACTCACGTGTGGCCCACAGTTGTCAAGCATCTACAATAAGGCTGAGTGTGGGGAGGGATTTCAGCTTCAAACACAACAGTGAACTCAAGCATACCAACAAAGCTAGTTAAAAATGGCTGTATCTGAACACATTCAAGGTTATGAATTGGCCCAGACATAACCCAGACTCAACAGCAATGTTAAAGCCTCTGTGTGACATCCAAGAGGTGCGCTCATGAGCTGGCCTTGCATTCTGGCAGAGTTGGGGGTCCTTTGTAGGGAAGACAGACCAAATTATGCCAAGTCAAGATGTGCCATGCTAGTATACTCCTTACCAGGAATAGTGACTGCTATTGTTCACTTAATAGGTGCTTCAACAAACCATTGGTTTGAGGGTGTTCATGCTTATGCAACCTCCATATTGTATGCATCTCATTCAGTATCCTCACAACTAACACATTTGTTTGATTCTTGATTGGATTGCACAGGTCATATTTCACATATCAGGTGTGTGCAATGTTTTCAGATGTAGTACTGTGGCCCCATTTCATATTGTAGAAGATGCTGGCATGTCAACAGGTGTGTGTACTCTCCTCATATCCACATTAGGCTTTGAAGGTTGTTGGGGTAACCAGATTTTATTGCACATACATGCACTGCTGATGATGAGATCTGCAAATCAAATATCAGTCTTTAATTAGTGACATCAGTCCTCATATCATCCCAGTTATGTGACAGACAAACACATAGGGGTTGTGAGGAACAGAGCAAGCATAACTGCCAGACATCTACACATTCAGTAGATTTGTACAGTTGTGAGGTATGGTCTACAGTAGATGCCTGTGTGCTATACAGGTGCACAGCATTAATGTGCACATGGGTGCGGTGTGTTCCAAGGGAAGGGACATCACCTACTAACATGACTCATGCTTCATAGAGATGTATGGGATTAAGACTGGCTGAAATGCATGATGTTGAGTGCCATGTGTCATACATGTTAAATGATGGGTAATGTGAGGTTGGTGTAATCTCTTTATTCCACCTCACCTGTGTGTGTGTGTGTGTGTGTGTGTGTGTGTGTGTGTGCGTGTGTGTGTGTGTGTGTGTGTGTGCGTGTGTGTGTGTGTGTGTGCGTGTGTGCGTGCGTGTGTGTGTGTGTGTGTGTGTGTGTGTGTGTGTGTGTGTGTGTGTGTGTGAAATGCTTCTGAGAAACTGTGTGTGTAAGTAAACCATAATGTACAAGGTATTAATTTACATATATTGCCTTGCCCTCACAGGTGGCGATTTGGGTCGGGGTCCCTCCTGCAGGGAAACTGATGTCCTTGTCTCTGCAGACTCTGATACTGATGATAGGCATAGTGAGGCACAGGCAGGGTTGTCAGGGGCTGAATCTGTGCCATTGAGTGGCATCCCACTTTTTCAAATCCCATCCTCACACACAGTCACAATGCCCACACATACCTCATCACCAGTGGCCATAGATGAGAGAAGGTTGGCAGGTGGTGGCATGGGATAGGAAAGTGTGGTGACTATGGCAAGTGTGTCTGTAGACACCAGCTATAGACAAATAGCAGGTGAGGTCCCACACAGGCGGACAGACAGGGGTGCTCATAGGAGGACTGCTGCCCATCATGCCCCTGCCACAAGTGCCACAGCAGGTATCACCACATGCATGTTTTGGACCATCATGGAGGCACTTCACTCCTGCTCCCATAGAGGCAGTACCAGCAGCTCCACTGCAGGGGGAGGGCTGTCCACACCATGATGCAGCAGGCCATGGGCACGTGGTCCTGGCTGGTCCCAAAAGGGACACGAATCCAGCAAACAATTGTCATCATCAGGGGAAAGTACCATATCTGGCCTTCTGCCTGGTGGTGTCTGTGCAGCTCCTGGCAGGCTCAGTTCCTGTGTTCGTGGCCAGACACAGTGAACTGTACACTTTGCCATGTATGGTCCACAGCTGTCCAACATACCCCAGTATAGAGCAGCCACATGGCAGAACTGTGTGCATCCATATGCACACACATCACCATCACAGCTAGGGCACCTCCATACATACACACACCACCTCTGCATGGGCCATTTAATAAACAACCCCCTAACCCCCACATATGATGTCAACCAAATGGCTCAGCCTAGGCCTCTGGAAAACCCACACTACACCCTGTGCATATGTTGATATCTGTGCCACATCCCTGACATCCATGCCATTGATGCAGGGAATGCTAATATGGTTCTGATGCACAGGGTGAATGTACTACAGTTTAGCAAAGTAATGTTGTTTAAAGTGCCAGCTGGCGTGTTTAATGCTTACACATCAGGGTTTGTAACTGTTCAGCCATGATGCATTGTTGCTGTTATTAACACTGACCGAATGTGCACTACATAATGTATTCTGTTTTTGTTTTAGGTGTCTGTGTGTCAGGAGGATGTTGGCCTGCTGTCCTTTCCTACAAGGGGTTTTGCAGTGTGGTAACACATTGACTGTGTCATATCCAGGGTACAGCTGAACACAAGTAACATGTCTGTATAACAGTTATTGTATGTGCCACATGGCTGATAGGTCTGAGGGGTGTGTATACAGGTAAGTGCATGGTGGCTGATGTAAGTGGCTCCTGTACAGTGAACAATGGTAAGTGTACTGGGTGGCACATACCAAAGGTTTGTGAATAACACACACACAGAGGTGTTTGTGTTGGTGCAACACATAGAGTACTGTTCACATGGATGTACTTCACTTTGCAGAGAACTCATTTTTGCAAATGTAATTCCACCAAGACCAAATTGCCAAAACCTCAAATCACTTAATCAGTCTGCCAAATATAATTTCAATGAAAATAGTAGTGGCAGAGTATATGTCCTGTTCCCCACTGTAGTGCAATCCTGGAGTTGGTATAAATAGTTGTGGTGGTGTGGGGGGCACAGACCCCCACATTGGAGGGTGTGGGTGGGATAGACCCACACCTAGTTAGATGAACAACTACTTATCCTCTTAACATAAACTCAACAGTATACCAGCAAACTAACACGTGGGGATATGCACAACACTACCCCAATGTAGGGGACTGTACCCCCAATGACCACCACCAACTATATATACTAACTCCAGTATCGCTGTACAGTGGGGAAAAGGGCATGTACACTGCCACTACTAGTTTTGGTGAAATAAGATTTTATACGATGATTCATTTACAATTTCAGCTTTTGTCAATTTGGTCTCAGTCAAATGAACACCTGGAAAATGGTTTTACTGCACGCACACACACACACACACACACACACACACACACACACACACACACACACACACACACACACACACACACACACAGTGAAGATTGTGTGAAGATAGGTGAAGGCTGCCAGCCTAGCCAGACAGAATTTTGGAGATAATTCTGTCATCTGTACATATTAATGTAAACCACAGGCTTGTTGTCTTAAATGGTAAAAATAGTGTTACATGTGGAACTGGAAAAAATGTAACAACAGTGCACTCTGTTGACCAAGTAAAGCATGCTGTGACCCTTTGATGTAAACACGGCTCCGAACAGTCTAGATGAAGGAATTCTTGCTATTGTTTTAAGGTCATAGTTAATGGCCAGAATTTGCATGCATAACTGTCCTTAATGGCTTTGCTTCCTGACCTGTTGTGAGCTTACTAAAGAATGTAGCATGTTAGCCTGGAACCCCAGGAAAGTGTGAAGAATGATGTAATGTGAATCAGGACTGTAATATCAATTTAAACAGAGAGAATCAAAGAGCATTAAGCATTTTTGATTTGACCATCTATATGTA
>NC_056732.1:98739083-98751583 GCF_019279795.1 Protopterus annectens
TCTGTTTGCCCATACTTTACTTGGATAGAAGGAAGTTTCTCTGTTCACCGTGAGAGAGGGAGCTTTGAGCAGCCTATCTGTCCCTGGAGGAGTGGTTTCAGTGCAGAAATTAGTCATTTATTGGCCATTTTGGGCTAATCTCTATCTCTTTCATTTCCCTGCTATAAAACCCGTATTTGCGGGGTTTTGCATGCCAGGCAGCACCAGTTAGTGAAGGTATAACTATTCCCAGCTCCACAAAGTCTACTCTTCAATTTCTCCCTTGGAACTAGACAAACTTTCAACTTAAGCACTCAAATCATTCACTTCTCATCCCTGCACTTGCCCAAAACTCATAGCAAGCACTAATAAACCTTAGCACTAGACCCTCCCATACTGTAGAGAAGGACAAGGCTCTCTATTCGACCTTACCAGCCAATCAGTAAAACAGTTCACTGTACCTATCAAGGCATGTCCAAAGGGCAGTTTCAGGTGTACTCTCCAGACCAAATGGTGAATCTGGGTACATTGAGGCAATGTTACAATTGCCTCATGTACACAGACAACCCTCTCCTTCCACTAAACACTAATACATGCGAGAGATACAATTATACAGCCAAACTGGAGGCTAAGCTCTCTCAACCCAAGACTGGACCAGGCACTCAAGAGGAGAAGGGAATTACTTGCATCACACCAGCCACCAGTGTCACATAGACCTATGAAACCAGCACTGGCAAAAAGCACACATAAATACATAAAAACATATTCAGAGGCTCTAAATAAAAATCTGCAAAAGCAACAGAGACCTCCAAAGCAGACATCCAAGCAACCTCCACCCCCCAACACAAACCATGAAACACATACTTCACAAAACCAGTGTGCCACACAATCACAGCCCTTAAGGCAAAATAACATACCCAACACACTAGTAATAGGTGACTCTATAGTCAGGCACACTGACATCCCACTCACTAGGCTGAACAAGGAGAAGGTTACTGTTAGTTCCCTGTCGGGTGCCAGTATCTGCCCATAACACAAGCACTCAGGTCACTCTAGAACAAGTACAAATATGACTCTGTCATTGTCCATGTTGGTGTGAATGACCTGAGCCGTACCTCCCTAGACTACATGAAAAGAGACACGGAGGAGCTCTCTGATCACATAGCACAGGCTGGTATGACCCTGACCCTGAGAAGCATCCTGCCCTCACCAAGAATGATATCACAGTATAGAGAAAAAATAATCAATTTCAACAATTGGCTAAGCTTCTGGTGTCATTCAAAGGGGATGCAGTGTCTGTCAGCCTGGGATGACATGCTTGACAAACCACGCTGATTTGCGAGAGACGACTTGCACCTGTCACCCTTAGGCTTTCGAATACTGGCCATGGCTCTTGCCACCCCCATAGTGCCTTTTTAGGCAAGGCACAAAAGACAAACCCACCACCGTAAATCACACAAGTAACAAAAAACTGAGGGTAATGCTGCTCAATGCCAGAAGTCTATACCTCAAAATGCATGCACTAGAGGCACTCCTCAGTATGGAGAAAATCGATATATGTGCAGTAACAAAAACCTGGTTTAAGGCTCCAGAGAGTACCCCAGCACTACCAGGCTACAACTCATACCATTTATTTTGGCCACAAAACCCGGACTGAAATACAAAAGGTGGGGGAGTATTCATATTCATCAAGGATACCCACACCTCCAGGTTAGTGGCACAGCACGATGCTTCAGCGATCATCCACGTGCAACTAACAATGGGCAAAACTGCTATTCAAATTATAGCTTGCTACAGATCACCCACCATGTCCCAGGACCACTACTCCGCATTCCTGGAAACACTGGGAAACATAAAGGTCCTACCAAGCACCCTGATATTGGGTGATTTTAATTATCCAAACATTAACTGGGAGAACTACTCAAGTAAGGAATCCCTGGCCCAACATTTCCTAGAATTTATAAACTCAAATGTCCTGGATCAACTGGTTAACACCCCACAAGAGGTGGCAACATATTGGACCTGATCATCACCAACATGGGTGACCGGTGTTCCACACCGGAGGTCAACCCCTCGCTGGTTAGATCTGAGCATAAATTAATCACTCTGGATATCCACATTCCGCCACCACCCCCGGTCAAAGAAACCACCATGAAAAACTTTTCAAAAGCAAACTTCACGTTACTTAAGACCGAGGTGGGAAGTTTCAAAGCCCCTATGCTAAAGGATAACGCTGTCCAAGCTGCAAAATCATTTACTAATGCACTCTACAGGCACCTACAAGAATGCATGGATCATGCTATCCCAAACAAAACCAAGACTCACTCCTCCAAGAAAATGAAACCAGTCTGGTGGACCCCTTCCATAAACAAGCTATACAATAGAAGGAGGAAACTAGTACAGAAAAGAATAAAATCCCAAAAAGGGAAGACATCCCTGATCAGTATCAGCAAGAAACTACGTTCCCTCATAAAATCATCTAAGGCTAGCTTTGAAAGAAAAATTGCCATGGACTTCAAAGATAACTGCAAGGCATTCTTTAGCTATGTCAAGAATCTAAGTGGCAATTCTCAGATCTGCTCGGAGTTAGTGCAGAATGGCACAAAATATACTGAACCGACCGATATAGCCAACATCCTAGCAGACAGGTTCAGTGCAAACTTTATCGCCCTCTCACCCCCAAAAGGGCATATAACTATACCAGAAGAATATAGTGCCCATGAAATCACAGACACACAGGTTAAAACAGCCCTCTCCAAAGCCAAAAACACAGCATCAATGGGACCGGACGGTGTCCCAGGCTGCGTCCCACACTAGCTCAAAGATGAACTAACCCCTCACCTAAGCACACTGTTTAAACTCAGCCTCTCCACAGGCTATGTGCCCACAGAGTGGCGCACAGCAATGGTTATTCCGCTCCACAAAGGTGGAGCCACAACAGACCCCGGGAACTATTTCCCTATAAGCCTGATTAGCTTGGTCTACAAAGCTATGGAGCACATCATCATGGATCTCATTAACAGAGACATTGGAAACCTCCAAACACTGGACCCAACCCAGTTCGGCTTTGTTAAGGGCAGTTCATCGCTCCTAAACCTGGTGGACTTTTTGAGACAGTTACCAAGGTTATAGATGAGGGAAAGGTTGTCCACACAGCCTACCTAGACCTCACAAAGGCCTTCAACACCATTCCACACTCAGGTATTATAGACAAGCTCACCAGCCTGAACATAAATCCCTACATCACAAGATGGGTTGCCAACTGGCTCACGGACAGAACCCACATGGTAAGAGTTGCAGGATCTAGGTCTGACTCTAAACCGGTTACAAGTGACGTTTCCCAGTGCTCAGTCCTAGGACCCCTCCTGTTCAGCATATACTTCTCAGAGGTACAGGCAAGCACAGGAGGACTATGGCTCACCAAGTTTGCAGACGACTGCAAACTAGGGGCTATAAATGACTCTCCAGCTGACACAGACATCCTCCAGAAGGGTCTCACTGAGACAGATATCTGGTGTCAAAACCATGGTCTCAAGCTAAATGCCGAAAAGTGCATAGTCATCCCCTTTGGAAAAAACAAAGTACCCACAAACTACCATATAGATGATAGCCCCCTAAATATGGAAGACGTAATAAGGGATCTGGGGACCCAAGTAGATAGTAATCTCTCCTTTGATAATCACATTGCCAAAGTGGTTAGAAAATCCTTCTATGTGGCCCACCTAATCATAAAAGGGGTTGCATCCAGATCGAAAGAGGTCATTGGGCCCCTCTATGCATCACTCATCAGACCCATCATAGAGTACAATGTCCCATTTGGGATGTACCTTACAAGACACCTGCAACAAATGGAAAAACCACAGAAGTTCCTCACCAAGAGGATCACTGGCCTCAAGCAGATGACCTATGCAGCTCGACTGAAGAAACTCCAGCTATATTCGGTTGCATACCGCCTACTCAGAGGTGATCTCTGCCTGACATACAAGGCCATGTCCAACTCAGAATTGATGGACATGCTCCACCTAAAGAAAACCATATCCACTCAAGCCACATGCTCCAGGGATCTAAACCTCACCACAACAATAAATAGGACATGCTGGAGGGATAGATTCCTGTCCCAGAGACTTCCCATGCTCTGGAACAAGATTCCAATCTATATTAGGCAGAGCTCCTCGCTAACCCTCTTCAAGAGAAACCTTGACGAGTGGATGGGAAACAGAAAGTTTACCCCAGGGATCACTTCAATGGCTCTGCTGGACAGAGGCAAAGGGAACTAATCTAAGGGGGTGGCGAAAGCCAACACATTCCAGCCAGGCTTATAAATGCCTTCAGGCAGATAGACTAGTACCTACCTATGAACCTATGACAAACACATACAGTCACACATACATTTCACACACCTGTATTTAGCAGCCCTGACTATCCTGTTAGTCAGGGCATACTTTTACATAGTTCATGCACACAGCACAGGTCTTATTGGGCTGAAGATTGTTGTCAGATAATTGTGAGGCTGATGGAGACAGCAGACCACATACAGTGGACCTTGGGATATGTAGTGGGAGTGCCACTGTCTAAAATTTGAGGGCCACCCTCCAAGTGGACATAGTACTCACTCAAACACAGGATACTGTACTGACACACAAATGTTCACAGATTTGGGCTTCTATAGATTAGAAGCCATGGCTATGTAGTTGTTGCTACTACAGTGAAACACTTTTATTGCATGCAACACAGACTGTTAGATGATGTCTGTTCCATGGCTCCTGTTCTGTGGCCAACATCACCAGCCCTCGTACAGTATGACAATGTGCAGTGTGTGTGGAGACTAAGCCCTCATAAAACTGCCTTAATCACTCTGTATTCAACAGTCCTTGTTCTGCCTAGCAACAAAATACACAGTCATTGCAGGTCATGAACCCAGGACCCTGTACGCCATAGTAAAAGCAATTTACCAGTAAGCCATTTCAGATGCATGGTTTTATGATATTTCAGATGCATGGTTTTATGATGTTTTCTCAAACATACCCTACTTTACAGCCAGTTTACAATAGAGAAGAGACACTGTGCAATTAGGAAGGATTGGTATCTACAAATATATATATATATATATATATATATATATATATATATATATATATATATATATAAAGAAACATGTACATAGAGAGAGAGAGAGAGAGAGATGTATGGAGATACATATATGTGTATAACAATATATAGATATATTATCAATAAATACTGAGGTGTGTGTGTGTGTGTGTGTGTGTGTGTGTGTGTGTGTGTGTGTGTGTGTATGTATGTGTGTGTGTGTGTGTGACACACACACACACACACACACACATATGTATATAAATATATATATGTGTGTGTGTGTTTGTGTGTGTGTGTGTGTGTGTGTATGTATGTGTGTTTGCAAATATATATATATCTATGCATACATGTCTCAGAATATATCTGCATACATGTCTCAAAATGCACATACAAACACATGCTGCTGATAGTCCACACATAACTGGGACAGCATGCGCAGTAGGATACAAAAGGACCTATAACACTCACATCTGCCCCCCCCACAGTCCAAATAAATAAGTGAACAGTACACTGGTACAACATCATGATAGGCCATACACAATGACCAAAAATACAACAACCTCCTAGCAAAACAACTAAAATGACTGAACATGGCAAAGAGTAATACAACCATCCAGTAATTCACAAACTGTCATACAACTCTTCATATGCCTCATCCTTAGCCTTTGTCACATCTCTCTTTGCCATGCACCTCATCTTCTCTCATTCCTGTCTACTTTCCACATCTCTCTGACAGTCCCACTCCTTCTTCCCTATCCTTTTTCTCTGTATACTGTCTTGTACTTCCTCAGTCCACCACAAGATCTCCTTGTACTACTTCTCCATCCACATGTCACATCAACCACCTTTCTAGCCATCTCCCTAAGTAGTTCTGCTGTACTTCACCAGATATGTGGTAAATTGACATTTTGACCCGGTGTCTGTCTTAATCCTTCCTTGAACTCCACCTCAACATCACCCTTTTCCAATTCACACCATGTGGTCCTTGCTGCCGAACTCACACTCCCCCTCTTCTTGATCACCAACATTATCCTGCAGACCAACCTTCTATGCTGTCTAAATACACTTTCCCCTTCACCACTGTACAGTCTCCAATCTCCTTCTAACTGGCCCTCCTACATTGGATATATTCCACCTGTGTGTATCTTATTACAGTCTTGTAACTCACCCTATGCTCCTCCCTTGTGTTATAGTACATATTCACCACAGCCATGTCCATCTGTTTTGCAGACCCCACTACCATCTCAATGTCTGCATTCCTTTTAACACCATGCATACCCATCACTTCCACAGACCCTCTGTTCCCTTCACTGGTATCCTCATTCACATCTTCCGCAATGACCACTCTGTCACCCTTGGGTACAGGTCATCACCACATCATACAAATGGCTTCAAATTTTTCTTTGCCATCCACCACATAACCAAGTTGTATAGCATATGAGCTCCTGCCAACCTTGGTGCACACACCCCAGTACAACACCAGGGTACCGAGGTTAACATGCTGGAGGTGAGTGGCACTGACACAATGGACAGGGAGCATGCAGGTAAGGGCCCAGTGGGGATTAGTGCACTAATGTATCAGACATACATGTATCTGTGTTGTATCTACATCCATGTGTCAGGTCCGATTGAGTTGTGGATGGGGTTTTCTAATGCACAGAGGTGCACATTTATGGTGAGGACAGAACATTGTGTATTATTGGGTTTAGTACTGTAAATGTGTAGACATGCTGCATCCATCCTGTACCAAGGCCACATGTGAGTCTGCTGACAATACCTCCCTCTCACAACTGCCTAGGATGCTCTGGTCTGCTTGTGAGTATGACATTGCACTGTTGTTGCCTGCCAATACCCCAGGCATGGGAAGGGCATGTAATTTACCATGCACATAACTATCAGTAATACCTATATTGCTTTATGTAATAGCTATATTGCTTTATGTGAATGTTCACTTGTGGTGGGGTAAACTACATTGCATCACAGTGGTCACCAGTGGGATCTATCTGACGTGAATTCAACATTCCTGTAACATAACTCACTAATTGTCAGTGCCAATATGTCTGGACAGAGGCCAGAAAAATGGGCTGGACAAATGGCCTAAGGTAGGGACATGTGTGACATATTAGTGGTGTACAGTGTATATAAATTGTGTACACATTCCTGTTAAGATGCAAGATGTTCCTGTTACATACAAATTAGGACCACAATATGTCAGTTCACACCTCTTCCAGCCTTTAATGTGACCCATAAATGAACAGTGCACTTGTAAATCCAAGCATCTGGACTCATGTATTGCACCTACAAGGCTGGCCACCTGTGAGGGTGGCAGACATCATATCAGCATGATGTTTAAGTCAGGTAGGATACCCCATGCTGCCATATGTGTCAGTACACTCACTGTGGCCTATTTGGCTACAGTATCACATACATGGGCATTGTTAATGCACACAGACCACTTTTGACCACGTATAGGTTGCAAACATCTGGATATCCCAGACACAGCTTTAGAGAGGACTGTATAATGGTTTAACTTGCTGCATATGACGCAGATGCTGTTACCACACTATATAAAGTAATGGCAGTGGGAGGTGGTCACCAGCCATGTATGGTACGCACATCAAAATGGTATAAGCCACACAAGATATGATCCTCACACACACACAAACAGTTGCCAGTATTGGGATTAGAATCCCTGCCTATCTAGTTTTTCTATCAGTGCTATGCAGTTATCAGATGCATCATAGAGCTTATACATTTGCACTTAGTCCAAAGGTACTTCTGAGGTGTATGACATCAACAGAACTACTAAATTGGAATAAGGGGAAGTGTAAAGGTTAGTACACAGGTCAGAAATGGTACAACCCACACACTACATGATTCTCACACAAACACACACTTGCCAGTAGTATGATTATAACTCCTGCCTATGTAGTCATTTCTGCTATAGTGCTATGCAGTTATCTGATGCACCACAGAGCTTACATGCTTTCACCTATTCCAATGGCACTTCTAAGGTGGATGACTTCAACAGGACTACAAGATTGGGGTGAGGGGAAGTGTGAAGGGTAGTACAAAAGTCAAAAATGGTATAAGCCAGACAGTACATGATATACACACACACATGCTCACTTTCCAGTATTGGGATTAGAACTCCTGCCCATCTAGTTATGTCTACTACAGTGTTACACAGTTATCACACTCACTACAGAACTTACTGAACATCCACATGGCCAAAGCTGCTGATAACAGCACAGCTGAGGTAAAGTATTCCAGGTGGCAGAAAGTCTGTCTTCAGTTCCACCCTTACATCATGCTACTTCTTTCTGTGTTGCACTTCAAATAGCATTATGGCTTGGCACTTCACCAGGTTATTGTATCAATAAGTGTGGCACACCTGGAAGCCATCAGCATTACTGATTCATCACAGACATAGCCCCAGTACTTACTAGTTATGTACACCCCTCCTAACATGATTGAAGGGCAGTTTTCTGTGCTTTCTCACATTAACCTGGTGCACTTGCCCATTCTGAGGCACTGTTGCAACTGCTTCATATACACAGACAACCCTCCCCTCTAAACTCCAAACACTCAGACCTGTGAGAGTTACCCGTATATCACCCAATGTGGACATATGCACTCTCCAACAAAGACTGGACTGGCAGGTCAAGAGGATAAGATCAACACCTGCACCACACCATGTGGAACACATAGCTCACTATGACACCCACTTTGACAGCCATGACATACAGTGAAAAGTTACACACCCACCTTTACAGAGGCACTCAATGGACATTTACCCAAACAGCACAGACACCCACTCAGACACCACGACATGGCACATGCCAAAGGACACATATTTAACTTACACAGTGTGCCCCTCAAGCTAAGCTCCTAAGGCTAACCACCTTGCACAATACAGTGATCATGAGTAACGTAGTTCTGAGGCACACACATATCTCACTCATTAAGTTGAATATGGAGCAGATAACAGCCAAATATCTATCATATGCTAGCATCCAACACATGACACAGCCAATCATGGCACTCCACAACAACTACAAGTATCACTCTGTATCCATGTGGTTGTGAATGACCTGGGACACACCTCCCTGGACTACATGATGAGGGACATGGTTGAACTCTCTGATTATGTGGTCCCAGGAGGTGTGACAGTAGCCCTGAGCAGTATACCGCCATCACCCAGAATGATGCTGCAGTACTATCAACAGATGATATACTGCAACATTGGCTCACTTGTTTTGTGTCATTCTCAGGGGATCCAGTATCTCTCTGCTTGGGATGACATGATTGAAAGAACTCAATGATTTGCCACAGATGTCCTACATCTGTCAGTGCTGGGTTTCCACATACTGGTTTAGTGTCTTGCCACCCCATATAATGCCTTATTAGGCAATGTTCCTAATGTAAGTACCACCATAACAGCTAGACATGTATGCAATCTGAGGGTAATTCTCGTCAACAATAGACGTATAACTGTCAGGATGCAGTCAGTCAAAGCACTTGTTAGAGTGAAAGGCATTAACATTTCTGCTGTAATGGAGAGGTGGTTCACAGTAGCCAACAGCAGCCTGCAGTATCAGGCTATAACGCATTCTACAGCTGCCAGCCATCAAACATAGACCACACCTCCACAGATGATGTTGTCTCCATATTCATTATGGATAGTAACACATCCAGACTAGTATCCCAGTATAATGCACTGGAGATACTTCCTATACAACTGCCTTGGGGTAATAGTGCAATCCAGACCATAGCCTGCTATGGATACACATCTATGGCCCTAGACTGTCAATGCACATTCCTCAACACCCTGCCATCTATGAAGGTCCAATGCAACACTGATATAGTATGAGACTTCAACTTCCCCTCCATCACCTGGGGAAAGTAGCCAAGCACCAGTACAGTGGCCCAACACTTCTGGGATTCATAATTTCTAATGCACTGGACCAGCTCATACTGATCCCCAGTAGAGGATGCAACAACCTTGACCTGTGTTGACTACTTAAATATGGGACTGTTGCTCATCCACAGTTGTCAATCGCTACCAGGTGAGATCCACACAGGCTGCAATCAACATGGGACTCATCATGTCAGCCACACCCCCCACAAAGGTAACCACCTTTCAAAACCTCTCCAAAGCTGACTTTTCAGCCATTAAAAACAGGTGTGGATGACTTCACTGCACCCATGGCAATGGGAAATAGCTGCATGACTGTCAAATCATACACATATTCACTGCAGAAACAGGTACATAAATGCATGATACTAGCCATAGCCAGCAGAACCCAGACATTGTCCTCCAAACACTAGGAGACAATGTGATGGCCCGTGACATTACTAAAGTGTACAACAGAAGAAGGACACTGTTGCAGAAAAGGGTGGTGGCCCACGACTGTTGAACTCCCTTATTAGCCTCAAACACAAGTCAGGATCCCTCATGGAATCCTCTACAGGCATCTATGAAGGCAGACATGCCACAGACACTGATGACAATCACAAAAGCCTTTGATAGTTATATCAACAACATCCACAGCATTAAAGACAAGTGCTATGAGTTACTGCACAATCCTATTACCTATCTAGAGACAACAGATATTGGTCACAGTCTTGGCAACACACTGAGTGCCAGCTTTACCCCCTCTCCGCCCACAAGCATACAATCACAATGGCAGATAAATGGCAGGCACCCAGCATTACTGCAGGCCAGGTTAGACCTGTATTGTCCACAGGCAAGAATACAGCTTCCATGGGACACCATCATATCAATGGCTGTGTTCTACATGACATACAAAGTGACCTTGGACCAAATCTGTGTGCCCTGGTCAGTCACAGCTTCACCTCAGGTTTTGTCCCCTCAAACGTGGCACACTGCTACAGTTATCCCTCCCAATAAAATGGTAGCATCTACAGGGTCTATATTAAAACACTGAACATTCAAAATTTCGAGTGTTCTAATATCGAACCCTATGAATCAAAAATTTAAAACATCGAACATTCAGAACAGCAAATCTTTTCCTAGGAAAAAAAATTGCTGTTCCAAAACACATACACAGAACACAAGCACACCAAACAAACAGCAATCCACATACATACACCTAAACTCTTACACCTAATACTACACTAAACTATACATACACCACTAACTATCCACTTACCTTAACCTAAGCCCTAACCCTAAGGTCCTTCACTATCACACAGTCACCTCACCCACACCCTAACCCTAACTCACCTACCCTGCCCTAACCCTCACATCCACACAATCGCACACTTACGTGACCCGTGTCCTAACCCTAACTCACCTAACCCGTCCTAAGAATCACGTTCACACAATCGCACACTTACCTGAACCCGACCCGTAACTTTCCACCACAGTGCTGAAAATACCGAAGTAACAGAAATGGACAACCAAATTCTTTCCCTAGGAAAAAATTTGGTTTTCTGTTTCTTCGATATTAGAACACTCGAAATTTTGAACGTTCAGTATTCTAATATAGATCCCAGCTACAGACCATGGGGATTATTGGCCCCTTAGCCTGACAGATCCACTATGTAGGGGTATGAACCGCATCATCAGGGACCTAATTGACCAATATATAGGTGATCTTCTAACTCTGGACCCACACAGTTTGGCTTTGTGAATGGCAGATCATGCCTGCTCAACCTGGTTGACATATTTGACTGAATCACCAGGGCTGTGTATGACAGTAAGACACTGCTTACAACCTACATCAATCTGTCCAAAGCTTGTGTTACCATCCCTCAGTGAGGGATTATAGATAAACCTCACAAACTAGGCATTAACCCATATATCATTATTTGTTTTGCAAATTGGTTCACAGAACACACAAGTATGACAGTGGCTAACTCCAGATCAGACTGGCAAGCAATCACAAGTGGAGTCCCACATGGATCAGTACTGGGTAGTGTCCTGTTCAGCATCTATTTCTCAGGAGTCCAGCCCAACACAGATGGACTCTGGCTGACCAAGTTCACAGAGGACTACAAGCTGGGAGCTATCATTGACTCCACAAGTGATGCACACATCCCACAGAAAGGCCTCACTGAAACCACTGAGTGGTGTGGAAACCATGCCCAGAAGCTTAACACCACAATATGCATCATCATCCTCCTTGGTAAAACACTCAGTTCCCAGTAAGTACCACACTGATGGGAGCCCATTGAACACTGTATGGAATATAATAGATCTGAGGACACTGGTTGGCAAGAACTTCTCCTTCAAGCACCACATTGCCACAGTGGTCAGGAAGTCCGTCTATATGGCACATTACATTTTTGTTTTGCATCCAAGAAGACAGGGGTAATGATCGCTGTCTGCTATTCTCTCATTAGACCACTCCTCAAGTATTATGGCCCCATTGCCATGTACCTCACTAGACACCTGCTATAGC
>NC_056732.1:98754083-99006583 GCF_019279795.1 Protopterus annectens
AGGGATGTGCCTACAAGCAATTGATGGCGGGTGCTGTGGAAGTGGTCTTGCACCTTGGGGATATATTACAATGGTGGAATCTCTGTGCATTTATGTTCTAGCCTGGTCTGATTTCCAGTCCACTGTTGGGTAATATAAATCAGACAGGATCAGGGTGACAGGCAGACTCCAGATATATTTGTAGGGGATAGGATATGTGGGGGGGTGTCCCGGGCAGATATTTTTGGCTATAGCTACCAGTACTTTGCATTGGGCTCTCCTCAATTGTTGACTGCACCTGGAGGGTCTTGTGTGTGTCATATTGTTTGACCAGCCTGGAGGTGTGCGTTTGTCACACATATATGTATGTATCTCATTTTGCTTGGATGGCCACATGGGGTCAGGATGTTGCATAGGATGAGTGATCAGGGAGGGGTGTGTTCCTCCCCATGGCTTTGGCCCTGGGTTCTGTGGGTGTGACGTGTCACCATCTTCCAGGGTTAGTACTGCCTGCAATGAGTGCATTCCCATGTTTAGACTCCTAGCCCTGCCTGTCGACTGTACAGAGTATCACAGAATGTCCACATTCATGACTCATATATCTTGTTGGTTACCCAAATGAATTTAGTTTTCAAGGAAAAGAGTTTTGCAAGTCACTCAGGGTCAGATATTACTGACAGTTGACATTGCAGATTTAGACTTCGTCCCCATCAGACATTCCATGTTACTACAATCCTTCCATCAACTCTATAACATTATTAGAGCAGTATTTCAAAGGTGCCCTTCTCTTTTTCACCCCATTATTCATGGCTTTGTCTAGATTTCTGGCTCTCTGACGCCGGCAGGTTTTTTTCTTAGCATAGCAGTTAGCAGCATGGCCTTTCATTGCATTTTGTAGACTGTGTTATGTTGGTGTTATGTACCCCATGACACAGGGCACTGTGGGTGAGGCATGGGCATTTGCCACAGGCCTGTAGGCCAGGTGTGACAGATGCAGGCCATCTATAGCAAGGCAGTGCATTCTGATGATCATATGTTCTCAGGCTGCCAGCAGTGGGCAACCCTGGGATGGCACCAGTAAGTTGACTGTGGATGTTACTGACAATTGCTTTTTGTTTGTGTTGAGCCATCACTCTAGTTGGCGGCTGGATGCTGCTTAAGGCTAGGGACATGTTACTGCATGTCTATGGGCCTATGGGGGGGGGGTGACACAATACATATTTGCACAGACTGTCTGAAATTTGCTTAACATTTCGGTCCCATTTAGCATAGTGGTGTGCCCTATCTTTGAGACTACATGTATAACAGTATCGACCACAGGTCAGATTGTTCTGGCATAAACATATGTAGTTTCAGGCTTCTTACCTTTCAAAGCCATACTGCCACTGCCTTACCTGCTGTGATATCACTGTGTAAATGTCTGTAGGTGGGGATTTCATGGATGTTGCCATGTGGGGGCCTATGCCAGATATTTCTGTATGGCTTTTTACAGCTGATCTGCTGGGTGAGGCTGGGGGTGGGTATGGGATCATCACTTTGACATCCATGCATGTGACCTATGACCTCCCAGTTATTTGGCTCACCACATATACTAGAGTGGTATTTGTCAATTAGGGTGTTACTGCATAGTGTGGGTAGGTTAATACTGGAAGTACACTTCTTGCTGTCCCACAGAGCTGTCAGTTGTCTGCTGTTATCCTATTCCCTTACCTGCTTGAATCAATACCATAGGTATGCCATCAGAACATTCCACTCCATTCATTTATTTTGTTAAGGAGACTTATGTACCTTGTGCCTGAGACTGTTGTGAGGATGGTGGTTGAGGGCTCACTATGTCAGATGCATGTAGTACACTGCCAATACATGGTATGGTATAAGTGATGTGATGTTTGTCATCCATTTTACTGTGTGTGCGAGTCAGAGAGAGAGATCAGTCCCTTGGGCACTATAGTGTCAGTGTATGTGATATGCCTTGCCTCTTTGCTAAAGGCAGGGCATACTGGGCTTGCCTCAGTCTGCCAACCGGGGCAGGCTCAGGATGTTCCTCCTACTAGCCCCTCTGTACCTGTGGAGACCTTAGCAATGGTGGAGGCTGTGTGACCCATTCCTGTTTTGTTCCTGCTGCAGCTGTTTCCACAGGATCATACTGTGTAGCATGGCACATACTATGAACATGTGTGCACATGTGGCTGGAGAGTACTACAAGGCTCCACCAGATATGTCAATTCAGTGGAACCGTGACTTGAGCATCCCAAACACATGATCTATAATAATCCTGGTTTGTGTGTGTGCCTCATTATGGCATTCTTGTGTGGGAGTGTGTGCATTTCTGATGGGTGTCATCAGCCACTGCTCCAGTGCATAGCCAGCATCCCCCACCAGATGGCCATATGGGATGTCCCACTGGCAAATGCCTGGTACAGCTGTGAAGAATGTCAGATGTGGGAGTCGTGATAACTTCCAGGGTTGCCAGCACACACATTCATGATAATGCCCTGAGCATCGCACACAACCTGGCAGATGATGGAGTGGAACACCTTGTCGTTTAGGTAGACCCTACCCTGTTCACTGGGTGGTGCTTTGATGTGGATATGCATGCAGTCTATACCTCCCAGTACCACTGGGTATTCTGCTACACAGTGGAATATATGCATATTGCTGGGCCTCTCCTCACAGGTGCTGGGGAAATAAATCTGATCAGTGGCATGTGGTCACATGGCATACAGGAACTGTTGGAGTATCCTGGATGCAGATGCCTGTGAGACCCCCATGATATCCCCAGTTGGTCTTTGGAAAGTACCTGTAGCTTGTATTCTTAAGGCTACACATACCTTGGTATCCACTTGGATGGGTTCCCCTCTGTTCTTTCTAGGTCTGAGACAAGGGTAAAGTTGCTGAAGTATGTCCCTGTCCACTATGTTGTGCTTTACTATCTCCAGATCATGTAGCCCCTCGTAGGTTCTCCTGGGTCTGAACACTCTTCTCCTCCTCCTCGGTCTGAGTTGGTTGTCAGCATTATCCTCCTCACCACCCTCAGTCTCTACATACTGATAGATCAAAGCAACAACAGCCC
Source organism: Protopterus annectens (assembly GCF_019279795.1). NCBI lineage: Eukaryota > Metazoa > Chordata > Ceratodontiformes > Protopteridae > Protopterus > Protopterus annectens. The sequence continues at coordinate 98,757,136 of NC_056732.1, forward strand.
CTAACATGTTTTGTTAGTTTTGTCAGTTTAAAATGCCCCCAAATGTGTACACCAGTGGTGTAGAGATTGTGGGAAAAACCAGACTGAAAGGTGGTTGCATAGTTTATAGTAGTGTGCTAGGCTGCTGCCTGTGTAATTGGCTGATTCTGATACATTCCACCTGCCAGCTATAGTAGTTCTCTTTGATTGCCTTCTTTCTGCTGTTTCCCCTTCCCACTCCCTCCCCGTTTAAGCCCCGATGGGCATCGTGCATACCTGTTGCTCAATTGTAAACAGTTCTGCTATTTCCATTTTTTTTGTTTTAGGCCCGGTGCACACTGCACACACCTGTTTAGCTAAAGTAAACACTTTTATGCAAAACTAGCTCTCCTTTGGATGTGAACGCGCTCTGCATTTCATGGAATAAGACAAAATAGCCTCAGACACACCCTCTTCCTTAGCTGTGCTTAGCTAAGGGCAAACATGGTCCACTGAGGTCCAATGTGCTTACAGCAAGCATGACACACCCCCTTTTCATGTTAGCTGCTCCTCCTGTCTACACAGTGGTGTTAGAGCACCTACATAGTTAGGTGCAGTCTGACACTTAGAAGAAATTTGTGATTCAGTATAAATCCCCTCATTTGCATACACCACTGCCTTACTCCATAGTTACCACACTTACACTGGGCCTTTCCCCTTAGCAACCCCTATTCCCTGGTATTGTTTTCATTATGCATGCCATTGACTATAATGGCAAAATGCAGATTTCTGTAAAAATTGATTTTCCCCCTTTTTTATTTCCGGCACGATCCCGTTTGCATGCCGCTGCTCAATTCTTAAATGGCCAAGATCGGCCAAAAAAAATTTTTATTTTAAAAAATTAGAACTATTTATCATGTGCCAAAGGCCATATATTTGGCCATTGGCATGACTAATAAATATAATGCATGCTTTATTTTGAGCTGTCATGCCTTCGTTTTCTAATTTGCAGAAATGTGTTCAGCTAGTAACTGAACACATTTCTGCTTCTTACACTATTCCTGCATGGACACCTGCCTGCTTGCTGAATCACTAATTCACCTCATTTGCATTGTTTTCACCAGCAAATGAGGTAATTAGCATTAGGCAGTTATGTCCATGTAGGAATAGCATAGGAGCACTCGTGCACGTCCTGGGAGCCCTTTACTGAATCCTTTGGTGGCCATATTCCATGCAGCAGCTGCTGCACTATTCCTACAGTCCATGTAGGGTTTAATTAATCCTGGCGGTTGGCTGGATTCAGCAAGCTCTGCACAAAGTGCAGAAATAGTGCAAGAGCTACTGCACGCAATATGGCTGATGAACGATCCAGGATCGAGCTCCTGGGATGTGCACTAGTGCTTCTACACTATTCCAGCATGGACATCACTGCTATATGCTAATTACCTCATTTGCTGGTGAAAAACATGCAAATGAGGTGAATTAGCAATCCAGGAAGCAGGTAGTTGTCCTTGCCTGAACAGTGTACAAAGCAGAAATGTATTCAACAGCTGAACACATTTCTGCAAATTACAAAATGGAGGCATGACAGCTTGGAAGAAAGCATGTATTACATTTAGTAGGCATGCCAATCACCAAATATATGGCTACTGGCATGAAAAATAGCTTAAATTTTATAAAATAAAACTTTTTTTTTTTGGCTGATCTCGGCCGCTTAAGCGTAGGACAGTGGCATGCAAATGGGATCGTGCTGAAAACAAAAAAAGGGGGAAAGAGCAATTTTCAGGGAAATCTGCATTTTGCCATTATAGTTAATGGCACACAGAATGAAAACAATACCAGGGAACAGTGATTGCTAAGGGGAAAGGCTCAGTGTGAGTGCAGTAACTATGGAGTAAGGCAGTTGGGTATGCAAATGAGGAGAATCATAAATTTCTTCTAAGTGTCAGACTGCACCTAACTGTGTAGGTGCTCTAATATGGCTGTATAAGCAGTAGAAGTAAATGACATATAAAGGGGGTGTGTGCTGCTTGCTGTAAGCGCATTGGAGTACTGTTGCCCAGGTTTGCATTTAGCTAAGCACAGTTAAGCAAGAGGAGGTGTGTCTGAGGCTGTAATGTCATACACCATGAAATGGGGAGCATGTTCGCGTCCAGGAAGAGACATTTCAGCTAAAATGTATTTATCTCAGCTAAACGAGTGTGCACGGTGTGCATTGGGACTTCAACCCCCCCTCCAAAAAACCCACAGGAAATGGCAGCACTGTGCATATGTCAGCAAGGGGGTATGTCTGAGGCTGTATAGCCTTGTTTACCTTGCCTAAATGGGTGTACATGGTGCGCACCAGGATTTAAACCACAAAAATAAAAAAATACAGGAAATGGCAAGTGGAACAAGAAAAACATGGGAAATATCAGAATAGAGGCACTCAAATACAAGTAATAAAGCTGGCAGGTTGAATGTATCATACTCAGCCAATGACACAGACAGCATCTGCGGCACACCACTATAAACTATGCAAACACCTTGAAGTCTGTTTTTACCACAAACTCTACACCACTGGTGTACACAGACGAGGACATTTTACCTGACAAAACTACCCAAATGTTAGGGGCTGCTGTTGCTCTCATACATCAGTATGTGGAAGAGGCTGAGGGTGGTGAAGAGGACAATGCTGACAACTGCCCTAGACTATTGAGGAGGAGGAGAAGAGTGTTCAGGCCCAGAGTAGCCTACCAGGAGCTACATGATCTGGAGATAGTAGAGCACTATAGGGTGGACAGGGACATACTGCAGCAAATTGTGGAGCTGTGCCAGCCTCACCTCACACACGGAACCCATCTGAGTGGATACCAAGGTATGTGTAAGCTTAAGAATACTAGCCACAGGTACATTTCAAAGGCCAACTGGGGATATCATGGGGATCTCACAGGCATCAGCATCCAGGGTACTCCACCAGTTCCTTGAATGCCATGTCAGCACATGCCGGTGAGCACATATATTTCCTCAACACCAGTGAGGCATTGACCAGCAATATGTGTCTCTTCCACCAAATAGCAAAATGCCCTGAGGTAGTGGGTGCTATAGTCTGCACGCCCATACACATCAAAGCACCCCCTGGTGACCGGGGTAGGGTCTACATAAACCACAAGGGCTTCCCCTCCATCAACTGCCAGGTCATGTGTGATGCCCAGGGCATTATCTTGAATGTGTGTGCTGGCTACAGGTACTTTCTAAAGAGCAACTGGGGATATCATGGGGGTCTCACAGGCATTTGCGTCCAGGATAATCTGCCAGTTCCTGGATGCCATGCGAACACATGCCATGGAGCACATTAAATTCCCCAGCACCCGTGAGGAGCTGACTAGTAATATGTATCTCTTCCACCATGTAGCAGACTTCCCAGAGGTACTGGCTGCCATAGACTGCATGCGCATCCACATCAAAGCACCACCTGGTGACCGGAGTAGGGTCCACATAAACCACAAGGGGTTCCATTCCATCATCTGCCAGGTGTGTGCTGGCTGCCCTGGAAGACATGCCCAGTATACCCTGGCCTTGGCAAAGAGGCAATGCATAGCATATACACTGACACTGTAGGGCCCCAAGGACTAATATCTCTCTCTCTCTCTCTCTCTCTGACTCGCACATATAGTAAAATGGATGCCAAACATCACACCACCTATTCCTGACCATCTATAGTCAGTGTATCATGTGCATCTGACATAGTCAGCCCTCAAGCACCACCCTCACAATAGCTGCAGGCACAAGTTAGGCCAGTCTGTGTAACAAATTCAAATAATGGGGTGGACATTTCTAATAGCATATCTATGGTATTGATCAAGCATGTAAGAGAATGGGGTGGTTAATTGGGATATCATCAGACAACTGACAGCTCTGTGGGACAGCAGGATATGTAACCCTAGTACTGCCCTACCCACACCATGCAGTACCACCCTAGTCAACAAATAGCACTGCAGTATATATTTTGAGCCAAATAACTGGGGGGTCATAGGTCACATGCATGGATGTCAAAGTGGGAGTCCTAAACCCAACACCAACCCCACACAGCAGATCAGCTGTACACAAACATACATAAATGCCTGGCAAAGGCCCCCACGTGGAAAAACCCATGAAATCCCCACCCACAGACTCTTACACAGTGATATCACAGCAGGTCTGACAGTGGTGATATGGTTTGAAAGGTAAGATGTCTGAAACTACACATATCTATGCCAGAACAATTGGAACTGTGGTTAATACTGTTATGCCCGTATATGTAAGACATACACACACCTCCAGGCTGCAAACAGTCTAACACACACAAGACCCTGCAAGTGCAGTCAACCTTTGAGAAGACCCCTATGCAAAGTATTGGAAGCTATAAGACAAACACATCTGACCCAGGGCACCCCCCCCCCATATCTTATCCCCTAAAAATCTGTCCGGAGTCTGCCTGCAATCCTGATCCAGTCTGACTTATATTACCCAACAGTGGACTGGAAATCAGACCAGGCCAGAACAGAAATGCACATAGATTCCCCTTTTATAATATAGCACCAAGGTGCTGGACCATTTCCACAGCTCCAGCAGTCAATGGCTCATAGATACACCTCTCAACAGGCTAGATTGTGCAAGAATGTCTAGCATTTAGCTCATAGTTTTGGTGTGTGCATCATCCATCCTGTATTTCACTGGTAAATCACTGTGATGATCTGAGGAGGTATGTAACGATGTACTGAAACAATACACGACAGTGTCAAATGGCATATATGTCAGATGTCTGCTAAAACAAGCCCTGTAACCCTAGCAACCCATACATTACAGAGAGAAATAGTCACAATCACCATATGGCCCATTATCTCCTCTTGTTGATAGGCTACCTCCAGATATCCTGCACCAACACATTGAGAGGTATGGCAGTAGCAGAAAACAAACTGGACTAGGATACAACAATCCCTGGAATGGAGTCCCACATGTACTATAGAAGGTCACACTAGGCATGCTCATACACTTAAATAAATGTCAGTAGAATCTAGGAATGAACAGGCCTTCCCCACCTAGTGCACTTTCCATTGCCCTACATTAGCAGTCCTAAAAATGTGTGTCACCATAGAAGTCCCTTTTGTCAGACCTCAGCCCTATAAGCTCTGTGGTGACAGGCCTTCCCCACCCAGTGCACTTCCCATTGCCCTACTTTAGCAGTCCTGAAGATGCCTGTCACCATAGAAGTCCCTTTCATCAGACCTCAGCCCTATAAGCTCCATGGCATGTGCGATAACTGTGTAACACTATAGTACAAATAACTAGTTAGGTAGGAGTTTTAATCTCATTGCTGGTAAATATAAAAGTATATATGTGTTTATGTGTTTAGAAGTTAAAGCTTTTGGGTCCATTCAAACCCAAGACATTTCCCCTTTCCCTACTTTAGCAGTCCTGCAGATATCAGTCACCTTAAAAGTACTTTTCATCAGGCGTCAGCCCCATAAACTCTGTGGTGCATGTGATAACTGTGTAATACTGTAGTACAAACAGCTAGTTAGGTAGAAGTTCTAATTTGCAGTCCTGGCAAATGTGTGTGTGTTTTGTGTGTGTGTGTGTGTGTGTGTGTGTGTGTGTGTGTGTGTGTGTGTGTGTGTGTGTGTGTGTGTATGTGTGTGTGTTTATGTGTGTGTTTTTAGAAGTTAAAGCTTTTGGGTCCATTCAAACCCAAAACATTTCCCCTTTCCCTACTTTAGCAGTCCTGCAGATATCAGTCGCCTTAGAAGTCCCGTTCTTCAGTTTCAGCCCTATAAGCTCTGTGGAGTGTACAATAACTAACACTGTGGTACAAATAACTAATTAGGTAGGAGTTCTAATCTCAGTCTAAAAGTGTGCGTGTGTATGTGTGTGTATGTGTGTGTGTGTGTGGGTGCGCGTGCGCGCGCATTGGTGAATATAGCAGTGGTTGTGAGTGTGTAGACTTGTATGCAACACTATTATGAGTACTCTCACATCTAGTACAGCCACCATTGCCTTACCCCACAAGGCTACATGATGTTACTCACCTTACAGGTACCTTGTAACACTCATCACACTAGTAGTCCTGTGCCACCTGCAATAACTGCATAATAGTGTGGTACCACAACTTGATGGGTAGGGGTAACAAACACAACACTGGTAACTAGGATACTGTGCATGCATGTGTGTGTGTGTGTGTGTGTGTGTGTGTGTGTGTGTGTGTGTGTGTGTGTGTGTGTGTATGTGTGAACAGTATTCTCAGTGTGTTTGGTCGACACAATATCCTCTGGGGTTTGGGTGTTAGCAATCTGAGGTGTGTTCCACCCACCACACTTACCATTGTCCACTATACTAGAGCTGATGTCAACTACCATAGACTGAGATACAACCCCTCAGCCCTATAAGCTGTGAGGCACATGCAAGAACTGTTACACAGACCTGGTTAATGTGTGCTGATACAGCTGTACCCCAACAATGATGTGGTTGATGTGTTACTACATTGCCATACCCCTTTTTGGTGATGTCTGCAGGGGCCATATCCTGCTGACATACAGACATCTGGAACACAAAAAGAATACAGCATGTGAGAACACATTCACTTAGTGTTACTAACACCAATAATGCATCATGGCTGAAAAGGTGCACACACACTCTGTGTACCCATTACAAATGCCAGATGACAGCACCTTACACAGCATTAAATGGCAACACTCTACTAAAGTCACCCTGCTCATCAGACTCATATAAGCATGCCCCTGCATCTATGGTATGGATGGCATGCATTTGGCACAGGTATCATCATATGCACAGAGTATTGTGTGGGTTTGCTAGAAGCCTAGGCTGGACCACATGGTTGACATCATGTGTGTGTGTGTGTGTGTGTGTGTGTGTGTGTGTGTTGTGGGGGGGTTCATTAAATGGGCAGTGCAGGGGTGGTGTGTGTGTGTGTGTGTGTGTGTGTGTGTGTGTGTGTGTGTGTGTGTGTGTGTGTGTGTGTGTGTGTGTGTGTATGTGCGTGTGTGTGTGTGTGTGTGTGTGCATAGAGGTGACTTTTATGATGGTGATGTGTGTGTGTTTGTATGCACACAGTCATGCCATGTGGGCACCCTGCACAGGCATATTTTGGACAGCTGTGGGCTGTACATGGCAGGGTGTACAGCTCGCGGTCTCTGGCCACGGACATGGGAACTAAGCCTGCAGAGCGCATCACCAGCACCACCAGGGCTGAGTCCAGATGCAGTACTACTCCCCACTGGTGACTACTACTTGCTGGATTCGTGTCCCTGTTGGGACCATCCAGGATCATGTATCCATGGTCTGCTGCATCGTGGCATGGATAGCACACCCCCTTCAGTAGTGCTGGTAGGACTGCCAGCATGGGAATGTGATGGTGCTTGCCCACATAGACCCTTAGCTGAAGGTGGTGCTGCCCTACAGCCACATGGCTGCTGGCCAGCATCCACCAAACACTCAAGCACAGATATTCCATGGTTAAGGAGTGCCAAGGACTCCCCCACCATCTATCCATGACCCCAGTATGCTCACAGCTGGCTACAGTGAGCTCATATTGCCGTGGACACCAGGGACGTGCTCATTCACGACCCTCGTATATGTTTGGTATTATGTTTATTACATGCCTGTGCCCCCATGACAGCCTGAAACATACATCTAGTGACTGCTGCCATGGCACTTGCAACAGGGGCATGATGGGCTGCAATTCTCCTCTGAGCAGCCCTGCCCATCTGCCTGTGTGGGACTTCACCAGCTCTCTGGCTATGGCTAGTCTCTGCACCCTCACTTGCCATAGTCACCACAGTAGCCTTTTCCATGCCACCACACTAACTGTCAATTATCTGCGGCCTCTGGTGATGGAGTATGTGTAGGCATTGTAACTGTGTGCAGGGATTGGGTTGACAATAGTGGGATGCCAACCGATGGCACAGTATCAGCTCCTGACAAACCTCACCTGTGCCTCCATATGAGTATCATCATGGTCAGATTCTGCAGAGACATTGACATCAGTATCAGAGCGGGAGGGACCAAAGCCACCATGTCCACCTGTAAAAGAAAAACAACATATGTCAATTACTACTGGCACTATAAGGTTTGCTGGTATACACACACACACGCACACACACACACACACAAACAAACACACACACACACACACACACACACACACACACACACACACACACACACACACACACACACACACACACACACACACACACACACACACACACACACACACACACACACACATTGGTGATCAAGAAGAGGAGGGAGTGTGAGTGCAGCACCATGGATCAAATGGTGGATACTGCGAAAGAGTGATTGTGAGGCTGAGTTCAGGGAAAAGTTAAGACAGGCAGTGGGTGGCAGTGAATTGTTTTGGGTAACTACATCCGAGCTAGTAAGGGAGATGAGTAAAATGGGACTTGGCGTGACATCTGCACTGAGGAAGGAGGACAAGGAGACCTGATGGTGGCATTAGGAGGTACAGGGGAGTATACAGAGAAAGAGGTTGGTCAAGGAGAAGTGGGATTGTCAGACAGATGAAGAAAGTAGACAGGTGTATAGGGAGATGGGGTGTCTGGAAAAGAGATAGGTGGCAATGGCTGAGGATGGTGCATCTGAAGGGTTGTATGTAAGGTTGGACACCGAGGATGGTGCATCTGAAGGGTTGTATGTAAGGTTGGACACCAAGGATGGAGAATAGGACCTTTACCAAATGGCTTGACAGAGGCATGTAGCTAGGAAGGATGTGCAGCAGATAAAGCTGAGAAAGGATAATGGTGGAAATGAACTCACTAGTGAGGAGTGTGTTGAGCAGGTGGAGATAGTATTTTGATGGGCTGTTGAATGAAGAGAATGAGAGAATGAGAAGGTTGGATGATGTGGGTATGGAGCATCAGGTTGTGCAACAGATTATCAAGGGGGAAGTAAGGATAGCTATGAAGTGGTTTAAGAATGGAAAGGCTATTTGTCCAGTTGACATACCTGTGGAAGTATGGATGTGTTTAGGACAAATGGGAGTGGTCTTTTTAACCGGATTGTTTACTGTAATCTAGGAAAGTGAGAGGATGTGTGAGGAGTGGATAAAATGTGTTTGGGTACTGATTATGAGAATATGAATGGTGTGCAAAGCTGTAGTAACTACAGAGGGATAGCATTGATCAGTCACAGCATGAGGTAATGGTAAAGGGTGGTGTAAGCTAAGCTAAGAAGAGAGGTGAGGATTACTGATCAGCAGCATGGTTTCATGCAAGGAAAGAGCAATACAGATGAGATGTTTGCTCTGAGAGTGTTGATGGGGACATACAGAGAAGGTCAGACATAGCTGCATTGTGTCTTTGTGGACTTAGAGACAGCATATGACAGGATGCCAGAGAGGAGTTGTGGTATTGTATGAGATGGTCAGGAGAGGCAGAGGAATCCATAAGAATGCTACAGGATATGTACAAGGCTAGTGTGGCAGCAGTGAGTTCTGCATTAGGAGTGACAGGTGTGTTTAAGGTGGAGGTGGGTGTACATATGGGATCAGCTGTGAGCCCTTTCTTATTTGCAGTGGTGATGGACAGGTTGACAGACATGATCAGATAGGAGTCCCCCTAGACTGTACTGTTTGCAGATGACATTGTGGTCTGTAGTGAGAGTAGGGAACAGGTTGGGGAGACCCTGGAGAGGTGGAGGTATGGTCTAGAGAGGGGAGGAATGATGGTCAACAGAACTAAGATGGAATATATATGTGTGAATGGGAGGGAGGATGGAGGAATGGTGAGGATGCAGGGAGTACAGTTTTCAAAGGTGGTTAACTGTAAATACTTGGGAACAACATTTCAGAGTAATGAGGAGTGTGGGGGAGAGGTGAAGACGTGAGTACGGGCAGGATGTGGGTGGTGGGGAAGAGTGTCATGTGTGATATGTGACAGACAAGTACCGTTAAGAGTGATAGGGAAGGTCTACAAGAGGGTAGTGAGACCAGCTATGTTATATGGGTTGGAGACATTGGCACAAGTCAGAGCTGGATGTAGCAGAGTTACCGATGGTATGATTTTCACTGGATGTGGCCTAGTAGTGTCACAGGCAGTATTGTGCAACACACACTCCAGTAGTGGTCATATGTGAGCCATCCGGGTCTATATTATATAATTGAAAGTTTAATTCAGTGAACGCTCACATGAGCGAAAATGCTGGAAATCAAAAGGGTGCTTGTGGGGTTGTGGTACAGTGAGGAGTGGGATACTTGCCCTTTCCTCACTGCAGTGCGATCTCAGAGTTGGAATATATAGTTAGCGGGGGTGTGGGGGTGCAGCCCCCAACAATAAGCAGTTCGTTTTCCAGCATTTTCGCTCATGTGAGAGTTCGCTGAATTAAACTTTCAAATATATAATATAGACCCGAGCCATCCTTTCCTGGGGTGACTCAGGGCCCTGATCTTTGTTCTATGTCACTGCATCACACATTTTCTATGGCCATAGGTTCTGCTCAGCAATATATCAGTACAGCATGTGTTTTTGAGACATAATATTGTTTGAACTTCCTATTTTCCATTTTACATGCCCCCTACTACATTCCATTACAGGCTTAATTGTTTGACATAGCTGTTTTTTTTTTTTTTTTTTTTTTGCAATTCATTTGGTATACTCCATCAGTCTCAGTGTATGTGTCTATTTGTTTGTTTGTTTCTGTGTGTAACTCTCTCTCTCTCTCTCTCTGACAGATGTAGGATATGCATCTGTTTTGTATAGGCAACATCTTGCCTTTAGTAGGTAATGCTCATGAGCAGCTGATGGCCTGTGCATCAGTTGGAGTCCCCGACTTGCTAATTGCATGTGAAACAGCTGTGGTATCATTCCCATACCCAATAGCATGGAAACACACTCCTATAACTGAGTACTTCATGTGGGTGTTGCCCCTTTTCCTTGCCTGGGAGGAGTACTTCATGGAGGTGTGTGACAAACAGCATCACAGAGTGTAGTTGGGAATACCTCTTACAACAAACACTGTGGAGACAGCCCAACAAACTGGGGGAGAATGTTCCAGACATAGGACAGAATGTACGTTTTGCTGTTATACAGTTGAAGTAATGCTAGTTTGACAGGGTTTGTGTGGATATGGCTGCTCTGCATGAATTTAAGTAGATATTTTTATGTAGCTGACATAACTCTCATCTGTAGGGCTATACGCAGACTGGCCAGAGATTGGACTTTTATATTTGGTGTGTTAGTCACACATTTTTTGACATTGGAAATTCAGTAGCATACTCTGAGGATTGCAGTTAGTAAGTGGTAACATCCATATGTGTTTCTGACTTCATATCCCTCAGAACAGATATATTACAGCAATCCTGTTACACCAGCAACGTTCTCAGTTTATGAAAGCAATATGTCAATAATGGCCCTGTGTTTGGGCCTTTGCCCTCCCAAGTATGTCAGGCTTTGTCCAGATGTCATGCTGTAAGAGGTGTATAGGTATATCATTATATAGTGACTTCATTCCAGATATCATCCCACTGATGTATCAGACTGCCAGACATGTTACGTGTAGAAGGCCTTATATATGAGGACGAAACCTGGATGTTCTGTGGGACTCTATACAGTTGAGAGGACTGTGTATTTCTGGCAATTGTTGATAGACTGTCAGGACTGTGTAGCAGTGTATTGTGAATATGTTATTTGGCCTCTGTAGGGAGGGGGTAAATGTAAGTGTTGAGGATTCTTTTCTATCTGACTTGGCATGCTGCTTCAGCTTCTGGTGCTTTATCACCTGTCTCTATCACCTGTATATGTTTGTAGGGGCAGACTGAGACATGTCCCATACCACAGTCAGGTGTCAGACTACACTGTGAATTGGGCCAGCATATATAGGGGTAGTGTGTGAGTGGCGAACCTGCTGATGATTTTGTTCAGACAGTCGATATAATCTACTGTTCCTGTGGCTTACCAGTATGTCACTTTGAATGTGGTGAGATTGGTTATGGGTATGTACTTTCATGCTGGTGTCTGTTGGTCAGTACTGTTACATCCCTGTAGTGCCTGATATATTTGCAATTAGATGTGTATTCTCCCATAGCAAAATTGGGTTTGTGTTGTGTCAGTCTACCTGTAGTTTAGACAGTACTTGGTGACACGCCTAGCAGCTCAGTGTACTTTCCCTATTGTGATGTTATGTCCCAGTATTTATCAGATGTACTGTTGCCTGGCCCCCATACGTGCCCCCCTTGGTCAGGCTTGGTCCAGATTTGTTGCACTAAGGGGTTCTCAGCATAACTCTCGACTGGACAGATTGTTTCAGGCTGTCCAGGATTATTGCTCATATGTATGTTCTGTTACACAGAATCATTATTTTCATTTCTGTGGTAAATCACTGTGATGATGTGAAGATTTCTGTCTGTAAATGATGACATACATTTCAGTTTCAGAACTCACATCCTTCTGAACATGTATGCTGACACAAACCCTGTTACAGTAACAACATTCTATATTTATAACTGCAGTACATACATTGTGTCCCTGTTTTTGGACCATTGTCCCCCCATTTTGATAGCCTTTGTCCAGAATTATTGCACTAAGAGGTGTAGAGGTATGGTGCTGGGTATGACGCTGCTACATGTTATGGGCATATATATATATATATATATATATATATATATATATATATTTATATATATGTGTATATATATATATATATATATATATATATATATATATATATATATATATAAGGGTCTACCTGAAACTGGCGAAAGTTCTAAACGCCGATGACGAGAACACCGACACCAGAAGATCGACAACAGAGAAGACCGACAGTTGAGAATCCCGATGCTGAGAACACCGACATGTTAAGGTAAGTGTGCGATAAGGACAGACGTTAGGGTCAGGGTGTGGGTAAGGTAAGTGTGTGATAGTGACGGACGTTAGGGTTAGGGTGCGGGCCAGGTAAGTGTGCGATAGTGACGGACTTTAGGTTTAGGGGCAGGTTAAGTGAGTTAGGGTTAGGGTGTGGGTAAGGTAAGTGTGCGATAGTGATGGACTTGAAGGTTAGGGGCGGATTAAGTGAGTTAGGGTTAGGCTGCGGGTAAGGTAAGTGTGCGATAGTGACAGAGTTATGGGTTAGGGGTGGATTAAGTGAGTTAGGGTTAGGGTGAAGGGTAAGGTAAGCGTGCGATAGTGACAGACCTTAGGATTAGGGTTTGGGTTAAGGTTAGTGCATAAATAGTTGTGTATGTAAGGTTTAGTGGAGGTTTGTAAGGTTTTTGGTTTGCTTGTGTTGTGTGTGTGTTTTTCGGGAAAGGTATTTGTTTTGTTGATTGTCAGGATTGTGGTTTGTCGGGCATGTGAAGTTTCGTGTTTTTGAACTTTCTTTTTTTTGGTTTTGTCATGTCGGTTATTTCGTTGTCGGTGTTTTGGCGTGTCGGTGTTATCAGGTAGACCCATATATATAGATATATATATATATATATATATATATATATATATATATATATATATATATATATATATATATATTTCTTTTAGATATATCTATACTGATATATATATATATATATATATATATATATGTCTGATACACTTGTAATAGGTGACTCTATCGTCAGGCACACTGACGTCCCGCTCACCAGGCTGAACAAGGAGCGGGTCACGGTGAGCAGCCTGTCGGGCGCTAGGATCCGCCACATAACACAAGCACTCAGGTCACTCCAAGGCAAGTACAAATATGACTCAGTCATTGTCCATGCTGGTGTGAATGACCTGAGACGTACCTCCCTGGACTACATGAAAAGAGACATAAAGGAGCTCTCTGAGCATGTAGCTCAGGCCGGTATGACCCTGACCTTGAGTAGCATCTTACCCTCACCAAGAATGATGCCACAATATGAAGACAAGATGATCAATTTTAACAATTGGCTTAAGTACTGGTGTCATTCAAAGGGGATCCAATGCCTGTCAGCTTGGGATGATATGCTCGACAAGCCACGATGCTTCACTAGGGACGGCTTGCACCTGTCACCCTGGCCTTCGGATATTGGCAAAGGCTCTTGCTACCCCATAGTGCCTTTTTAGGCAAGGCTCAAAAGACAAACCCACCTCCATAGGTATCACAAGGGATAAGAAACTAAGAGTAATGCTACTCAACGCCAGAAGTCTAAACCTCAAGATGCATGCACTCAAACTCTCCTTAGCATGGAGAACATCGATATCTGTGCAGTAACAGAAACCTGGTTCAGGGCTCCCGAGAGCACCCCAGCACTAACAGGTTATACCTCATACCATGCTTTTCGGCCCCAAAACTTGGACCGAACCACAAAAGGAGGGGGAGTATCGATATTCATCAAAGATACCCACACCTCCAGGTTGGTGGCAAAGCACGAAGCATCAGAGACTATCCATGTGCAACTAACAGTGGGTAAAACTGCCTTCCAGTTTCTAGCCTGCTACAGACCACCGTCCCAAACCCAGGAACCCCACTCGGCCTTCCTGAGAACACTGGAAAATATGAAGGTCTCTCCAAACACCATTATATTGGGCGACTTCAACTACCCAAACATAGACTGGGAGCATTACTCTAGCTCCAACACCCTAGCCCAAAGGTTCCTAGAATTTATAAACTCAAATGCTATGTAACAACTTGTTACCACTCCCACAAGAGGGGAAAACATACTAGACCTGATCATCACCAACATGGGGACTCTATGCTCCAGACCATAAGTGTATCCCTCACTGGTAAGATCAGACCATAAACTAATCTCACTGGATATTCACATCCCAACCCCACCCCCTGCCCAGAAAACCACAGTGAAAAACTTCTCTAAAGCAAATTTCACACTCCTCAAAACCGAGGTGGAATCCTTCAAAGCCCCCGGGCCTGTGGAAAATACGGGCCAGACCGCAGAATCCTTTATAAATGCATTCTATGAACACCTTCAGGAATGCATGGATCATGCGATCCCAAATAAAACCAAGACCCAATCCTCCAAAGGCAGATGTCCTGTCTGGTGGACCCCAGCAATAAACAAACTATACAACAGAAGGAGGAAGCTACTAAATGATAGAGCAAAATCCCAAAAAGGGAAGGCATCACTGATCAGTATTAGCAAAAAACTACGGGCACTCATAAAATTGTCTAAGGCCAGTTTCGAGAGAAAAATTGCACAGGACACTAAGGATAATCACAAGGCTTTCTTTAGTTATGTTCGGAACCTGGGTGGTAATTCCCAGATATGCTCAGAATTAGTCCAAAATGACAAAAAATACACTGAACCCACAGACATTGCCAACATCCTAGCTGACAGGTTCAGCAAACTCCCCACCAAAAGGGCAAATATCTATCCCAGCAGAGTGCTGCCCCTGACATCTCAGATGCTCAGGTAAGAGCCGCCCTCTCCAAAGTAAAAACACAGCATCAATGGGACCAGACGGTGTCCCGGCTGCATCCTACATGAACTCCAAGAAGAGCTAAACCCAAACATAAAACTACTGTTCAATCTCAGCCTTACTACAGGATATGTGCCCAAAGAGTGGCGTACAGCAACAGTGGTCCCTCTCCATAAAGGTGGTGCCTCAACGGATCCTGGAAACTATCACCCCATAAGCCTGACTAGCTTGGTCTGCAAAGCTATGGAAAGGATCATCATGGACCTCATAAATAAAGATATTGGGGACCTACAGACACTGGATCCTACCCAGTTCGGCTTTGTTAAGGGCAGATCCTGCCTCTTAAACCTGGTTGATTTCTTTGAAACAGTCACCAAGGCCATTGACGAGGGGAAGGTGGTCCACACAGCCTACCTGGACCTCTCAAAAGCCTTTGATACAATACCCCACTCGGGCATTATAGATAAGCTCACCAGCTTAAATATAAACCCCTATGTCACCAGATGGATTGCAAACTGGCTCAAGGACAGAACCCACATGGTTAGAATTGCTGGAGCCATGTCAGACTCCAAACCAGTTACAAGTGGTGTCCCACAAGGCTCAGTCCTGGGACCTCTCTTGCTCGGTATATATTTCTCGGAGGTACAGGCCAACACAGAAGGACTGTGGCTGACCAAGTTCGCAGATGACTGCAAACTGGGCGCCATAATTGACTCTCCAGCCGACACAAGCATCCTCCAACAGGGCCTCATAGAAACAGACAACTGGTGCCAGAGCCATGGCATCAAGCTAAATGCCAAAAAGTGTATAGTCATCTCCTTTGGCAAAAACAAAGTGCCCACAAATTACCACATAGGTGGTAATCCATTAATTACAGTAGAAGTAATTAGGGACCTGGGTACCCAAGTTGATAGCAATCTCTCATTTGACAACCACGTGGCCAAAGTGGTTAGAAAAACATTTTATATAGCCCACCTAATCATGAAGGGATTCACATCTAGATCAGGGGAGGTCATCGTGCCTCTTTACTCATCCCTCATCAGGCCCATAATTGAGTACAATGCCCCTTTTGGGATGTACCTTACCAGACACCTGCAGCAACTGGAAAGACCCCAAAAGTACCTCACCAAGAGGATCAAAGGGCTCAAACAGATGCCATATGCTGCCTGGTTAAAGAAACTCCAGCTCTACTCAGTGGCATACCGCCTGTTCAGAGGCGATCTGTGCCTGACGTATAAAGCCATGTCCAACCCGGAATTAATGGACATGCTGCACCTCAGAAAATCCAAATCCCATCAAGCTATGCACTCGAGAGACTTGAACCTCAGCACTGAAATAAATAGGACATGCTGGAGGGACAGATTCATAACCCAGAGGCTCCCTTCACTCTGGAATAAAATCCCAGTCCAGGTTAGGCAGAGTCCCTCATTGACTCCCTTCAAGAGGAATCTTGATGAGTGGATGGGAGATCATAGGTTTACCCCGGGTATCACTTCTGTGTCACTGTTAGACAGAGGCACAGTATACTAACCTCGAAAAAGGGCATAGCAAAATAAATTTAAAATGGGTGGCGAAAGCCAAACACATTCTGGCTAGGCTTATAAATGCCCTAGGGCAGATAGCCTAGTATGAACCTATGAACCTATGAACCTATATATTTTGATATCTATACATATGTTTATATAATATATAGGTATATATTCTATGTGTATTTGTTTTATATTTATAGCTCCATATATCTGATGCATATACTTTTTAATATTTATCTATCACCATACACATCTATATGTGTATATTTATATATACTAAACATGACAGATTCCAGTTTCTGTTCCCTACTATTCTATACCTGTACTGAATGATATATTTGCAAAAACAGTGTTCATTATTGCAGCTCAGATGGTGTAGTGGTAAATTGCTCTGACTGTGGTGTACACAGTCTTGGGTCCAAAACCTGGCAGGGCTAATTGCTTTGTTGTTGTGCAGAACATTGGCTGATGTAGACAGGGTGATTAAGGCAGCTGTAAGTGGGTTTGTGCAATGGTAAGGGATACCAACACACAGTTAAATGAGAAACTGCTTAACCTGTGTAGGCATTGCTTAACATCACACAAACTCATTTACTGCTGCTTACACCCATGCTAATTTATTTAAAGGAAAAGTAAAAAGGGGTGATAGGAAAGTGGTGAAAAGTGGCATGCAGAGGAAAAAATAATATGAAAGATAGCTAGGGATGTGCAGGATGGGTGTAGGGAAGGTCCATAGCTGTCCATTTCTGATACAGCAACAGCTGTCCATTTGTACAGAATTTGGAGGTAAATTTGGACACTCAAGCCCCTGAGAGAGGGGTGAGGACAACTGTAATGTGTTGTTAAGCCAATTAGACCAGATTACATGTGTCCAGTGGACACTTGTGCAAAATAGACAGCTATGTGTTGGGCGACATTTTTTTGTAGGAACAGATTGCCCTTTTTTTTTAATAAGGTGAGAGTGGGATGTTGGGGAAGGATATTAGGTATATTTGTGGAGGTAGGTTGGGTAGGAAGACAGACAAGACAGCAGACAAGGGCAGTACATGACACATGTGGGGGTAAACACCTTGGATGGAGAGGGCGGTTTGGAATCGGATGCCCACGAGTCCCCAAATGGATACAGTGGGACTATGGTACCCACCCATGGGCATTCACCACTGCACCGTCACAGCTTCAAAGGTGGCTGTGCTAGGGGTTGAGCAGGAGGGGCAGACTGACCCTCAAGATGCGCCACATGGCCCTCAAGCTGGTGTAGCTGATCTCTGACCTCCTTTCAAAGCTTGCTACTCACCAATCCCAGGACCTGAGTTCAGGAGATGGTGTCCTGTCTGCACCCACTCCCAAGGGGGGACAGGCCCCAGCCCCTGAGGCAGTTGAGGCAGGAGAGGTGGATTCACTGGGATCGGCCTTCCTAGATGAGCTATGGTGTTGCGGTTTTATAATATATGTTGGTTAGTCATGAAAAACACATTCCAGAATTAGTTACAACAGCATGCATGGGTGTTCCCATTAACCCAAAACAACAGATTTGGAACAGTTACAGAGCAAACAGAACACTTGCATATATGGAACCACAGTGTGCCTTATAACGGCATGCAGGATACATTGATAGCAACGGGCCACCAAGATATTATTTGAACAGGGAACATTAATAGTCAAACATTTAACTATTTGTAGAACAATAGGACACATGTCCTAACAGTAGGTTTGGTGAAAAACATACCCAATGATTTATGTGTTTAGATTATTGGTGCAGATAGAGTGGGGGAGAGAGAAATATGTCACTTAACAACTGTATAGGCTTCAATTGCTCACAACTTTAATTATCATTGCTCTAATCATTCCTTCCAGGTATTACCTCACTGTACATCGACATATGGCCTTGGGTTGGGCAGTGGTATGTTTGTACACAGTGTATTACAGCCTTCTTACAGCTAATTTACACCTTTTCTTACCTGACAGACCTGTGGAGGAAATTTCTGTTAACACTACCTGACTGTTTTTACCCATATTCACATAGTCAGGGTTACATATGTGCACTCATACTGTGTGTGTGTATATGTGTGTGCATGTGCGTGTGTTTGTGTGTGTGTGTATGTGTGTGTGTGTGTGTGTGTGTGTGTGTATGTGCTACTGCCATACTCTGCCCTGATTTCTATCTGTCACCCTGGGTTTTGGTGGCAGTGACCACTAGCTGTTACAGCATAACACTTGAGGGACATTTCTTGCTGGAGACTACTTGGTGTATGTACTTATCTTGCTGTCATTTGCACCATTGGGGTTTGACAGTGGGTGTTGTACACAGTGTATATGTACAGCCTTCTAACAGCTAAGATATACCTTTTCTTACCTGGCATACCCATGGAGGGCATCTCTGTTAACACTACCTAACTGTTTCTACACATATTCCTGGGTGAAATTATGCATACAGCTTACCACCACTTCCAGGATTCAAACCGTGCCTGTTTGTGCAACAAGTTTGTGTTTCATCAGAATGAGCTATTGAGAAACTGCTGTTTCTTGTTTGACTTCTTCCTGCCTAATACTCTATTGGTTGTACTATCTGAACTTGTAATTCTGACATTTATGCATGGCAGATAGTTCTTATACTGTGTATTCATACTTTGACATAGCACAGTCTGAAAAGCATTGGTTAACACAACATTACTATTCAGGTATCAGATCTTGGTGCATGGAACATTTCATATAGTTAATCTCCTGTTTTACAACTCCACAATCTTTGTCAGATGAGCCTTAATTATTTAATGCTTTCAGAGCTATAGTTGCTGTGCAGAAACTATACTCATTTTGAGTCATACCACCACATACCAAAGTAAACATAACCAGTCCGGGGTTTTGACTTTTATTGACAGGTACTGACACTTTTATTGATATATATATACCATGTATGTCACTATTACTCTGCTAATGTCTTGTTTATTCAGTGCAAACCACCCATTTTTTTAAATACTGACATGTGACATTCTACTCCTTTCTATTTATTTGCCCTGAATACTACAAGCTAGATGTATACTCACCAGCCTCACACCACAGCCTTAGCAGCCTACTGGTGTGGGTGTCCAAGTTTGCGGCCCTCTCATCTGCAGCTGTAC
The DNA here is from genome assembly GCF_019279795.1 of Protopterus annectens. NCBI lineage: Eukaryota > Metazoa > Chordata > Ceratodontiformes > Protopteridae > Protopterus > Protopterus annectens. Next base: position 98,777,119 of record NC_056732.1, read on the forward strand.
AGAAGATAGAGAAACATTTATGCATAAATATCTGTCACATACACAGGCTGGACTTTGGAAAACACACATCTAGGACATTCCCCGCCCATGCATCTTGGACCCACTGGTCCAAGAGCTCCCTCTTCCTTTGCTTCAAGTCAGCAAAATGGTGCCAAACCTGCTCGCCAGTCCGAGGGATGCCAGTGGCACTCATGAGATCAGGTGCAATATGGTCCCAGGCCTCCGCTTTGTATTGGGAGACCTGGTACTGGTCCTGCAGAAGTCTCCCTTCAAGAACTTTTACTAGGAGTCCAACCATGACCCTGGATGCCTGAATACCCCAGTGCTGTGCCTGAAAGTGCAAACCATCACCAACACCAGCCATAGTGCCTGCAGTGATGAGCTACAACTGGTTATGGGCTGTATTCCCCCTGTGAGGTTTAAATAGGGCTGATTTCCCACCCTTTGCCATGAGTGGACAATTTTGAATATGCAGAGCTCAGCTAAGCGACAGGAAAATCCGCTTAGCAAAGATAAGCATTGCTTAAAGAGGTAGATGCTAAGCACTGCTTACCAGTCTGCAAATACACTTATCTATGCTAATTATTGCTAAGCATACAAATTTATCAATGCTTACTCTGGCTAAGCATAGCTGAGCACAATTTTGCATTGTTCTCCTTTCATTTGATGGACTATCAGGATTGTGGGGTTGATTCCTTGTTAATGCCATCTCATCATATGTATGTTTCCCTTCATAACATCCCCTATGTGTTTTCATTACATTATATTCTTTTGTGGCTATACTGTATGGGACACTTGTGTTTATATGGGGGCGGGTTCACATCTGTATTACACAGATACCTCACATTTGGACCTGCTACATTACCCTGGTTAGCAAATATATATTATTCACTACCACTACTATGACAAAAGATACTTTTAGTGCTGTTTTAACATATAAAAATGAATGGACTGCATAGGGGCTCAAAACATGAATGACTGCATACTAAGCAAAAAGCTATAACCACTATGCTATTTTACTTTGACTATTTTGGCTGTATATTTCTATTTAGCTCCTTCAGATGTTTAAGCTATGATATACACAGCTACGTGAAGCGCACATCCGCTGAGCTATGCTTAAACTTTAGTGGAGAAGGGAAAAAAAAATAATTATTTGTTTATTTTTTATTAGTTTAGGAATGTACACATAGCTAACAGTCATACCTCTCCACCTCTGACAGCGTACAATGTGGACGAAGCCATACATGATGGGAGGGCAAAAAGGACAGATTTTAAATATTGCTCTAACAAACATTGAGAAGTTGATTACTAATAAGTTTTGCATTAGCATGACTTACTTGGAGGATGTGGGGGTCTTACTCATATGTTTGTCATTATTAAATGACTTTGAGCCTCAGCTCTTTGCTAGGACACAAATCTGGACATTCTACAGACATCTGTTCAGTTGAGGGTATGCTGACAGTGTCCACAGATACTGTTTTTCTTTTCAAAGTGCCATACGGCTCTTCTTGAGTGCAGGGGGCATGTTTACTGTGCGAGCAGTGCTCAGACATGCCCCACTGCACTCGTACACAGATCGTGTCAGTGTAGAGAATACAGCATGGTGCCTTTATGAATATGCAAAGTGTGTTGCTGTTCTACACTGGCATGATCCGCTCCATGCAGGAGTATCACTATTCCTGCAAGGAGTTTAATAAATCCCAGGGATACTGTTGACAGTATTACAAAATATTTCAATAAGTTAGCATTAGTCCTGTAAAAATGAAAGAAAGCATTGTCTGGATTTGTTTTAAAAATGCGTAGCCCTTAACATGTTGTTACAGGCAATAAGTATGCAATAAGGCATATGAGAATGAGCATAGTGCAGCTGTTACCAAATGTTCAGAGTGGTTGGGAGGCATTACCTAGAAGAGAGAGTGCCTTACAGTCTCTGTTTATGTGGCAATATCAGAACCATGCACTCCAACAAGTGCCTTATTGCATTTATAAAATAAGCATCTATATTGTTTGCAGTTTGAATTTAATAATTAATAGTTTATAAATGGGAATTACTTTAATGGAAAATAGTTCATCTGCCCATTTTAACTAATTGATTACTGTGCAGTATTATAACTTTTTAACTGTGTGGAATTTTGTCATTAATTTTTCCGGGTAGACATATAAGGAACCCTTCTGTAAATGTTTGTGTCATATTGTACTGCTCCATATATAAGCAGGCATTATCTCCACATAATACTTCAACTGAGTCCTGGCAGATGAATTTGTCCAGATGAGAAGATTTACAGATCAGTTTCACAGTGCTTCCAGATAATGTAGCCTCAAAACTATTCACAAGTGTAGTCATTCTGTTAGCAACTCTATAATCTGGAAGATACATGTATTAAAGTGGTAATGCCCCTCCCTAAATTATTTTTATATCATTTTAGCTGATGGAATGCTTGTTTCATCCCAAAATATTCACAAGTGTAATCAATTGGTGGCAAAAGAACTGAAAAGCACATGTATATATGCAGTAATGATCCCACACAAGCCCATCTGTTTCCATAAGTTGGTTTAGCTGATGGCATGCTTGGTGTAATTATTTAGTCAGGTTCCTTTGATACTTTTGTGTGCTTTATTTGTATTTTAATATGTATTTAAGTTCACAGAATGCTTTACTTTTGTATACTGCATCTTCAAATCTACCTCTTTGGTCAAACAATGCCTGCCAGGTCTTTCTACTGTGTGTGTGTGTGTGTGTGTGTGTGTGTGTGTGTGTGTGTGTGTGTGTGTGTGTGTGTGTGTGTGTGTGTGTGAGAGTGTGTGTGCATGTTTGTGTGTGTGTGCATGTGTGCGTGTGTGCGTGTGTGCTTGTGTGCGTGTGTGCGTGTGTGCGTGTGTGTGTGTGTGTGTGTGTGTGTGTGTGTGTGTGTGTGTGTGTGTGTGTGTGTGTGCGCGCCTGGCTGGCAGGCTATGTGTAATTTGAACAGATGGGTTAATGTTGCTGTTTTCTGTTGCTAACAGGACTATTTTTGCTTCATGTTATTCACTTTCACTCCCTTCCTTCACTCTTTGCACTGCTGAATTTCTTGTTTTTGTGAGGATTGTGTTTTCAGTTTCCTAATTTTTTTAACCTTTTCAGGTATCCATTACTCTTCTTGATTAGTTCATGTAGTTACAATTGAGTATTTAGTGGATTTATAACAACAAAGTGTCACTATCCTGATTCCTGTTTTTCCTGTTTTGCTTTGTTTTTATACAGAGTTAGTAATGTGTTTGAGTTGGGGTTTGTTTCAGTGATTTTTATTATTGACTTACTTTTGGGCGGATTTTTATGTTTCAAAAATTTCCCTTCTAAATGCCTTTTCAAGAGGGTTACAGTTTATTGGATTTTAAAATCTCTGAGGATACTACAGATCCATGACTGAATGTTAGATCAGATCTAGGTGAACAGCATTGGCATTCTGCTGTGCTTAGAACAGATTTGATGCACAGACAACTAGCAATCTCATTATTGATTTACTTGGCCATTTTATAATGTGAATTTGATAACAGGACAAACATTAATTCTTTAGAAAAATCACAGGTATCACAAAACGATGGTGTGTCAGCAATGAAGAGATTTCAAAGCAAGCAGGAGTCTTCATGTCTCATGAAGAATTCAATACATCTTACAGTAATTAATCCATCCTGTTTGAGGTGTGGGGGTTTTATGTAGTGCTGTTATGTAGTTCGTAGGTGTTTACTAGGCTAATGACCACAAGGACATTTTTAAGCCTAACTATGCATCCCGAATCTCTGACAAGTACCTTTGATAAGGGTAAGCAGTGGCTTGGGAGGTGAAACATTCACAAGAAGGGGCCTGGGAGATGAACCATTTACAGGTTGCCAATGTCCATTAGATACATAGGTACCGATGCAGGGATGAATTTCTTGTTTTCCATCCAATGGTTCAAGTTATATTTGATTTGGTTTAGGAAGGAACTCTGCTTCACACAGATGGAGAGCCTGTTCCAGAGATGGGGTAGTCTCTGGGATACATACCTGTCTCCCCAGCAGGTCCTATTTATGTCACAGACAAGGTTTAAGTCTTTAGAATGGGTAATCCTGGTCTTGTTTGTTTTGTGGATATGCAGGAGGTCCATCAAAGTGGGGTCTGACAATCCCCTGTATGCCAGGCATAGATCTCCCCTCAACAGCCTGCAGGAGACAGAATACACCATTAGGGCCTTGAGGCAGTCTGTACAGAACATCACTTATGCTCTGTATTCTTTTAGTGAGGAACCTCTGTGGAAATTCCAATTGTTGGATATGCCAAGGTACATATCCGGTCATGTCGGACATGTCAGGTACATACCAAAGGGGGCATTGTACTCAATGGTAGGTCTGATGAATGCCAAATACAGTGGAACAATGACTTCTTTGGACCTAGATCCAATACCTCTGTTTATAAGTTGTGCAGCGTAGAATGATTTACTCACTACTGTAGACATGTGATGGTCAAAGGCTAGATTACTGTCTATGTGGGTCTATATTATGAGATTGAAAACCTGTTTCAGCGAACACCACAACACCGACACGTATAGCGCGAACTACGGTAACGGCGAACGTTCAAAACTGCAAAACGTGAAATGTCGAACTCTCATGGTTGGCCTGTCTGCAGTATAGCTTGGTAAGCTAAGTGTGCAATAGTTACAGACTTTAGGGTTAGGGTGCGGGTTAAGGTAAGTGCATAGATAGGTAATGTATGTAAGGTTTAGTGTAGGGTTAGAAGTAGGGTTTTGTTAAGTGTATGTGTGTGGATTATTTGTTTTGCTTGGGTATATGTATGTAGGGTAAGTGTGCGATAGTTACGGACTTTAGGGTTAGGGTGCAGGTTAAGGTAAGTGCATAGATAGTCATATATGTAAGGTTTAGTGTAGGGTTAGAAGTAGGGTTTGGTTAGCGTATGTATGTGTTTTATTTATTATGCTTGGGTACGTAGTATGTAGCGCATGGTGGTGTTGACCGACTTTGACGATTCGAGATTTTAAATTTCGCAGTTTAGGGGGTTTGGCATATTTGTGGTTTGGGCTATGTGTGTCGGTGTTGTGGTATTCACTGAAACGGGTTTTTGATTTCGTAATATAGACCCATCTATGTGTGTCCCTAAGTCCCTGACTACTAGGTCAGTTCTAAGGGGTGTGTTGTCAATATGATAGATACCAGGGATGGATGACTTACTAAAGGATACTATTATGCATTTCTTGGCATTTAGTTTTAGTCCATTAATCTGACACCCATTGTTTGCCTATGTCAGCCTTTCCTGAAGAACATTTGCATCAGTGCAGTATTAAATGACAGCTCCTAATTTGCAATAATCTGCAAATTTAGTCAGCAACACACCATTGACTTTGCCCTTGACTTCAGAGAAGAAAACACCAAAAAGGAGCACTCCAAAGACTGAGGTGGAATCCCCAATTCTAACTTTCTTGGTCCTGTCTATGAGACAGTTGGCTATTCACAGGGTGACATACAGGTCTGTACCTAACCTCTTGAGTTTGTCAACAATGCCTGAGTGAGGTATTTTGTCAAATGCCTTTGACAGGTCAACGCAGGCAGTGTGAACCATTTTGACCTCATCCATTGCTTTGGTGACCTTCTCAAAGAAGTCCACCAGGTTGAGCCGGCATGACCTGCCTTTGATGAAACCATGCATTGGGTCCAGTGTCTGGAGGTTTACTACATCATTACCAATTATTTCCATGATAATTCTTTCCATGTCTTTGCATATAAGATTACTGAGACTTATGGGTTTGTAGATTCCAGGGTCATGAAGCCTGCTTGGAGGCAACTGTTAATTAGCAATTCCAGAGGACCTGATAGGTCATGTTTCATGCTATTTGGAAGGCATCCTGGGATATTGTCTGGTCCCATTGATGCAGTGTTATTGGCCTTAGAGAAAGCATTAAAGATCTGTTCCTTAGTGACAGCAAGAGGAGTTATATTTGATGGTATTTCCTGAAGGAAGGTTGAGGAAGAGAAAGGGGGTAAAGTTAGAACTTAATTTGTTGGCCAGTACGTTTGCTATATCTTCTGGCTCAGTATAGGTGGCTCCATTCACAATGAGCTCTGCACACAATTGTGTATTGCCTTTGTGGTTGTGGAAATACAATAGCTAGAAAATGCCTTGAGGTTGTCCTTGGCCTGGGAGGCCAAATTTACCTCAAATTTGGCTTTGACTGACTATATTTGTCCTCTGAGTTGTTTTCTTAGTCTGATGAGACTGCTTCTATCCTGCTGGAGGCTGCACTTCCTTATTCTTGCCATGATTTTCTTACTGTTATAGAGCCTATTGATTTTGCAATTCCACCAGGGTGGCTTGTTTTTTGAGTTAGTTCTCTACTTCATACTGGTGGGTACAGCTGCCTCTATGCAGCTATTAACATGCTTCTACATGGTTTCTGTGAACAGTTCTGCATAGGCAGCAGTGTTCTCAGGGTTTATGGGGGCTTGAAATTTTGCAAGGTTGTCAATTAGTAGCAGGAAGTTAACCTTAGAGTAGTTCCTGAATATTCCAGGGTTAGCTGGGGACAAGGTTTTATTTTTATTTTAAATGAGACCATTCAGACCTTACCAGGGGATATGCAGCACTCTCCCATATTAATGATGACCGGGATCAGTATGTTTTGCTCCCCTGGGTGGTGTATTGACAGTCTGTTCCAGGGAGTTTGTGTTGATAAAATCCAGGAATCTCTGTGCCTGTGCATTTGGTGTCATATAGGATTCAAACTTAAAAACCAAAGGCCAGCAGACAGTGATATACCAATTGCTTTATTAAACCATGTATAAATGAAACTCCATGAGACCAGTTTCGGCTGAAAAAACACTTAGCCTTCATAAGTGTAACATGTAAATCAGAATTCCATGAAATTAGCATCTATTTATACAGTGACCTATCAACAAAAATGGAGCTCATTAGTATTCAGAAATTCTCATTCAGTCCTGGTGGAAATAAACCACCCAACTTAATAACCCATTTTTTTTTCTTTTGCATTCAATACAGAGTGCCATCCAGCTTTATTTGTCCTATTCCCAACAATCCTATCAATGACTGTAAATCTGAAATTTGCACTGTGGTGTATCAATGTGCGCTTATATAGGACATTGCTAGTTCTTTTAGTTCTAATGTCACTACAATGTTCAGAAATCCTTAGTTTCAATGGCCTAGAAGTTTGCCTAATATAAAAGGCTGAACAGGTACATGTAATGAGATAAATCACCCAATCCATTCCACAGTTAACTAGGAATTTGATGTAATAAACTTTGTCTGTGTTCCTGCTAGTAAATTGTTAAGATTTAACCAACTTGTGACAATGTATACAATGTCCACAGGACACATATCCCATAAGTAAATCACCTGTCAAGGTACATTGACTATAGTCCTGAGTTTTTTTCCGGCCATGTTTGTAATAATTAAAATGGGCCCCTAAATTTTTCCCTTTCTGAAATGAAAAGAGACACCTATCATTAAGGATCTCAGATAGCTTGGCATCAGCTAAAATAATATTCCAATTTCTCTGGACACTATCTAATAATATATTGGTGTTCCTCCCATAGGTGGTGACAAGGTGAATATCCGTATGTCCACCCTGTACTTTATTTTTGTAGGTCAATAAATCATTCCTGTCTAGCACTGACACCCAGTTACTGGCAGTCAAGGTGTTACCAGTTTTGTAGCCCCTATCTCTAAACCTTCTGGTCAGGTCCTCCTTGAAATATTCATATTTATCTACTTGTGAGTATATGCATTTCATACAAATAAATTGAGATTTGGGTATATTTCTAGTGATATGTGGTGGGTGGAAACTGGATACATGCAATAGGGAGTTGTATTGTGGGTACTTGTGATAAACCTGAGTGTCTAAAGTGTTATTGATATTTCTAGTAATCAAGACATCCAAGAAAGTAATTTGTTGGACATTATAGTTGGCTGTAAATTCTATTCCCCACTTGTTACTATTTAGGTATTCAACAAACTCCTGTATATATTCAATGGCAAATCTCCTGACCATCTAGCAATCGTTGAGATAACATCTCCATAAGTCAGTTTCCTCTAAATATATGTTATGGCTACTATCATAAATTAGTTGCTCTTCTATGAAAGCCATAAAGAGGTCAGCATATATGGGGGAAAAGGATGCCCCCATAGCTGTCCCCTGAACCTGCCAGTAACATTTGTCTTGATAGTCAAAAACATTTTTAGAAAGAACATGTTCTGCAAGACAGATCAAAAAAGTATTAAATCCTGGTGGATAGAGTTCAGATATAAGTAACCAATGTTCAAGAGCCTGTAACCCAGCCCAATGAGGAATGTTAGTATATAGAGCAGATACATCCAGAGTACATAACAGCCATCTGGGTTCCAATTGCATGTCTGAGATTACCTGTAAAAATTGGGTTGTATCCTGGATCCTGGACCTAACACATTTCAACAAAAGTTTCAAGTATTTATTCAAAAACTGTGAGAGGGGATCTGTAATGGAGCTTCGCCCCAACACAGTAGGTCTGCCTGGTGGATGGTAAAGATCTTTATGTATTTTGGGCAGTGAATATATATATATATTGGCTACTTGGATCTGATACTGTCAAATAGTATAATGTGGAATCAGATATAATGCCCTCCTCCTTTGCAGACTGGAGAAATTGATCAATTTGTTTCTTGAAACTAGAATTTGGCTCCAAGGGCATGTGGATGTAGTAACGCCTATCGCTGAGTTGCATCTCTGCTTCAGCATGGTATTTGGCCCAGTCCATAACAACCACTGCCCCTCCCTTATCTGCAGGCAAAATGACCAAGTCTTTGTTATTAGCAAGGTCCTGGATTGCCTGTATTTCAATCTTTGAGAGTTTATTAGGCATAATCCCGGATTCCTTGATATTAAAATGCAGATCTTTGAGAACAGATGTTTGAAACATATAGACACCGTGTTGCATGGGAGGCATAAAATTGGGTTTATGGTACTTAAATACATCATCCTCCACAAAATTGGAGGATGAATCAAAATGTAATTTCAAATTTAACACCCTACAAAATGATATAACATCCTGTGCAAAACAGTCCTCTGACACAAAAAAATCCAGGTACAAAATGTAACCTTTTATTTAACAAATGAATATGCGCTTGTGACAAAGATTGTGATAAAATGTTTAACAAATTGTTAGCTCCAATTATTTCTGTGTCATCAATCTGAGAAGGATCTCTATGTTGTCTACATGTTGTATGTTTTCTCCCTGCCCTCCTTGTCCTGCCCCTAAAGGGGTTTGAGAATTCCTATGTTTGGATAGCGGGGAGTCTGTAGTATATTGTACATCTACATCTGTGACTGAAGAGGAGTCATCAATGGATGTCCCATTGTACGATAATTTGGGTTTCTTAAGGATGGATCTTGGTCTTTTATGTTTCAGCATTTTCTTGTTCACATTGCAAAATGTGACATGTTTGTTTGTACTAAAGGGGTTCCCCCAACATAATCTCCCATATCCCTATGGAATTTGTGTATTTTTCTCACCTTAAGCTGTTGTTCTAATTGAAGTAGTTCCTGACTTAATTTGTTCAGGCATGTCATATAAGATGGTTGGCCCTCAAACTTCTTGGTGTCCTCACAAATATTAGCTACCTCAGTAATGCCCATATCAATAGAGCATTCATAATATGCAAAAAACACCTCATCAAATCCCATTGAGGCTTTCTTTTGGGCCAACACCCATTATTCAGCCAACTCCATATCTATATTGGCTACTAAGGGTTGAATTCTTACTCTGAGGCCTCCAGGGGAGATCCCTTTGGCTTGATAAGCCTTAAAAAGTCTGAGATGTCAGACATTGGTATGTAAGCCCCTCATGCACTTGGTTAATTTTTGAAATTGGGATATACAGATGTTATCTGGCTCCTGTGAGTCCAACCCGATGTTGGTATTATTATTAGGACCTAACATAAAAATCTCTAAATCATCTCAATCTGCTGACAATTCTTACCTTGTGAAGAAGCTGTATGACTGGGTAGAATTCCCCACTAAAAATAATGGTAAAAAATTATTTTTTTCTTTCTTTATTTTTCTTCAAAAATGGAGTATGAGTGAGCTTGAATATAAAAACCAAAAATGTTCCAAATATAATGTATAATATAATATAATATAACCACTGTTATTTGTAGTAGGTCAGATCAATATATAAATAATTCAAGAGGAACAATAATAGCCAAAGTGTAGAACCATAGCAATCGCAATATGTTCTGTAAATTTCAATCACAAAGGTAGGCTAGGCCCTGCTTTTTGAGAGGGAGATAATGGTCTTCTATTTATACTTGAGTTGTCTGTTATTCAAAAAATAAAAATATAGGGATGAGCAATAATAGCCTTTGTTAGACATATCCACAATCATAGTCACCTAAGTTTATTAGACAAAAGCTTGGTAACAATAACCAGTATTAACCCCGAAAGCCTGGAATATACATTGTTACATTCCTCTGATTAAACAATGTTAAACTGTAGTTTTATTATACCTACTACAAAGAGCTAAGTGGTAATAAATGATAACTCAACTGTTAACAAAAGATATATATATATATATATATATATATATATATATATATATATATATATATATATATTTATTTATACATTTGAGCACCCCATATTCCTGTGTATTAAGAAAAATTCAAAATCCAAAAATTGAGGTTAATTGGTGCTCTTGTTTTTATATATGTAGGAGTTCTAAGCCCCGAATACAATCAAAAGAAAAAACAATGTACTAATATGATGTCAACATATAAATTAGGCTCCCTGTAATAAACGCATTGACCACTAGGGTCTATTCAGATGTTAATGTGTTGGACAAAAGCATATGGGAAAAGTAATAATATATGAATCATAAGTATTGTCAATTGCTAGTTCACAAAAAGCCGAACTCATAACCTAGAATAGTCCATCTAGATGCCCTATCCCTTAGATTATATTGCGACAATATTGTCATTCACGTATAAACAATAAATCCGTTTGGATAATTTCTCAAAAAGACACACACCATGGACCTAGTACACATAAGCCTACAAACACCCTTTAATAATTGAACAATTCAATCAAAACATGAGTGGCTAATGATTTGATTAAATATCGCAAACATGCAATGTATGGTAAATAAATTCTACCGATGTTATCTTTATTGAAAAAGCAAGATACTCATGAAAATGAAAATATCTCCCTTTAATCACAATTCCAAACCTGACTGTCCCATGAGATAAATATAACCCAAACATAACTGACCATTAGTCCATAAAATGTTCCTTATCAAATTCAAATATCCCAAATTTCAGAAAATAATAAACCATAAAAGCCAAATGCCAAGTGATGACGAGCTGCTCATTAACCCGACACCTATAGCCAAATGTCAATGTCTATGATATTGGTAAAGTCACCAAAAAGATTTAAACTGCATCAAAAGGTAATTGCTGGATACAAGGCCCAAACCAGATTTGCCCATGAGTCAATAAGCCTGGATATTATGACCATTGATGCGAAAGCATTCCTGATCCAATTCCTGTTGTATTCCACCAAAAATTACCAATTATATTGTCCCAAATGGGTGAATGAACCAAAAACACCACACACTAAATAGTTGCAAGCCCTATTGATAACGTTGTATCAATAGCAAACGGTCATCAACCATAGATATCCAAAATGTGAATCGAACCATCAGAAGCACTTAAATAAGAACTGCATCAGAAAAAATATTTTCTTTAATATACAAAGCCAAAACCTGGTTCGCCCATAAGCCAATGAGCCCAAACACAGTGTACCATTGATGCAAAAGTGTTCACAATCCAATACCTGTTGTAATCCACCAAGACACCCAAATGAGTGAATGAGCCAAAACCGCCACACACCAACTTATTGTAGGTTATATTAATGGCATTGTATCTGTAGCAAGTGGTCCTCAACCACAGATAACCAAAATGTGGGTCAAACCATCCAAAGCACTTAAGTAAAGATCAATGCAACAAACAAATGTATAAATAGTTCAATGAGGACAAATTCTCTGAAAATTAGTTGGCACACACCAAATAACCAATAAGCTCCCAGTCTTCATCACCGAAGTAGATGTACATTATACCACAGGCCAACAGCAAGGAAAACGACAATGTAAACCCCCACAGCCCATGCAACTACGGCAACTGCACGGCCCCAAAAAGGAAAATCCAAACTCAAAAACCAAAGGCCAGCAGACAGTAATATACCAATTGCTTTATTAAAGCATGTGTAAATGAAACTCCATCAGACTGGTTTCGGCTGAAAATGCACTTAGATAGCCTTCATCAGTGTAACATGTAAATCAGAATTCCATGAATCTAGTATCCATTTATACAGTGAACTATCAACAAAAATTGAGCTCATTGGTTATTCAGCAATTCTCATTCAGACCTGGTGGAAAAAAAAAACACCCAACTTAATAATCCACTTTTTTCTTTTGCATTCAATAAAGAGTGTCATCCAGCTTTATTTGTCCTATTCCCAATAATCCTATTAATGACTGTAAATCTGGAATTTGCATTGTGGTGTATCAATGTGTGCTTATATAGGCCATTGCTAGTTCTTTTGGTTCTAATGTCACTACAATGTTCGGAAATCCTTAGTTTCAATGACCTAGAAGTTTGCCAAATATAAAATACTGAACCGGTACATGTAGCGAGATAAATCACCAATCCGTTCCACAGTTAGCTAGGAATTTGATGTCATAAATTGTGCCTGTGTTCCTGCTAGTAAATTCTTTAGATTTAACTCCAAAAAACTCAAACTGGCACCCAGCAGATAAACTTTAAACCAAGACAAAGTCAGGTAGCACAGAAAAGGAAATCAGTACAGTCTTGCAGTAAAAAAAAAAAAAAAACAAGCTGGTTTAATGGTAGTTTGAAAAGCATAAACGCATTTAAAAAAATCACAGCATTTTCGTCTTATTCAGTCAGACTTCATGAGATACATAAAGCTTCAATTGAAACCACACACACACACACACACACATATCTATATATATATATATATATATATATATATATATATATATATATATATATATATATAAAAATATATACCTTAAAATATTCCATCAATTAAAACCACAACCAATACAAATTCTCAATTTTCCTGATTAATTAAAACTAAATTGTAACTTGCAAAGTGCCTGGTGCATTAAAACAATTAAAAGTACATAAAATAATTTACACATTGTAAACGCATAAAGAACCTCTAAAAGGTGACAGCATAAAATGGTGACAGCACTAAAAAGTAACATAATATTTCACAGCTTAACATATTTAGCTAACAGAACTCAATGACTATACCTCCATAGCCCCCTTACTAAAACTGAGAGCTGCTACAATTTGAAAGAAGAAATTGTGTTTTTGTTGTTGTGTCTTTTGGCTTTTCCCGGTTAGGGGTCACCACAGCGGAACTTCGGTCCGTTAATGATTGGCAGTAGATTTTTACATGCCGAGTTGCCGGCCTTGACGCACAACCTTCAACGAAGGTACGCCCATTCACACATGTCTCCACACAGAAGACGCTCTAGCTGAGAATCAAACAGGACAACGTCTTAACTGTGAGGCAACACCGCTACCGCAGCACCACCACCACAGTTCATTCACATTAAATATGTCATTTTACAAAAGAACCACTAGAGGGAGTAAATACATTTTAATGTTTTATCATGCACTCCATTAAATAGTGACTTTTAACAAAATAACATTTTACTTAGTTAAATATGTTAAGCTGTGAAATATTATGTTACTTTTTTGTGCTGTCACCATTTTATACTGTCACCTTTTAGATGTTCTTTATGCGATCTTTATGGGGCTACAAAATTAGTAACATCTTGACTGACAGTAACTGGGTGTCAATGCTAGACAGGAATGATTTATTGACCTACAAAAATAAAGAACAGGTTGGACATACAGATATTCTCCTTGTCACCACCTATGGGAGGAACACCAGTATATTATTAGATAGGGTCCAGAGAAATTGGAATATTCTTTTAGCTGATAGCAAGCTATCTGAGATCATTAATGATAGGTGTCTCTTTTCATTTCGGAAAGGGAAAACTTTAGGGTCCCATTTTAATCCTTACAAACATGGCCAGAAACAAACTCAGGACTATAGCCAATGTACCTTGACAGGTGATTTACTCATGGGATGTGTGCCCTGTGGACATTTTATACATTGTCACAAGTTGGTTAAATCTAAACAATTTACTAGCAGGAACACAGGCACAGTTTATGACATCAAATTCCTAGCTAACTGTGGAATGGATAGGGTGATTTATCTTGCTACATGTACCTGTTCAGCCTTTTATATTGGGCAAACTTCTAGGCCATTGAAACTAAGGATTTCTGAACATTGTAGTGACATTAGAACCAAAAGAACAAAAGAACTAGCAATGTCCTATATAAGCACACATTGATACACCACGGTACAAATTTCAGATATACAATCATTGATAGGATTGTTGTGAATAGGACAGATAAACCTGGATGGCACTTTATATTGAATGCAAAAGAAAAAAGTGGATTATTAAGTTGGGTGGTTTATTTGCACCAGGGCTGAATAAGAATTTCTGAGTAACCAATGAGCTTCATTTTTGTTGATAGGTCACTGTATAAATGGATACTAATTTCATGGAATTCTGATTTACATGTTACACTGATGAAGGCTAAGTGTTTTTTCAGCCGAAACCAGTCTGATGGAGTTTTATTTATGCATGCTTTAATAAAGCAATTGGTATATCACTGTCTGCTGGTCTTTGGCTTTTGGGTTTGGATTTTCCTTTTTGGGGCCATGCAGTTGCCGTACTTGCAAGGGCTGTGTGGGTCATATAGGATTCTCAATTAGTAGTGGGGTAATTAAGGTCACCCATGAATATGGAATTGGGTTGCATGGTAAGTGTTTCCAATAAGTTTAAATACATGGTATGGGTTTCCTGGGACATAGAGGGGGACCTATAGCTTGCAAGGAAGTGTTATGGGATCTTGCCTATGGTGATTTAAACATGGAGTAGATAAAGTGCATTGTCCTATTTGACAAGCCTTGAGATATATTGATTTTTGATGTAAATAAAGAGACCTTCACCTTTAGTCCCTGTCTGTGTAGAAGCTGGTCTAAATGTGTCAAAGGCATTATAACATTGCACTGTCTGTGTGCTCTCCACGGCTTTAAATCATGTCTCAGTGGCCGTACAGATGTCAGCATTCTCTAGAGTGAAGAGAGCTTCTAGAGAGTGGAGTTTTTTGTTTAAACTCCTAGCATTGAGCACTAATCCCTTTATATTTTCTTGATTTTGACTTGCTATGTTGGAAGTACTTTCAGTTTGGCATTGCCTAAAAAGGCAGTATGAGGAAGACAGTGTTTTAGCTAATAATGGATACCATAGAGGGGAGAAGTGCAGACCATCCTTGGCAAAGCAGAGTGGTCTATTGACCATCTCCTTCCATGCTGAGAAATATTGCTCTCCCTTAGAATGACACCAGAAACTAAAACAATTGTTAAAGTCAGTCATCTTTTGTTCATATTGTGGCATAATCCTTGGAGAAAGTGAAATGCTGCTCAACGCTAGGCAAATGCCAGCATGAGAAACATATTCCAAGAGCTCCTTGATGTCTCTCTCTTCATATAGTCTAGGGAGGTATGTCTGAAGTCATTTATAATCACATGGATTATGACTGAGTCATACTGGTACTTGTGGTCCAATGACCTGAGTGCATGTGTAATGAAGCAGATCCTAGCTCCTGATAAGCAACTGACCTTGCCTGGTGAGGGGGACATCAGTGTTTCTCACGATGGTGTCTCCAATGACCAAAATGCTGGATTGTGTGGTGACTTATATTATGGACTTAGAAGTAGAGGCTCCATGAGATGTGGTTGCATGCGTTGATGTGGGTGTTGTTTTGAAAGCATGCAAGTTACTAATTTGCCTGCATATTAATAGACATGAGGGAACTGTACAAATTAAAGGATGCAGGTTAATTTTCTTATTTGCTTCTATAATGTAATATTTGACTGTCTAGGGCTACACTGAAACCTGCAAAATAAACATAATGGGGAGTGATTCTCTTACAGATGAACCTCACTGTTATAACAGTATAGCAACTTCATGCATTCAGACAGGTGGCATACATAATAGTCACAGTGTAATAAAAGCACATAATGAATAAATACATCTAAAATAAGGGGTAGGATTGCATAAAGTTCACAGAATGTGGGAGAGTGTGCCATGTTTGGCAAAACATTTGTGACAAACCAAGTTATAAGCAAATGTGTCCCAGTCTATGGAGAATACAACAGCACAATGCAGACGCAGCAAATTACCTTTGAAGTAAGCACAACCACAATCATGCATTGCAAAACTATATTGAAGGAAAACTCATCCATAAATGTATTTATGTGCATTACCAATATATGTCTACAGAAGATATACAAGCCCAACAGAAGAGGTCAGTAATAGGTAGAAATTAGTAGCTGAAGACAAATGTGCATCAGCAGTAATCCTGAAAAGTAACAAATATCCTCAACAGTTATGGACATTGACATAATATGTAGACAGACATATATAAATACACTCATCATAATTTGCTGATTCAGACATAATCTGCAAAATTTCTAATAAAAAATTAAGTAAGGTGAAGGTCAAACAGGACTTCATTGCCATCGCTAGCAGTAGCTAACGATGGATGTGGGATGTGTGTGGGGAACACAAGTAATGCACACACCCATTGAAATAAGAAGATAGTAGAGCAGATATGGGGTGAGGGTGAAGAAGAGGGGTATACAAGAGGGATGATGGAAAAGGAATGTCAAAGTAACAGTCAGAGGTGCATTGGCATTTCTTTTTTTCTTAGTTTCTGGTGGGAATAAACCTCCTTTTTTTAGAGAAAAGGAGGAATGGAAGATATAGAAAGAGGAGGAAGGGAAAGTGCAGGTAAAAACATATAAAGATATCACAAAGACATGGCAGACAAAGGTTGGTAATAAATATAAAGCATAGGTAAGTTACACAGCTCATACCTACGCCTCGCTCCCAGGGCGGAGAAGCTCAACCCACAAGCCATGACCCACAGAGCTACGTACCAGGGGCCCTCCACCCTACAACATGGGTGAAGTAAAAAATCACAAACAGGATAGGAAAGCATCCCAACCATTTTTGCATTCCAAAAATACAAAAGTACCAATGCATAAAGTAGTGCTGAGATGTTACAAACTATGTTACAGTCATACCAAAAGGAGTATGACCAATTGTAGGTCTGTGTCAGGCAACACTAAATGGGGATTGCTGGTACTGCAGAACACAATTGACATCAAGCATCATCATCCACTAGGCTTTTAGCAGTGCAAGTGTAAGCCACACAAAAACAAGACTGAACAATTCAGTTAAGGAAATGATGCTCCAACCCTGCCTGCTCTAGGCAAGCAACTAAACATAGTGCCAAGCACAGTACTGCAACAAAAGATTGAGATGGCTGGTTAATAAGCAAATAAGTACACACACCACAGAAACAGGAGAAATGAAATCTCACACACTATGCCAGAGGCAGCATGGATGGGTGTTCAGGTGTACAATGTAGATGTGCGACATGCAATGATATTGCATACACTAAACAGAAAGAAGGCTCATCACATATACCCACACCAGTGACATGGAATATTATGTAAATGGTGATACATCTATGATTAATGAAAGCTAAGGAATGTAAGCCTGTGCATGAGAAGGAAGCATATTAATGTTTGGGTAATGCACAACACACAAGTACAACATTAACACTGATGAAATGTACTCAATTGCCTCCACCTTGCGTGTATATGCTTTGCATGTGCATGATACCCAACATGGTGGCACAAGGTCATATTGTACCAGTACACCTACATTACAATGATGATACACATATTCATGTGCCATGTATATGTGAAACGTAGGCCAAAGCTAAAAGGGGGGAGGGAGACAACACAGGACCACATCAGTGAGGAAATGCCAGCAACAGAAAGCTGGCACAGAATAATGCAAAATCCTAGTGCAAATTCCCAACACTTCTGAAAACAAATTTTGAATCATGCAGAGAATTCTGAAACCTGCTCTTTTACTTTTTAAACATTTTTACAGGTCTGTAGCCTCATCAGGGGGAAACTATACCCTCACACCCAGTTATTTTATATACTAACTCTGACACTGTTGTACCTCTGAGTAGGGGAGACTACACTGAGATACAGCAATTTCAGCATTTATTCCTTCACATTCATACCTGCATTGTCTGCTATTCCTGAAATCATGATTGTACTTTGAATTTCAAAAGGTACTCATTGATACAATACTCAAATTGCATTGCAGTTTTTTCTTCATTTCATATTACAAACTTTGACTGTTATGCATGTTTTTTTTTTCATACTTTTTTATTTATTTTTAAACATCACTATGTTATCTGTTCATTTGTGGTTATGGTGATCAACGTTTTACTAAGTAGAAAATAACTTAGTGCTGCTTATTTCCCATGAATTTAACAAAACTACACTGTGCTCCTAGAAAATGTGAATAATGATGCAAACATAATGAAGTCATCAGTGATGCATCTTTCTGGATGAAAAATATACAATAAAGATTAATGGTGTTTCAGTGGCACAGTCAATAGTGCATTGAACGTAGCTTCAATGGCAGGACAACCCTAACTAAGGAGACACATTGCACATGCATATTCCCACAACACAAGATGTACTGCAAATCTTCACAAAGTACACTAAAGCAAATGGCCAACATCTGGCACATGTGCTTATTAGATGGCTATAAACATGCCAGTGTACAAATTACACAAATGACACAGTAACGTACAACAGATAAACAGCAAATAACATAGGTGAACAACAACAGTTTGAATATTACATACCCATATATACTGCCATGCACAATCACCATCAGTGATATAAATATCACAGTATTTGTGTAAGACCGATCAAGGGACAATGTCGTGTACAAGAATACAGCACAATGAAATTGAATAAGTGCATGTAACTAGCTACATGTTACAAGGGAGGTTGTGTGTTGAACACATTATGGCCATACATGTGTTCATCTATATAAACAATGCATATTTACTATAAATGCTTCCACATGGACATGTATACTAACCCGTGTGTACATGTCTTAATGTAAGATATGTTGAAAAGGCTGGGTAGTGCCATAAGCAAGATATGGATGAAAAGGGAGTCATGAATGATGTTATACAAAGCAGCAGCTCTGTATATTTAATAAGGGACCAGTGAATGTCAATGCAATATGTGAAGGATACATGTGGAAAAGTACCCATCAAGTACTCTAAAACAACAGTAGTATTAAACTGTGTAATACATAGCACAATAATTTCCAGTACATGGCACAGACAAGATCACTGTGCCAGTGTAACAGCATGAACCAACAATGTACATAAAGTTTCTAATCAAGTATGTCATGTTGTTGAACAGACATAAGAAAGCAACAATCAACACAGAAATGGGTGCAATGCATACACACGGATAACATGTGCAAATAAACACACTTGACCTATCTCACTGTGTTATGCAAGAAGAATAGTATTAATGTAGTACATGAGTTGCTGTCATCTCTCCTAAGTAAATACAGGAACAACACAAGTAGAACAACTGTGTATCACTCCTATTATGCTAACTGCAACAGTCAAATCTGTTACATACAGGGTCAAAGTGTATCAGACATAACTATAGTATGCTGCACTGTATGCTGAGGAGTACACACGCATAAAGATTGAAGGAGAAGCACCCCTACCCATACGGAGCAATGTATGCAGTAATGACAGCATGTGATGATCATATAAATAATAATGGTAGTGCATATGCCATTTACTATGTGTCATACTGCAGCAGCAAGATAAAGCTACATATGACACAATATGTGTTATGTTCATTATGAAGTATTTCCAAAATGTATGACAGCAATATAAGATGAGTGCACAACTGTGACTATGCCATACAAAATGGAATATGGAAAACACCATGGTGGCAATATTATATAAGTGGATCACACAACCAATACTTACATTCCTGAAGGACCACCCTGATATTGTAGAACATCACAAAAGATCTCTCTAGCAATCTACCAGAAAAAGTTGAGTATGGCCTAAGGAATGCTCTGACACTGAGCTGCAGGAACACTGATACATGCAGGTCAAGGTCTGTCATCATCATCATCATCACTGTCACTCACCAAGTCAGGATAAAACAAGAGAGCATTGTGGATTCTTGTTCAAGCAGCTTTGTTCTATGCAAACACATCAAAAATGATGCATAAATCCCTATGTCACAAAATGGGTGGCCAACTGGCTCACTGACAGAACCCACACAGTAAAAGTAGCCGATTCCAAGTCCCACTTCAGACTAGTGATGACTGGAGTACCACAGGGTTCGGTCATGGGTCCTCTCCTGTTCGGCATCTACTTCTCTGATGTGTAGGCCAACACAGAAGGTCTTTGGGTAACATAGTTCATAGATGACTGCAAACTGGGAGCCATAATAGAATCACCTAATGATGTAGACATTCTACAAAAGGGCCTCACAGAGACAGCTGCGTGGTGTCAAAGTCATGGCCTCAAGCTCAATGCCAAAAAGTGCATTGTCATCCCCTTTGTTGAAAAACTCAGTACCCATGCACTACCACATAGGCAGTAGCTCACTAATCACTGAAAGTGTGATAAGAGACCTTGGGACACAAGTGGACAGTAGTTACTCCTTTGATAACCACATTGCCACAGTGTTAGGAAATCCTTCTATGTAGCACACCTACTCACAAAAGGGTTCTCGTCTAGAAAAAAGGAGGTCATTGTTCCTCTCTACTCATCCCTCATCAGACCCATTATAGAGTGCAATGGCCTGTTTGGCATGTATCTCACAAGACACCTACAACAATTGAAAAGGCCACAGAAATACCTCACTGAGAGGATTACCAGCCCCAAACTTTTGCCATATGCAGACGTCTCAAAAAACTCCAGCTCTACTCCGTCACATATCGCCTACTCAGAGGTGATCTTTGCCTAACATACAAAGCTATGTCAAACCCAGAGCTGTAGGACATGCTACACTTAAAGAAATCCCAATCTCTCTGAACCACATGCTCCAGGGACCTAAACCTTGTCACCACAATAAACGGAACATGCTGGAGGGATAGATTCCTGTCCCAGAGATTTCCCATATTCTGGAACAATCTATCCATTCATGTCAAGCAAAGCTCCTCATTGGCCCTCTTTAAGAAAAATCTTGACAACTGGATGGGAAATAGAAAATTCACCCCGGGGATCACTTCTGCAGCACTGCTTGACAGGGGCACAGGAAAATAATTTTCTTGGGTGGCGAAAGCCAGGGAACCTTTTCGGCTAGGCTTATATAGGCCCCTGGGCCGATAGCCTAGTACCTACCTATGAACCTATGAACCTATTAAGTAACTTTAACTTATAAACAAACTAGCTGTCATGCACATAGATGTTAACATTCTGGCTGCACCTTCAAAATGGCACTGACGCTAACATGTGCTTGGTATTTATATGCCCACACAGATCTTGGACATGCTTCTGAAAGGTACAACGCACCCGTTATTCTACATCCTCCCTCTTTGAGAAAATAAGTTAGGCATTGTCACTGATAGTAGTGAATATGCAATTTATATAGAAATGATTTTCATCATGCAATTATGCAAAGCATATTTATATATATATATATATATATATATATATATATATATATATATATATATATATAAAACTATGTCCAGTTGCTGTGTATTTCACACTAGGCTTTGAAATGCAACCATATCATGTGACATAAAATTTGGGAACTGGTTTAGCAACTGGGATTGTCTCTGCTGACTGTTCAATCTTAGGAACACTAAAATCATCTGCCGGAACAGTATCAGAAGTCAAGATATGTTCTGGAACAGGAATATCATCTGGATTCCTCTGAGAGTTAGTTAGTTATCCTAGGTACTATGCTGCAATGTTGGTTCTGCTACAGGAAGAAGATATCTGCAATTTCTCCTGTACTGCATACCCTCAGATTTAACAAAATAAGATCTCAGTTGTGTACAAATGCTTATTACTTGACGAATCTGGTCAAAACCTTTCACTGTTTGTATCCTCACTGTCTCTCCTTTTTTCAATGGACAAAGAAATCTGCTCGACTTTTCATAGCTGGACTTTTGGAAAGAACACTTTCTAGATAACTGGGCTTTAATAGCTTGGTTGTTCTTAGCTTTAGGCCTCAGTAAACTAGAACTGATAGGCAATGTTGTTCTGATTTGCCTAGACAGAAGTCTGTGAGCAGGTGAGCCAAGTATATCATCACAGGGTATGATTCTGAGACAGAGTAAATTAAAAAAAAACATCAGTATTGTCACGCTTTGCCTTTTCAAGTAATTGCTTTGCATTCTGTACTGCATGTTCAGCAAGCCATTCGATTGTGGATATCACAGACTACTAATCACATGTATGAAGTCCCATTCTCTGGCAAATTTCTGAAACAATTGACTGGTATATTGTGTACCATTGTCAGAGATTAATTTCTGTGGACTGCCATAGAATGAGAAGTCATGTTTCAACTTTGTAAGGACTGTAGAAAAAGTTAAATTAGGTAGGAGATCAATCTCAAACCA
The DNA here is from genome assembly GCF_019279795.1 of Protopterus annectens. NCBI lineage: Eukaryota > Metazoa > Chordata > Ceratodontiformes > Protopteridae > Protopterus > Protopterus annectens. Next base: position 98,799,814 of record NC_056732.1, read on the forward strand.
ATTTGACTGAGTCTACCAGTACTAAGTAATGTTGACTGTTCCACTCAAATAAGTCAGTAGCTACAATTGAGCAAGGAGAAATTTGACTTAGCTGGTGGCTCTCTTTGCAAATGAACTTTAGTACTATTACATACTGAACGGGAAGAAAGTACTCTATCAATGTCTTGTGCTAGAGAAGTCCAAAATACCAGTCCTTTCACACTTCACTTAGTAGATTCAGAACCTGGGTGACCATGATGCAAAATCTGGATATATTCTTGTTGTAAGGAAGCAGGAACAACAATTTTAGGAGCTTTGAATATAATGCCATCTTCCATCAATAACTCATCTCTATAAGGAACGTAAGATTGCACTTCTGGTGGTACACTGGATTGCTTTGATGGCCATCTAACATGGATACAGTAATTGAGCGTCTACAAAAGGATCAGTCATTGTATGATCTCATAGCTCATCAAGTCTTGTGGAAGAAAAATGATGCACTCCATGACATCCAAGTCAAAATTCTCTGTGTCAAGCTGTTCCATTGTATTTCTGGGTAATCTGGATAAGGTATCATCCAGAAAAAGAAGTTTTCCTTTTGCATAGACCATTTTGAAGTTGTACTCTTGCAATGTGAGCATCATTATTAGCAATCTCACTGGAGCTGAATGCATAGGCTTCTTTAAAATAGTAACCAGAGGTTGATGATCAGTTTAAATCTGAATTTTTCAACCATAGATATATAATCATGAAACTTGGAACATGCAAATACTATTGCCAATAGTTCTTTCTCAATTTGAGCATATTGCATCTCAGTCTGGGTAAATGTTCTAGATGTGTATGCTACTGGCTTGCCTTCTTGAAAAATAACTGCACCTAAACCAGATTTTGAAGCATTGCAGGAAAGTATGAATGGTTTGTTGCCATCATAGTATCTTAATGTTGATGGAGTAACAATTTTCTGCTTAAGAACTTCAAATGCTCTCTGGTACTGGTCTATCCATGACCAGGTAACACATTTACATGTGAGCTCTCTCAAAGGCACTCTCAACTTACTGAAGTCTGGTATAAACTTGCTTAAGTAATTGATCATACCAAGAAAACAGAGCTTGCACATTATCTGGTGCTGGCTTTTCAAGAATGACTGCTTGCTTGGATGGGTCTAGTCTCAAGCCAATACTTGTAAACAAATGACCTACATATGTAACTTCTGGTAGTCGGAATTTGCACTTCAGAGGATTGAGCTTTAAGTTCACTTCACATGTTCTGTCTAGAACTCTCTTAAGATTTCTGTCATCCTCTGCCTCATCATTGCCTCTGACCAATATGTAATCTACTACTATTATGGCACAAGGATAACCCGAAAAAAATGTGCTCCATTACATGCTGAAAGACTTCACTTGCAGAATTTATTCCAAATGGCATTCTGTCTTCCAAATGGGGTACTGAATGTAGTCGGTAGGGAAGATTTGTGATCAAGCATCACTTGCCAAAACAAACTGTTTTCATCTAAGACAGAAAAAACAGTGCCATTCAGTATCAGGGCTGCAACCTCTTTGACTGTACACATGGGATGATGCGGTCTCTTCAATACTTTGTTCAAATCTCTTGGGTTGATACATATTCTGATTTCATCTGAGCCTTTTTTATGAGCTGCTACCATGGACAACACCCATTTGGTAGGTTCTCTAACTGGACAAATTACACCTCGTTGCGCCATTTTGTTCAACTCAGCTTTGATCTTATGCTGCATAGCTATTAGAACTCTTCTTGCTGATCTGACCACTGGACAGATTTCTAGGTCTAATTTCATGGAATGCACAACTGGAAGTTTACCCAGTCTGTCATCGAAAACTAAAAGCATACTCTGAAAAAATAGTATTGGTAAAGCTGGAACTAGGACATGTGCTTATCTGATGAATTTCTTTGGTAAAAGAAAGCAGATTAATTTTTAAACTGTCTCTGAGACCCAATAATGACTGCACAGGTGTTTGATCCACATAGAACAATAGGCTACAACAGTTCTTGGCCATATTACATGAAAGCACCACTGAGCCTTCGGTTTTAATTTCTTTACCTCCATAAGCTACAAGTTTTGCACAACTAGTCACATTTAGTTGTTCACCAGCTCTGACCCTTGCAAAAGTATCTGCAGACATGGCATTACGAACCATGATGTCTGTTCCATAACTAGACTATCAAGGGGCTTATTTTATGGATGCGCAATAACTAAGTGCAATACTAGGGTAGCTCATCTACACACTGAAGGACTGTAAAGTGCAATATACAAACTACAGTTATTCAGTCTAATCATAGATTTGCTGCTATTGTTTCAATTTTATTTTGACAATATTACCTTCATATTGTTCCTTGTCTTCCTTGTCTCCTGTTCTGGGATGGGTGTGGGTCACTGCTGTCGTACTTTACTTACAAATTGCTACTTATTGAAATTCTACTGTGATAATTTATTAATTTTTCTCTGTCTATATGTGCAACTGTTTCCTGCATTGAGAACGAAGCATTGTAATTATGTTCAGCTACACTACTGTGTAGTTCTGAATGACAATAAAGTTTTCTTTGACTTTTGACTACACTTTGACCCAGTGTCTTCTTTAAGCCTGGTGGATTTACCATTGATCCAGACAGTACAAAACAGTTAATTTTGTGCCACTAAATCCACTGCATCAATCTTTTCACCAATCACTGACACACCATCTACATAGAAAGCAGACTGTTGCAGGTCTGTTTGATCAACTTGCTTTTTGGAGTGACTCTTCTTTGTAACTGTGTGAGGCTTACTTGATTTACAAAATCTTTGAAAATGGTTCCATTTCTTACACATATGACATTGCTGACCAAATGCCATGCACTTTTCTCTTCTGAACTCATGGTTGGAACCACAATTGCAACAGTTAACAATAAAGCTTGATTTGGGTTTTGCTGATTCACTCTTATGCTATACTGAGCAACGTCTGTTTTGCACTAGATACCCTTGGTTGTGAACTGAGCATGTTCCTCTAACTGAACTGTTCCTCGAATTTGCTAGAAGACTATAGGTTTTAACTGGAAGTCCCACAGGGGCTGTTGCTGCCACGTGCGTAGGCCTGCTTTTGCCTGCCACATGTTGCATGCAGTCTACATGAGCTCTAGAGCCTAATGCAACCATGCTTTTATCATTAACAAGCATATTTGTGTGCCTTTCTGTAACTTCATGAATCTGACAAATCTCAGTAGCTTTGCTCAGCGTTAAATCACCGTCACAATACAAAATCTTTCTCACAGCAGCATTATTAATACCACACACAAGTCTGTCCTTTATCAATTCATCTTTTAAATCACCAAACATACACATTTTAGCCTTGTTTCTCAGATCAGTAATATAAGCTGCATAATTTCCCCCTTGCTTTTGATCTCTTATGTAAAACAAATGCCTCTTTAGTGTAACATTAATCTGGGGATTACACATTTCTCTGAATTTCCGCTTTAAACACTGTCTCTGTCTCTATCTATCTCTACTAAATTAAGTGGATTAGTTAAACATTTTTATATACACCCCTCACACACATACATACTCTATATGTTTCAAAATAATGTTAGAGAGAAAATTAAAATAAAATAATAAAGGGACATATAAGTAATAGTAATAATAATAATAAATATATATAAATATATATATATATATATATATATATATATATATATATATATATATATGTGTGTGTGTATATATACGGGTTCCCTTTTTATTTTCTAAATACTGAAATCCCGAATTTCAGTATTTCAAAATTAAAATACGAAAGTCTTGAAATACCAGCAAACCAGAAGAGTGAAATTCAGAATCCCGAAATACGGAGATTTTGAATTAGCGCTTCTGGCGTTGTGGTGTGTGAATGGTAAGATGTGAGTTTGGGTATGTATATATGTGTATGCTTGCTGGTTAGGGGCTTTAGTGTCTGTCAGTGTGTGTTTTGACTGTGATGTGTGGTTGCAAGGGTGTGTATAATGTATGGGAGTGAGTTAAGTAGGGGGTGGGGGGCATGGCAGCCGTGGTGATGCAGTGGGTAGCATTGCCGTGTCACAGCAAGAGGTTTTTCGGTTTGATCTTCGGCTGAGGTGCCTTCTGTGTGGAGTCTGCATGTCCTCCCTGTGGTCACGTGGGTTTCCTCCGGGTGCTCCGGTTTCCTCCCACATCCTAAAGACATGCTGTAGGTGGATTGGATACTCTAAATTGGCCCTAGGTGTAAGTGTGCCTTCAGTGGAAGGTTGAGCGCTGGGCTGGCAACTCGACACTGTAAAACTCTACTGCCAATCATGATCGGACAGGTGATCCACTGTGGCGACCCCTAACCAGGAAAAGCCAAAAGAAGAAGAAGGGGGTGCAGCGCACCACAAATGAGGGGTGCAGAGGGGCTTGGCCTCTTTCTTATCTGTAGTGTAGGATAGTATATTTGAGTTGGGGGGAAGTGGTGTGTATTTGTTTGTGTGTGCTGTATCTGTAGTGTAGCGTCAGGATTTTGTATTTCACGGCTTTAGGGTTTCAGTGTTTTGTGCCTTTGGCTATGTAATTTTGAAATACACACTATTCCAGGTACTGTAGAAAAGGTATTTTGATAAAGTATAAAACAAATTGTTTTTGTTTTTGCCTTGTATTTGATGATGAACTGCAATAGATGACAAAATTGAATATGTTTCTTTAATTATTTTTACTATATTTCTCCTTTGAAGACCAGCCATTTCTTGTTGCTTGCCTTTTTAAGATGACAAGATTCCAATCCATATTTTCTGAGTGATCAAAAACTTTCTTTTTCTGAGAAAAGCCTACTGCATCTTCTAGACCATTACGTTTTCTGACCTTCTGGTAAAAAGATCATAATTCTGGCTGGAAAAATTAGTTGAGCTTTAATGTTTAGCTTCTTTAAGTCTTTTATAAATGGAATTCATGATTTAGAATTGTAGGCATCCAGTTAGTTAAAAACTGCAACTTATTGTCTCTTTCTTCCTTTTCAGGTATTCCATATATCCTAATATTATTTCTAATAGATCTACATTCTAGGTCCTCTTATTTTTCCATAAGCAAAGTATCTTATTTTAAAAGGAATGGTGTGTGATTCATATTCTCTTCCATTCTGCTATTCAGGTCATTTATTTAATGTGTCTTATATTTATTTATTTTATTTTATTTATTTTACATTTGTTGACCGGGATAGTCCGACTGGATACATGTCCATTTTCAGCGGAGGCCCGGGGAGAAAAGCTCCAATGGGTACAAAATAAAACATTGCAATAAGGACAATATGATAGAAGCAAAGGTGAACATAGCAATGCAGACAAAATAAAGATAAGTAATTACAGTTAATGTTTTGACATTCAAAAGTAGACAGTTACATGACATTTGTTAGCAGTAGTTATAATGAGGAGAAATGAAAAACACATTTGCATTGACATGTTTGTACATTAATTAAAGATGGCTAGCCAGGTTTATTACAGTGACAAAGCCAGTTTAGTGCCAGATGTTGTTTAAGTTTGATCTTAAATTCACGTGGGGAGGAGAGCATGGTAATATCAGCTGAGAGTTGATTCCATGTTCTACCTGCAGAATTTGCCAGGAGAGATACTCCTGCTGTGTTGTTGGTTTTGATTGTAAGAATCTGAAGTCTTTTAGAGGATCTAAGCAGTCTCTGATTAGTTTGGGAGTGATACTATTTCTAAGAGCTGGTGTGTTATCTGGATTATAGAGAATCTTGTACGCTATAATCAGAAGGTTATATTGTATGAGATTGGGGAATTCTAGCCACCCAAGCTGTTTGAGGTTCATGCAATGGTGGGTTCTGCATGGCTGGCCAGTGACAAATCTGGCAATGTGATTGTAACAGGTAGACAGTCTAAATAATTACTTATTTAGATTAGACAGAAGGGGGGAAGCATATGTAAGTGTTGAAATTAGGTGAGAGCGGGCAATGGCAGTTTTGGATGGAGGGGTTAGAAAGGCTTTAATTCTATACAATGAACCAAGTTTTTTATTGGTGTTCTTTATTATTTGATTAACATGAAGTTCAAATTTTAGGTTATTGTCAATAATGACACCGAGCAGTTTTGTAGAGGGCTCTGGGGAGATTACAGTCCCATCCTTTGCATTAATGGTGAAAGAGAAAGTTGGAGACCTTTGAGTAGGTGTGAATAACAACATTTTAGTTTTTTTGGGATTTAATAATAGTCGTCGACTAGTGAGCCAGTTTTGTACAATATTAAAGGTGGACTGGGTAGCTTTCTTCAACTCTGCAGGAGATGTGGCTGAGCAAACCAGAGTGGAGTCATCAGCGTATTGAATACAGCTGACATTTGGGATGACAGTATATAAGTCATTAATGAAAACTGAGAACAGTAGGGGCCCGAATATGGAGCCTTGTGGTACTCCAAGGTTGTTTGGTAGTAGTATAGAAAGCTTGTTCTGCCAGAGAACAGCCTGTTGCCTCCCAGTCAGGTAGGAATTGAACCATAATAGGGCATTAGAGTCTAGATTGAATGTTTGCATAGTGTGTAACAAAAGTTGGTGATCTACCATGTCAAATGCCTTGGAGAGATCCAAGAAGAGGGATGAAGAGATGTGATTATTATTGCGGTTGCTGTTTATTGTGTTGGTAAAGGCAAGTAGAGCTGAGGTAGTACTGTGGTAAGGTCGAAAGCCATGTTGGGTATCAGATAAGAGGTGATTTTGGATTAGGTGGTGCATGAGTTGTTTGTGTATGCATTTTTCCAATATTTTTGCAAGTGGTGAAAGTATAGCTATGGGTCTATAGTTGGAGAGTTCAGTGGAGGTGCCTCCTTTATGTAGTGGGATAATATAGGATGTTTTCCAAATGGTGGGAATTTTTGCTTCAGCTATGGTACAGTTAATTAATATTGATAGTGGATAAGCGATAGCATCCACTGATTTTTGAAGGTATTCAGTGGGTAGTTGGTCAGCAGATAGAGTGGTGGGTTTTAGTTTTTTGATAAGGGTGCGGATGAGTGAGGTGGGAACTGGTTGGAAGCTGAATGAGAGTCTATCTAAAGGGGTGGTATTGTCAGGGCTGGGGGGAGGCTAGGAGGACGTTGGCTAGCTAGAGTTTGAATTGTTTCAGTAAAGAAGTAGTTGAAATTGTCTGAGACTTCTTTAGGAGATTTGTCAATGAAACCAGTGGGGATGGGAGTGGACGTTTTTCCTGGGTGGAGTAGGTTATTTAGACTAGCCCAAAACTTTTGAGGATTGTTTTGGTTTTCAGCCTGGATTTTGCAGTAATATTGTTTTTTGTCATTTAGAATTGCTTTTTTGGTGTCATTTCTGACTTGTCTGTACTTAACATGGTCTAGGGTGTCTTTAGTGAACCGCCATTGAGCCCATAATTTGTTTCTAATATGGATTTTTTGCCTGGACTCTTTGGTAAGCCATGGTGCTGTAGCTACTTTTGTTCGCTTTGAGCGGACAGGTGCATGCAGATTAAGGATTTCTAGAAATTTGTTGTTAAAATAAAGTACAGCCTCCTCTAGGGGTAGGTGTTTTAGTACAGACCAGTTGCAAGAGGTAAGTTCCTGTTGGAATTTTGCCTGATCAAAGTGTTTTTTTGTGCCTGACTTTCCTGAGTATGGGTGGTTGTGAGTTAGTAACTTTTTGCTTAACTACATAAGTGAGGAGATGATCACTTAGACCATTGGGAAAGGTCCCACAGTGTAAAGTTGGGGATTACTATTTAAAAGCACCCAATCAAGTATACTTTCTTTTTGGTTGGGTTTACCTAGCCTGGTAGGGAAGTTATAGTTTGTGTGAAAGCATGTAGATTGATGTGGGTAGAGGGGGATTCAGAGGAACAGGTTTCCCAATTTATATTAAGGTCTCCCAGCAATAGGGTTTCTTGAGGGTAATGATAGGACAGCCAGTGAAGAGTTTCTTCCAGTGTGGCTATGTTATTTCCTGGGGGGATATACATGCAAATGATGTAAATGCATTTGCTTTTGTAAAGCTGCAGTTTAGTGGCAAGAATTTCGGAGTTGTTAATCTGAGGTGGTTGGTTTACATCTGTGGTTAGGTTTAACTCAGATTTATACAGTATAGCTACCCCAGCCCCTTTCCTGGATATACGATCAAGCCTGTGTATATTATAGCCAGAGGGTAACACCTCATTGTCATTGGTGTTAGGCTTTAGCCAGGTCTCAGTTAGACAGAGTATCTCAGGAGAGTGGACAGCCAGGAGAGAATGTAATTCATGTACCTTGTTATTAATACTCCTAATATTGAGATGACAGGTCAGAAGAGAGTTATCTGGTTTAATTATTCTAAGTGGATGGCTTAGGTTGCAGTTAGTGGGGGTGTGGATATCAGTGGTGGAAGGACCTGGGTTAGGGTGAATGTCTCCACAGAGTATGATACTTGGTCTGTATTTAACTATAAGCCTCAATAGTTTATGTAGGAGTTTATAGTATTGTCTAGGTTTGCAGTTAGTGTGCATGGCGTTGGTGGGCTGCAGGAGTTTATACTGGCTTGAGCTGTATCCTTTGTCATAGATATGGTTGAAAGTGTGATGCTTTATAGTTGGGGAGGAAGTATACCCTTTGGGGTATTGATGATCTGTAAGCGTCTGGTTTTCATACTTGGTGAGTACATAGGTGATTAACAGAATGGGTAGTATATAGTAGTGGAACATAATGGTAATTGTTGAACAGACAGTAAAGCAGAAGGGGTTACCACCAGTGTGAGGTGTCAGAGTGGGAGGGGAGAGTATACAGAGAGAAGTGATAGGATGGAAGAACAGGTAGGTAAGGGAATAGAAGTAATGGCTGATAGGATGTTTGAGTAGGGGGTGTGGTTAAGTATCTATAAATGTAGAGGTACTGGGGGCAGGTGGAATTTGGGGGCAGGGAGGGAAGCGGAGTGGGGCCCAAACAACAGTCTTCCAAAAGTTAACTATCGCCAATTGTTATACAAGGTATAGGTAAGTATTTGGTGTTGTTGTAAGCTAAAGTTTAGACAGTATTTAATGTCTGCTGTTAGTATAGCTGTATTGTATTCTGTTGTATAAACAGAGGGTGGATTATAAATGGTATAGCTAGAGAGTTTGTCTTAGTTTGCTACTCTAACTCCAAGATTATATTACTGAGATCTGAACTGATTGTTCTTTTATTATCTCATTTAACATTTCCATTTGTTTCTTGGAATCTTATATTGTCCATTTTGATCTCAAGTTTATCAAATTTAACAGAAAGCTCCAGGATACTATCCTGTAGTTCCTTTTTCACTGAGTTGTCTTGAGAGTTCACTTTTGAGTGGTTCATTTTGTCACAACAGTCAATATAACTTCTGAAAGGAAAAAAATCAAAGAAAAAACACAAAAACATGATGTTTCTTTCAAATTGTCCAAGTTTGTTTAAAAGACTCAAAATGTATAGGAAAATAAGTTTTTATCAAGTTAATATAATAAAATCCTGTCATAAATAAAAGAAAATAAAGTAGAGTTAAGACTTTGTGCTACCAGTTTGCCATCTTGGCCATGCCCCCAATAATACATTTTGTGATCATTTGGTATGTGTGGAATTCTATGGGTATGAATTCAAAAGAGACTTAAGAAGCAGGCTTAACATATAAATGAAATATGGAAATTGCCGTTTCAGTGGAAATTGCAGCTGGAGACATGCTGGACTTATAAGGCTGAGTCAAAACTGGTGATGTAAATAAACTAGCACAAATAAAATGTACAAATCAGAATCCATGCTATTGTCTTCCTTACCAGTGTAAATTCAGAATTGAAGTGAGTAGACTATATCATAAGACAGACTACATACAGAGAGTTTGGAATAATGCCATGGCAAAGGATAAACTGTGCCCCACTGAAAAGAAAAATCTGCATAATGTATTAATTTCTGACAATAACAGTGAAGATGTGTTGATCAGTATAGAGTTATTTAGCAAAAATATGATAGCCAAGCAGGTAATTTGGTGCAAACCAAAGATAAATGGCCTTGTATTGAAAATAGAGTTGGTTACAGGGTCAGTTGCTTCACAGTTGCAGCTAGCTATTTTTATGCCTGGTGCCATTCACTGATCTGGCACAACTTGAACTTGGTAAGCAAAAACAGAAAAAAAATCTCTTGTCAAACTTTAAGCTGAGGAGCAGTGAAAAAAATATACAAAAAAATAAACCAAATAACAAAAAAACTCTTCTTTCCTTTTAAAATACAACACACTGCCTGCTATAGATGTAGTAAACATCTTCTACAGTTTATGGTACAGTCAAAGCTCTCATACCAGTGCCCATTTTCCTCCCTCGCAAAAAGTTTCCTTGTCATTGCTAGTGGCTGGTTGTAACACAATCCATCAGTCTCAAAGACACCTTCCTCTTTGTAGTCCAACTCCATCACAACTAAGTTGTGTTTCCCATCTGTAAAGCTTCCTCTGCATTAATGTACTATCTGCATTAGTGCAACAACATTCCAGTGCACATACTGAATCACAGTGCTATAAGGAAGAGCTACTAAGCAAGGTATGGCTGTGCTGTGCTTCACTATCATGCAGCACAGAAATTCACAAAAAGATGTGATCGATTAAGTATAATAGCAAAACAAAGGATATCAGTAAATATTTATGTATGTATGTATGTATTTATTTATTTATAACATTACATGTAGATGATAAAAAACTGTAATATTATAGCTAAAGAGAACATTAGTCAGGTCAAATGAAAGTGCATTTAAATATAACTAAGTATGACTACAAATGAGAGTGCAATGTAACATTCAATACACTAGTGAGTTGCAAACTAATAAACCATTGCATAATATAGCAATAACCCACGCTTGGGTCTGGGTAATGCTGGATTTACCCATGGTTGGCGTGGTTTGGTCACGAGGGTGAAGCCCGAGTGGCCAAACAAAGCCAACAGTGGGTAAATCCAGCATTACCCACACCCAGAAGTGGGTTATTTTTATTATACAATGACATTATTTAAGAAAAAAAATAATTACTTTTCTTAAATAATGGCATTGTATAATGCCTCCTTGCTTCCCTTCCACAGCTGTCTGGTATTCTGCGGCAGTGCTGATGTACTGCGCATGCGTATGCATATGCAGTACATCAGAACTGTGGGCAAAAGCAACGGAGAAAGCAAGATCTCCGTTGCTTTTTAAAAACTGTTTCGCTATGTTAAATGGGTTTAACATAGCAAGACAGCTTTAAAAAAAGCAACGGAGAATCTCTGTTGCATTTTTTAAAGCTGTCTCGGTATGTTAAACCCATTTAACATAGCGAGACAGTTTTGAAAAAAGCAACAGAGAGATCTCCATTGCTTTTTACAAACTGTTTCGCTATGTTAAATGGGTTTAACATAGCGAGACAGCTTTAAAAAAAGCAACGGAGATTCTCCGTTGCTTTTATTAAAACTGTCTCGCTATGTTAAACCCAACATAGCGAGACAGATTTGAAAAAAGCAACGAAGAAAGCAAGACCTCCGTTGCTTTTTACAAACTGTCTCGCTACGTTAAAGGAGTTTAACATAGCGAGACAGCTTTAAAAAAGCAACGGAGAATCTCCGTTGCTTTTTTTAAAGCTGTTTCGCTACGTTAAACTCGTTTAACGTAGTGAAATAGTGAGAAAAAAGAGTTATAGTAATAGAAAAAGTCCGGGCGACTGGACCTATTTCCATTACTATAACTCTGATTTACAACGTGCACACTGACCAACCAGCGTTCACGTTTTTGAATATTAATGGGGGGGGGTTGTATAATCAGCTATTTATAATACACATGCAGATTAAGACAGGACTGCATATAAAATTTATCTTAAACTTAGTGTGTGTGTAATAGTGAGGAGCTACAGTTATGACAATTTATGAAGCAGTGGACTATCTAATACATGAGCATGTGCAGAATACCCAGTAATTTTGACCAGCATTTTTTATTTAATTAGCATTGTTTAATACCTTTATGAAGCAGATTCCTCAGTTTTGGACCTAAGGAGTATTCTGGTAGGTGGATGATAGTTTTACTAGAACTATGCTGTACTGTTGCATTGTACAGCTGATGCTGAGCATGTTTTGTTGACAATTTTGATACAAGTGTGGGAAGATTGTTGATGAGAATTTTAAGTGTGTCAGTAAATGAAGTTTGACATGCTGCTGTAGTGGAAATCACATTTCCAGTTTAAGAGTGGCACAGTGTTGTTCTGTTTTAGGAAACAGGAAAAACAATTGTTAGATGCTTTTGGATGATATCTGAAAGCCATTGATAGCAATAATAATAATAACAACAATGTAAACAACATTGAGAGATGTGGCATAATGTAACCACGTATACAACCTTTGAAACATCTAACAAAATTGAACCATATTTTCTCAATAATTTTGCAAGGGACAAGTTCTCTGCACCCCCAAGTAGAGGCTGCTCTCCCACATCCTCTGCTAATTATATATTATAACTCTGAAGTCGCACATCAGTGGGGAAAAGATATGCACCCTCCCCTAGTATATCTTCAGTTCTGTCAGTGATTTTCAATTTAGATATTTTTGCTTTTAGATATTTTTTCAATCATTTTCCTGTTGACCTTATGTTGCTTAGATCATTTCATGAATAGCCAGATATGTGTATACATACTGATGCTATTATAGGTATTAGTGATTTACATACAACTGGAAATCATTATGGGTAAACCAAAACAGCTTACTTCTTTAAAATGGCAGCATCTAACTTGCATTGTGTTTTCTCTACTACATCATCATATATGTTAATTTGCAGTGTAAGGTGTTCTGTCTGCAAGACCCAGTTAACAACTTGCCTTTCTAGGGTGTAAGAAACTCATACTGATGCATTTAACAAGAAAATACAGTCACCTCTACATTAATTTAGGTAGTGAGGCATTGTGAGTTCTGACTTTCATGATGTCATGGTAGGAAGTTTTAACTCCAAGAAAAATTTCTAGGGGGTATCCTTATCAACAAAATAAAATGCAAAAGCACCACACTTTTTGTATCAAAAACTGTATAATTTGGTATTGCAATGATCCATCTTCATCTGAAATCAAAATACATAACTATATGTTTAATAGATTATAGTGATGTACTTTTACCTCCCGAAAATACTGGAAATTATTATGAGCCTTCTGCATTTTCCCACCAAAAAACTTGTAGGCATCCCTTATTTTCTGATGTAAAATAGCAGAGCAGTATCTCACTTTGTGGTAGTTCTAACTGTGGTCCAGGCTTCTGTTTGAAAACTTTTCAAATGCTGGTTAAATAAAAATGCTGTCAGGGGTCAGATTTGAAAAGTCTTAAGTAATAATATTGTCACATAGCCACATTCAAAAATCCTTGTGCTATCCTGCAAGGTGTGGTTGCAGCTAAGAATAATGGAAAAATAATCAGGAGTAATTCACAAAATAGATTGATAAACTTGTGAATTTGTGTGCATCAGTGATGTTGACTTAAAGAAAACACCTTTTATGCATGTTTTTTCAGAAAATTCGAAATGCACATGCAAGTCAACACTACAAGTTAATGACTGCAGTGCACTACTGTACATTTTATACACAGAACATGCAAACTATCTACATTTGGTAGCACTAACTGCCCTGTATTACTGAATCCACTTAAATTAATGGATGTTAAGTAATTACATTCAGTAATTGTGAGTACTCTGGCCACATGTAACAATACTCACCCCATCTCACTTTCCCTGATGTCATACTAACATCAGTTTACTCAAGGCAGCATGAGTCTCAACAATGGAATGTCACAGCAAGTCACAGTGTTGTTTTTTGCATCGTACTGAGCTATAGTTCTGCGGTGGTGGTGCTGCGGTAGCGTTGTTGCCTCACAGTAAGACGTTGTCTGTTTGATTCTCAGCTAGAGCATCTTCTGTGTGGAGATATGCGTGAATGGGCGTACCTTCATTGAAGGCTGTGCGTCAGGGCCAGCAACTCGGCATGTAAAAAAATACTGCCAATAATTAGCAGACCGGAGTTCCACTGTGGCGACCCCTAACCGGGAAAAGCCTAAAGACACAACAACAACAACTGAGCTGTAGTTCTGCAGACTGACTCTAATTAAAGCTCTGTTTGTGAACTGTATCTGCTGGTTCATTAACAGCACAGCAGGTCAGTGACAGCTCTCTATGAAATGCACCTCTCAATTTATGCTAAGGCAAGGAAAATTATTTTGTCAAGATGATGCTGAAACACATAACCAAGTACTCGAATTATAGAGCTAGGCAAAATCAAAAGCATGATTAAATCCTTTTAGTTGTCTTACAGAGGATTTAAGAAAATATTTAATTCTAATCTGCAGTGTCTTTGTGGATCCATTCTTGTTTGAGTATTTAGGCTTAAATCTTCATAACAACAATACAAAGTGGTTCTGTGATAGGTTTAAAGCACTGGAATAAACTTCATAGCACAGTTAGAAGTCATGGTGCAGATGATACCTTTAAGAAGTACTTCAATGAGTTTTTTGTTGATAAGAAATCTGAGGTATAAATGTTGGACTAATCTTTACCTTAGTCTTATGAATCTTGTGGATAATATGTAGCTCTTTCCTTGTACTAAGCAGAGACAAATGAATGGTAGAAGAGAAAGAGGTATCAAAGGTTTACAAGGAAGTGTCAAGTCAGAATTAAGTCTTTCCACTTACAAACATCATCTCATTTATTGAAAGATATTGAATAATATGTTTTATTAAATGACTTGAATACTGTCCCTATTGTTAAAGTAAATTTGATACAGGCAAGTATTGATTGACATAGATTTAGTCACAGAGTTCATTTAATATAACATATTTCTTGTAAGCTTTACCATGATACTATGACAACACAATGAAGTGCATACCTTTTTTATGAGTGTGAACAGGTCTTAAGGGCTGGATTACTGTCATTTTAGTCAAATGTCTAACTCTTCTGTTTTGGAATCTAGACATTAAAAGTCATAAGCTAAAGCAGATTCATTATTATATGTCAGCCTGATAATGGTTCAGTCACTGTAGTTATGGAAAGATGTCATAACATAAATATGACAAGCTGTTATTGAGCAAGAACTGCAAAGAGTATCCTACTAGAAGAATGGTCTAATGCTGGTTGCCTCCTGATTTGAATATATATCTGATGTTAAATGTTCTGATTGTTCATTCTGATATGGTATTCCTAAGAATTACAAAAGCTAACTTTCATCTCCCACAAAACCTATTCCATCTGGAAAGGGTTTTAATGTAATGCCACTGTGTCATTTTATAGAATATATGTATTAAAAGCTATGGTTGCTACACAATTTACCTGATCTTAATTTTAATCCAATTATTTTTAACAATTTTTATCATAAATGGTCTTTAATATACTTCATGATGACATACCTGAAGCTGTTAGATAATCTTTATGCTAGTATTCGAAATATAAAAGTTTTGTTCAGAGGAGTGATCACTTGTTGACTTATTTTTACATAACAGCATCTGTTATTCCAATGGTAAATATTACTTGCAATTGTTAGGGACAACCATGGGTTAATCCATGGCATTTGGATTTAGCCTTCAAAGAACATAGTTTTATCAACATGCTATATTTAAGCAGTGGCAACAATATTTATGCATTACATAGTGGATTGTTTTTTTTTTTTTTACATGTGGACTTACTTGTTAATTTCTGGAAAATTTGACAATCTTTATGAAATGTTATACTATTTTAATGGATCAGTGATATATCACACATCCATAGCAGCTGATGTGTTACAAAACAGCAATGGCCATTCCTATCATATAGTAAAAATATCACTAAACAGAAGTTGCGCAAACTGACGAAAAACACAACACTTTGAGGTGGACATGGCTATTGACAAGCAGCTTTGTAGAAAGTGAATGTAATAGAACATGTACTCGCACTTTTGAAAAATAATATTTTTACAAAGAAAAAGCTGGAGTTACGGCACCTTAAATAAAAATAAAATAAGTATACCTATTAAGATGAGGAACAAGAATAATAAAGCTCTTGACTGCGTGATAAGGAACCAGTTATAATGCTTTGAGCAATCTAGATGAAAAGCTGGCTAATACAACTAGAAGGTGTCTATGAATAAAGAGGCAGGAAAGTACTAAGTGAACATGTGACAGGCACATAATATCAAGGATCTCATTCAACCCAGTCTGGAAATAAATATGTTAGGGAATACCTATATGTTTTAACTATAGCATATGACAGTATATATATATATATATATATATATATATATATATATATATATATATATATATATATATGAGTAACAGATCATTTGATTCATCCATACCGTACAGAACTGTATGTATTTAATAGTTCTTGTACATGCAAAACACATTGACGTATCTGGCAATATTTGTTTTTTGCATTTATTTCTGGGTAGGAAACCTGACAAGAATTCGCAGCAGAAATTAACATATTTGTGGTATTAGAAATAAAAATAATGCTTTATATGGAAATTGCAGGGAGTAAGATCATGAATGTGGTTTTAAAGTTCTGGGTTTGTGTAGCATAGCTGTAACTGGGTTTCTGCAAATGGAACTTTTTTTTTTTTAATGGAACTGTTTTAACTGTTTTAAGAATAATAAATGTAAATACACCCACATGTTCTGGAAATGCTTTCTTGTTTCTATATTAAAATTTAAATTTACATTTCTGCCTTTATTTTGCTCATGGCTGTTTATTTCAAGAAATGCTGGATGGTAGAGTAAGACTGTTTTTATTACATGGACAAAAAATATTTTCCTAGTTAGTTTGCAGTGCCAGCCATGAAATTGTTTAGTTTAAAAGCTGCTCATTCTCTATGCCATCATCATTGGTGAAAAGTTAGAAACTTGACCAAACAGCTTTGAAAGACTTGTCTGGAAAAATTGCATAGCTACATGCATATATGTATGGTTTTATGTGGCTGCAGGTATTGATCATTTCAACTTTTTTTACCTCATACTCTTCGGCTTGCAACAACTACGTATCTGGCCAAATCTATTAAGCAAGCCGCACTATGATATAATACAATGTCTACATTCAATTTTGCTGCCTCATTGACTGAAGAGCCAGTAAAGCTGAATATATTATTTACGCTTTAATTATTGCTTTTAGTATCGTGTATTTTTGTAATAAAATATAAAATTGCTCCATTTCAACATGACTGGTACAGGGTACAAGTAATTTGTATTCATTCTGTAAAAATATAAAGGGTCATCTGCATTCATGAAATAATTACTTATAGAGAAGCATCAATGTCAAGAACATTGCAGTTTTTTAATATTGTGTAGCTCTCTCTTTTAATCATTAACCGCAATGTCTAGTCACGTGCACAGAGAAGAAGTCTAACATAGAAACAGACTCAATAATGCAGACGGATAAATAATGAGGAATGGAATACTATTTGCTTTGGGATAATGCTGGTGATACACATCTATCAAACAAACTCTATAGGCTATTAAGAATGACTGCAGCAGCCATTAAGCACATGCTGAGAGGCTGGCTGAGGCATAGAGCAAGTAATGATAGTTAAATTTCCCATGTGATTCAAAGCCTGTATTCTGAGTTTACTGATCGGTAATTAAACTGATAGGCTATATTTCTGATATAAAATATTCTGATTTACAGAAACTACTGTGATGCTGTAAGCATACTGGTTAGAATAATTAGTTAAGTATTATAGTGCAGAGATACATTTTAAATTCAACAACCAACTGTTGACAAGGCAGTTCCATAGCATTTAATAGTTGTAGCAATATGACAAAGGAATAATACTTAACTGTTTTATTCAGTTAAGTATGAACTAATATATATTTTTATGCAATTTTTATTTAATTAGTAAGGTTGACTGAGCCATAAGTACCCATTTTCATCCATGACCATTTGTAGAAAGGTCACTAAAGGATTTGACATGATAATACATAGAAACTCTGGTGATACCAACTTTACATCACTAAAGGATTTGACATGATAATACATAGAAACTCTGGTAATATCAACTTTACATCACTAAAGGATTTGACATGATAATACGTAGAAACTCTGGTAATATTGACTTTACATCACTAAAGGATTTGACATGATAATACATAGAAACTATGGTAATATTGACTTTACATATCACTTGTCATAACACATGTAAAGAAACAACTTCCAAAATGGCAAAACTAAAGTAAAAATAATGCAAGCAAGCTACAGGAACACACAAAACACTTTATTAGAGTAAGCGCTTTTCTCAACATCCATTTAAGCAAAGACAGCTTTAACCATAGATTTAGAACAACTATCTTTTGAAAGCCAACTAATTCTAACACCTTTTTACATTTTACAAGTTGTCACCCACAATACCAAAAAAAAGCGGTAGTTAAAGGGCAAGCAGTTAGGGCAGCCAGAATGGTGTCTGATTATGAAGATTTTCTGGTTGAATGTCCCTACTTAAACCTATGTTTCTCAAGAGAGGCTACCCTTTGGCATTTGTGGAACATATTTTTGAAGAGGTTATCCATAAAAGACTAGTTGGACATTTCCGCCGCTTGGTACATAAAGGATATAATACATTTTTTGCATCACCACAAGAATATCCACCTTCTAATCTAATAAGGGCTGTATGTGACAATTGTGAGGTGTACTAGATTGGTAAAGCTGAGAGGAAGATCAAACAAAGAATTTAGGAACACCAGTATAGCATTTACAAAAATTTAATCACTAACGCCTTGGCAAAACACATTTTGGAATATCCTAGTCATAGGTTTTCATTTGTGGTTTTACAGCAAGTAGATCATAACATAAGAGGAGGCCCTTGGGAGCTTAGACTAGAAGAGTCAGAATTGGAGTGGCAAATTCGTACATCAGCCCATATACTGCCAGGGTTGAATGAGGCTTCATCAATTAAATGGTTGTTGAAAATAAAAGCCCTTGCTAGGTAGCTGTTTATATGGTTTTTAATGAATTCTGAATAGTTAAATGTTTAAATATATTAATTATGAAATAAGTTTTTAGTGTCTCCAGATATAATAATATTGCATCTTTTTAAGGTTTGTCTTTGACTCATTTTATATTTTAATTTAATATTTGATGTCATTGAGTAGTTTAAGCAACATGTTTTTTTATCTTATTTACATTTATAATATGCAAGCATGTGTAGTTGTGTTTTTAAGAATCCAGTTTTTTACAGTGAGGGTTTGTCTAAATAAGTATACTTGGTTTTATAGAAGTTTACTATCCACCTTACCTTTGTCATTTCTTATTTAATTATTTGATACAATTTGTGACATCACAATCAATTAAGGTTTTGTATTAGCTGCTTGGAGTGTTTTTTTGTATTTAAGCATGATGCAGTCTTCTATACTCTTTTAGTCTGAAGAAGTTGGGGTATCATCTCCTACGAAAGTGCTTATTACAACACATGTAAAACATATCTGTCTATCTGTATAGTCACACTGTAAATGTTTTTTTGTACATATGATTATAAATACTGTAATATTCTGCACATTATGTTAGGGATGTAATGATCAGATAATGTTATAATCTTCATTTTATTGGTAACTTAATAACATGCCATTGGTCAAGGATCATGGCTGAAGTTTCTTAAGACTACCAGTCCACCTACCCAGTCAGCAGATATTTAAAAATAACCAAGCACTAATAATTTGCAGTAGTATGTATATGTGTACATTACTAGTAAGGTGAGATAGTTCTGATATGAATATGCAGAAGCTACTGTGAGTCTTTCATTGGAGTGTTTTTTAAGGAAACAGAGAGGACTGTGTTTTACTGCTATGGACAAGGTGTGTCTTTAGTGCATTTGTGAAGGACTGAATATTAGATTTTTTTTGGGAAACAGGTGATGGTAGTCAGTTACAGAGTCAGTCACAAAGTTTAGTTTCTGTGGCTATAAAAAATGTTAATGCTTATTAGGTCAAATATGTGAGTTTTGAGAAAAGATGGTGAAATCATTGATGGATGTAAATAGCTGTCAAATACTTCTTCACCATAGAACAGTGAAAAAGTTCAGCCATGCCTTGATCTTGTTTCTGAGTCTCAGGCAAGTATAATCCTTTTTTTGATGAAAGCATTATAATTATTTAGGAGTTTTCATAACATTTAAATTGTTTGTATGAATATATAGGTTCATAGGTAGGTACTCGGCTATTGGCCCTAGGGCCTATACAAGCCTAGCCAAAAAGGTACCCTAGCTTTCGCCACCCAAGAAAATTATTTTCCCTGTGCCCCTGTCAAGCAGAACCACAGAAGTGATCCCCGGGGTGAATTTCTTATTACCCATCCAATCATCAAGATTTTTCTTGAAGAGTGCTAATGAGGTGGTCTGTTCCAGAGTATGGGAAGTCACTGGGACAGGAATCTATCCCTCCAGCATGTTCTGTTTATTGTGGTGACAAGGTTTAGGTCCCTGGAGCATGTAGCTCAGAGGGATTGGGATTTCTTTAAGTGGAGCATGTCCAACAGCTCTGGGTTTGACATAGCTTTGTATGTTAGGCAGAGATCGCCTCTGAGTAGGCGACATGTGACAAAGTAAAGCTGGAGTTTTTTGAGTCGGTCTGTATAGGGCATCTGTTTGAGGCTAGTAATCCTCCTTGTGAGGTATTTCTGTGGCCTTTCCAGTTGTTGTAGATGTCTTGTGAGGTACATATCAAAAGGGGTGTTGTACTCTATATTCAGGTCACAGTTTCTCTTCATCTCATTGAATCACATTTGTACAAAATTACATCATGTTGTGTTCATCTTCCTGATGTTAACTTCCACAATCATTGTTTTCCATAAGAATTGACTGTTGATGCATTTCTTAGTCTGTATCAACCATATATACAACATTTGACATATTTATATATATATATATATATATATATATATATATATATATATATATATATATATATATATATATATATATATATATATATATAAAATATATATATATTGTTATGGGGGGTCTTCCCCACATGGATGAATGCAGGATGCTTCATCTTTTAAGCAAGCACTCCTACAAGTCCCTATGGAGGAGATACAGGGAAAATGTTGGTGTCACTCAAAAATGGCAGACATCCTGCTTAACCTAGAGCCAGAGTCCATGGAAAATAGAAAATGGTAGCCCAATGCACACCACCACATGTTAGGACATCACATAATGCACATCACAGTGCAGCAAGGGTGTACTAGTGAAACTGCTTCTAGTGAAGAGGTCTCACAGTATGGGCTTAAAAGGCTCTGTTTATGAGTACAGTGTGCATATGTCTCATTAACACCAATATACACATGGATGAGCAGTTCAGCACTATTTGGGTATCATAGCATAATGAATTTGGGTAGAGATTCAGAGATTATCAAACTGAATTCCTCACTATCATAACCACCATGATAAGAGACCCATTTTGCTGCACTATAAAGTACAGTTGACATAACATAAGAGACTGTACTAAAACAAGCAGGATGGTCATCAGGATTTCAGTGAAGAAGGCACTGCACTTTAATATAAGTAAACAGAAGAAGACAGGATGCCTGGTAAGGTATACCTGAACTGTACTGATTAGACATGGGGAGGTCAGCAACAGGGACAGAGGCAAAGAATAGATGTAAGTGAGGTAATCCAGCCCGACAGCAAAGCAAGAGCTCACCACAAGGGTAAGATGGGGTCACAATGATATATTGGAAATAAGTGAAGGCAGGGTTATGTATGTAGAGACTTGGGGAAGGTGTAAAATGTGCACAGCAATTCAGATTATCAACACAGTCATGGCATTTGGCTACTTATATTATTCATGTCACTGCTGTCAATAAAGGACAAGGAATGAATGATTAGAGTATGATAGAGGGCAGGTATTGGCAGTAAATTTTAGGGATACAGGCCTTGCATACTGTAAACATCTTCTCATGGGCCCACAAGAAAGGCAATGTCTCAAAGCATTCACCACCAAGAAGACTGGGATGTTACTGCAAACCCTATACACAAATGGCAAGTACATGCTGGGTACAAGTAGAACAAATAAGACATCTGGAACCAGGTATGGCAGGAAGTGGTGTAAGATATTGATAATTTGTGCAGCTACAATGGGGCAATAATGCATATACAGATACAGAGGATGGTGACTGATATGCTATTTCAAGTCAAGACCGAGGCACAGGATATTTTCAGGAGTATGTTCACCATAGGATGTGGACCAACCTCACAGAAAAAAACTGAAAACGGTTGAAGAGGTTCCTAGTATCCCTTACTGGGGAGGTGAGGGGGGTCATCACACCTGGTGGTTGCCTGGATTTTGGAGCTGGACTGGTTCTTACAGCCCTAGTAATAGTAGGGGATGCATCAGTTTAGCAACAGCAAGTTTATCTCTATGGTTACAGTGACATGCATTTGAGGGGTTCATAGTCAGTTAAGACAACCTGCATATTTCTTCTCCAAGTATATCCACACTGTGAATGCAATGATTTGTTCCTTAAATAATATATGTGCCCATATTATATTCACAGACTGTGTCAAGTACCAGCATGTGTGTCATATGTAGAAGGCCAACACAAGAGGATGGCACATTCTTGATGTCAGTACAGTACCTGTGACTGATGATTATGGTAACATATGCATAGCACAGTTCGATGCCACAGTGACACTGTCAGCAATGCAAGCATTGGAGGGCTCACTCACATCACCCACATATTATATAATAAAGGGCATGCAGGATGGATTATGACCTCACCACTGTTTACCTCTGGACATCTTGTCAGTGAGGCCCCCACCTAGACTACTCAGGAGTTGGAACCACAAACAGAATAGGTCAGTCACATGGCTTCTGACATGGTTGCACACACTTTAGGTGACAGGTGTGTTTGTGGGCATTGGTTCTACATCTCTACATTTTTCTCTGACCTTGGCATCAAGCAGCAGAAGTACAGGTCAGTGATGAGGGCAAAAACAACTGCTTCAAACACCAATGTAGAGTTGGTGAGTGCAGTGTCTTGTCTACATGATGATGAGTACTGCTTGCATTACCTGTGGGATGCCATGCAAACAGTGTGGCTCAGTTCCTTTATACCATACATAGCATCCATGGATACAGCCATGAGGAAGATGGTAACCATGTTCATTTGGCCACTGGAGACAATATTAGTTATGACCCTGAGAAGAGTGTGAGCAAATGGTGATGGTCACAGTCTACTCATACAAAGATGATATACAGAGTTCAGTAGAGCATATCATTGTTGCACAGGTCTCAAGGCAGTATCTGATGATGATCTCCAGATTCCACCCTTGGGATGTCTTACCACCCCATTTCCTCCTGGTCACATAGTTCTTCACCATCATTATTTCTAATTGGGTGATAAAGCGTCATACCTATCCCTGGGCATGGACACCATTAGGGTTTATGTGCACTCTCCCAAAATGTTATGACATCCCTACAGTTGCCTGCATCAAGATCCAAAATGACAAGCCAATGTGGTACACATGACTTGTATTCATGACATGATAGATCTTCTCCACAATTGGAAGATGTGATATATGACTCCTTCCACCCTGTCACCTTTATGTGTGTCCACTGCATACATCTGGTATGGCCATTGAGCACATAATGACATTGCTGTCAGATGTTATTGTGCCCCACCTCTCATATGTAAATGATGACTGTGTCCTGGCTACCTGCTGTCTTTAGTAAGTAAGCTAATGTCTGATACATGGTGTGGCCAGTCAATACACTGCATTGCCTATCCTGAGTGAAATATTGCATAAATCAGTTTTATTCTGTGTTGTCTGCATTACAGCCCACAGTTAAGAGCTGAACACCACCTCTTTGCCGGTGCTACAGTATACTGCACCTGCATCTGCCTTGCATGTGGTGCCTTCTACAACCTGTTCCTCCAGTGACTCTATAACCATCTCCTCTTCCTCTGTTGCAACATCTCTATAAGTAGTACTGCAATGTTCCCATGTTCTTGTATCTGCTTGCATACTATATTATTATGTAAGATGGTGTACACCAAGAATATCTGTCTGCAAGAATATGGTGCATACTGTAGTGTACTGGTGGATGGATGCAAGCAGCAAACTATCCCTGTAGGAATCCAAGCAATGTTTTTGATTTTCTATGTCTCAGAATGTACAGTGTTGTAAGCTGTCTTAGCAAGGGTTATGTAGTTTTGAGTTGGGATCATCTTTTACTTTTCCAAGGCATAGCCAGCATCACCTGCAACACACAATACCACTTACCATTACAGATAACTTGTTGTATGCTTGAATGGGGAACTGTATATACTGACTTATATACCTGCAATGTGTGCAGATACCAACTAGATGACCATGTGGGAAATCATTTCTTATGAAACACTGGTAGCAGTCACATATGTCAGATGATGAAATAATGGAAACTACCTGGGTGAAGCACAAACATGTTGTATATGCTACCCTCTGCATTGCATACTGGCAGCTTATGTAGTGGAAACCCTTCCAGCTGATCTACTAGATGCCACTGATGGGGTCTTGTAATGATCTGTGTGCAACCACTGACTTTTAGGACCACAAGGAAATGGATTTTGTTGGAAAATGCTTGTATGGTGTTGATGCTCTCCTCTGCTGTCTATGGAAACCAGATATCCTCCTCCATATGCTACAGCATTAAATTAATGAACTGGTGTAGATTCTGCAAGGCTGATATCTATGAAATTCCTAGTGAGTTCCTTGTCAGATATTGAAAGGTCCTTGTAGCAAGAATAGTTTGTACTACACCTACCTTCATGTCCGCTGGGATAAACCACTAATGCATTTCTACTGACCCTATGTGTAGGCAAAATCTATGAAGCTGTGATCAAGAGAGACTCACATATGGTCTCCTTGTAATGACCAACAATGTCATTGTCATCATCATCATCATCATCATCATCATCATCATCATCATCAACAACCCCTTATTTTCCATTTTCTACATGGGATGAAGGTGTCATGTCAACTGTTATCATCTCCCTTGATTCAATGCCACTCTCCTACTTTCTCCAACACTCGTGCTTACTGTGGCAGGTCTTCTCTCACAAAATCCATGCACCTCTTTGCTGGATGCCCTTTTTCCTGTTGCCTTCTTCCTGTCTTTCCCAAATCTTCTTCACCAGATTGTCTTCTGCTTTTCTGCCCATGTGCACGTATATTTGTATAGCTGCTTGTATTAAAAGTGTATCAGCAGTGTGTCCTGCTGGACAGAAAAGAAATATACATCTATGTCAGACTGTACTATTGTAACTGATTAAATGTATATATATATATTATAACAGAATACTGGAAGAGAAGAGGTTAAGCTCAGCCACAGCTAACGTTTAGAAAAATATTCTGAAATTAAATTAATTAATATAAGCTATAAAATTGTATCTTACATTCTGATTGCAGCCAGAGATGAAATGTCTGTGAAAACAAGGACTAGGAATCTTGCTGTATTGTCCTTAACAGTAAACTAATTGCTACCATGAAAGGGTGGACATTTTGAAATTGTTTTATGGCTTCCAGATGTTATAACACATCTTAGCAAAACTATATTTGTGTGTATGGTAACACACGTGCAAGATTCTGGTTCAATTTCTAGTAAAGGGGGGTAGCATGCGAAGCAGTAGTCAGATGGCCAGATGTATGTGATGTCATTCTCTAATCCAGCAGTGAAATGATGTCTTAATACTAGATGAGACTGAAGTCTCATGGCAGTCTGTTTTTGAAACCTGACATAGAAGGATCACTCACCTACTTCATCTTGCCTTGCTTTAGTGAGTAACCAAGGAATAGTAATTCTCTAGATCAGTCATCAAAATATAGTGAGATTACTTAAATACAGTTTTTCAGTAATTGTGTGACTGTATCCATCTGTATTATTTTTAATATTTCCTGTGATTGAAACTCTGGTGTTTGTTGCAAATAGATATTTAATATTTTCATGTTCTTTTATTAATTATTATTAAATCTATTTAAACCTTTCATTGTGGCTGGTCTTTTAGAGAATGTATTAACCTTTGATCGCTCCTGGAAGCCTTTTTGTATTGGTCAAACACAACCATTTGTATTAATATTAATTTCACTCAGTATAATCGGGTACTCTTGTAAGAGCCTTAGAATAATTGGCTTTGGAGTGCCCTGATGGTAGTAATTACCTTATAGTCTAGGGCTGAGGGGCATACTTAGTAAATCTTTGCCAAACTTTCCTAGGTGTGTATGTGTGTATGTGTGTGTGTGTGTGTGTGTGTGTGTGTGTGTGTGCGTGTGTGTGTGTGTGTGTGTGTGTGTGTGTGTGTGTGTGTGTGTGTGTGTGTGTGTGTGTGTGTGTGTCTGTGTGTGTGTGTGCATGTGTGTGTTTTGTGTGTGTGTCAGCTACTTGGAGCAGGGACACAGAGTACTGGTTTCACAAAGAGGGTAATGGAGGACTTGGGCTAGGACAGTTGGCTGAGGACTCACTCTACAGTTGTGCCAGTGGGGAGTCTTACTGGGGTCCTGGAGAGAGAGAGAGAGAGAGAGAGAGAGAGAGAGAGAGGGAAACCCAGACCCTGGACTGAGTGTGTTTCCTATGTGTTCTTAAGGTAAATTGTGCTTGGTGCAGACAGCTGCATGTAGAAATACTGTGTGTATCTGTCTTTGTTCCAAGTAATGTCCCTCACTGGTGTCAGTGGTGTGTATTACTGGTCCAGAGGAGGGGCATTACAACCGGAACCACCATAATATGCTCTGTTTGACTGTGTCTGCAATTTGAGCTAAATTAGCTTCTGCTCTGATGTCCTAATTTCTTTGTCTGTCCTACAGTGTGCATCCTACCACCCATCTCAGGTACTTCATCTCCATGACCTCTAGCTTCCTCAGCTGCTCTCTCTTTACTGACCATGTTTCTGTGCCATTCAGTAGTTCTGGTTGCACTGCTGTTTTGTACACCTAACAATTTAGCTTCTTTGGCATTCTTCTGTCATACACTATCCATGACACTCTTTGTCAGTTTGCTGGAGCCACTTTTATTCTAGCTTTGACCTCCTAATTCAGACTTCCCTTCTCCTCACCCACCCCTCCCAGATACTTGAAGCTTTTAACCTGTTCCACTACTTTTCCTTATATGTCAATCATCATCTTCTTCTGATTTCCCCATGTGCTGCCATTCCAACTGTATTATCTGTGCTCAGTTCAACCCATGTGTCTTTAGTTTGTATTCCATTCCTCTATCATTTTCTGAAGTTCTTGCTTAGATTCTACCTGTAATGTTACATCGTCTGCATGCAGTAACATTGCTAAGCTGCCCGTTCGACCTGTTTGCTAATGTATTTCATCACCAGTTTGAACAGCAGAGCTGAACTCTGATGCAGACCTACTTCCAATAGGAACCCCTCTGTGAGTCCAAACACTGTTAATACTTGAGGCATTGGTTCTTTGTACATAGCCTGCACCCATTCTACAAATGTTTCTGTGACTTCAAACCATCACAGGAGTGTCCAAATCAGCTTTTTTGGGACCTTGTCATATGCTTTCTCCATGTCTAGGAATGCCCAAGTGGACATTTTCCACATCTCTAACTTCTGCTCAAGCATTTGCCTCACTGCAAACATTGGGCCAGTTGTACTGCATCCTGATCTAAATCTGAACTGTTCATGTCCCATCTTACTTTCTACTGTTCTTCGTATTCATTTGTTAATCACCCTCTCCAGGACTTTCATGTAGTGTGACAGGAGTTTGATACCTCTGTAGCACCCAGAGTTGTGAATGCCCCTTTTATTCTTGTATACTTGCACTAGTATACCTACTGTCCAGACATCTGGGATACATCTTTCTCTCCATGCTGCAATGAGTACTTTCAGGAGCCATTTCTCCCCTAACTCATCCAACATCTTTATCACATCTGCTGTGACCTCAGCTAAACCTGTTGTTTTCCCTGACTTTATTTTTCTCAGTGTTGTTCTTACTTCTTCTAGAGTGAGCTCTTCCTATTCTTTCATTGTAGGCTGTATTTGGGGTAGTACAGCTTCTGTGGGGGGT
The DNA here is from genome assembly GCF_019279795.1 of Protopterus annectens. Lineage (NCBI taxonomy): Eukaryota > Metazoa > Chordata > Ceratodontiformes > Protopteridae > Protopterus > Protopterus annectens. The sequence continues at coordinate 98,827,754 of NC_056732.1, forward strand.
TCTTCATTCAGAAGCTGCAGGAAGTACTCCTCCCATCTGCCTTTGATGTCCTGGGGGTTGTTAAGCAAGTTGTTGCAGGCATTCTTATGAAGGGTGTCTATCTTTTTTATCTTTTTGTCTTTACCTTGCAACCTGATAGAGATTCTTTGTACCATTGACTGTGTCACTTTCCAGAAGCTGGTAGAGGGCCTCTGACACCTTGTCCTTTGCTAATGCAACTCCTCTCTTAGCCTCTTTGTTATCCAACCAGTATTCCTTCCTAGCATGGTCTGTCTTTTCTATCTCCCACTTTTCTTGTACTACTTCTTCTTTCTTTTGATGACTTCCTGGACTTCTGCATTCCATCACCAGATTTCCTTAGGTACCTTGCTTCCATATCTGCTCGGCCTCATAAATGTTCTATAGTTTTCATACATCCTGTTTATAGGTGCTGCAATTCTTCTTCAACTCCACCTATTTCCTCTTCTTACTGAGGTGCTAGAGTCTCAATCAACTTCCAGGTCTTCAACCTCATCTCTGTTGACCTTAGAGCCTTCTTTGACTACTGCTTGCAGCTGATTGTGGCAAACAGTGGTTTATGCTATGGACTATTTCACTGGGGGATGACATTGCAGTGGCTAACAATGATCTGGTCATGGAATGGATAGTATGCTAGGCACTGGTGGGTCTGTCTGCACACTGGCTCTGAAGGCATCCACTTATAGCTTTTGTTGGCTGCTGTTATCACTAACATCTAAAATCTTAAACTGTTGCGAAAGAGTCACTAAGAAGTTAGGAAAAGATAAAAACACTGACACATAGTGCTGACATTAAATGTCTTTATATCACCATGCTGCATTTCCAGTCATTATTTGAATATTTAAATTGCATACCATTATACAGTCATTTGCATACCATGCACAAAACATTATTTCTCCTTAAGCATTACTGTGGTACTTGTGCATCTGATTTGCCTACTCCATACACATCACTGTTCTTCATTCCATTTCAGATATTGCTATGAGCTAAATATTTCCGAATACCTCCAATTATAGAAATAAACAGAGTACTGGGTTCTAACCTCTTATCAGTTCAGAATGTTGCAGAATGTCCCTTATTTTCCCATATATTTTTGCCGACCCTCATAAAATTTTTATTTTCTGGTAAATTGCTGTGAATTTTACAGTAGTCAATAATGTCTGGCATTAGAGTTTCATACTAATTATTATTTAGAAAATGCATATTTATCTTAAACTTGTTTTCCTACTTTTTGTAATATTTTAAAATAGTTCCTAATTTGGGCTTCTGTCCCCCATTAATTTTGGATTTATCCAGAATTATGGAGCAAATAATTTGATAGCCATGCTGCATTCTGAAAATAAGTTGATGAGTTCCTGTTTAGTGATGTATTTAAATGCAGAGGCTGCAGGATTAGTTCTATATGTGAATATATAGTCTTTAAGCACATCAGTTTCAGTCATATAGGCATGTATAACAATTGCAAATTCCATTTCTTCATAAACAGTAACTGACAGTTTAAAGCATTTGCAGAAGACATTTATTTTGCTGAAACTGATGACAAACCTTTATCCAGTTTAGCAGGCTCATTGGTGGTCAAAACATGGAGTGAAAATGGATTTTGAAAGCCTTACCATCTCTCCTTTCCATAACAGGTTAATATCTTGACTGAGCGTGCTTCTTCATCTTAGGAGTAAACAGTACTTCTATGAAAGAACTTCAATTGTTTACACTCTCAGTTGTTTCTCTTGTGCCTTAAATATTTATCTGCAGTTGGAATATATGGAAATGAATTATCTAAACTTGGAAAGTCTGGAAAGCATGCAATAGAGAGAGAACAGAAACAAAATGATCCAAATTATTTACGGAACAGAAGACACAGAAGGCAAACCACTTTCATTGACCACAGAAACATGCTCATGCTTTGCATTAACCAGTGCCACTTCAGTAACAATTTTCTCTCCTAAAAGAGTTAACATTCTCATGTGGCAGTACACTGCATCTGATTGAATACAGAATCACTGTATTTGTTAATTATAGACAATTTTCTCCTCTTTGAATTTAAAAACTAAAATGTCCAGGAGACGATATTACCAAAGTCATAATCAGTTTTATCACTGATGCATATTTAAACTCACTAATTTGTTTTTAGACTTCTGCAGTAATATAATGGAACTGAGCATGAGATTTAAGATAGTCATCAAAAATTTTAATGTCCTGAAAAAACAAGTTCTTATTCTATATATATAGAGTGTTTTACTATGTGCTTTATAATCTCCTCTCCATGTCAGTTCTGTTTTTTCACTCCTGTCATGCTTTCAGCTAATTGGATCTGTTATTTCCTAGTAGACATCTTGGAAACGTACTCAACCTATGTGTGTGAGCAGTGTGCATGTGTGCATATGTGTGTGTGTGTGTGTGTGTGTGTGTGTGTGTGTGTGTGTGTGTGTGTGTGTGTGTGTGTGTGTGTGTGTGTGTGTGTGTGTGTGTGTGTGTGTGTGTGTGTGTGTGTGTGTGTGTGTGTGTGTGTGTGTGTGTATATTTCTATTTGCATACAGAAACAGAGAGAGTAGTCAGAGAAGACATATATGAGTACAGCAAATCACCTTACATCAATGAACATTTTGAAAATGTCATTGAATATGAACTGCCTGAGCACCTTTAAGACCCCTTCAAACAAACCACATTCCAACTGCCCTCTCTCAAACTACCAAGATATTCCCAATGTATGTCAACTCCCACAATCCAATTCTACTAACCAAGAATTGCATCTCTAATCCTCAAACTCTTCACTTGCTCCCTAACCATAAATTCATGATCACTCTCTAAATCGGATTTCTCTCCTGCTCCATAATCCTAAATTCCTCAGTCGCTACCTAACTCTAACCCTCCCCTCCTACACGCTAAACCTAAACTCTTCATTTGCTCCCTAACGTAAGAAACTATTTCCATTACCTTAACCTAAATTCCTCAATCACTCCATAAGCCTAAAACAACCTGAATGGTCTCTAACCCTAAAAGTTACCACCTGCTCCCTAAATCTGAACTCTTTAATTGCTCCCTAACCTCAAATCTCCCATCTCATTCCCTAACCCTAGACCTCAATTCTCCAGTTACCAAGTTAGCAATGTAAGTGACTCACACATCCCAATTACCTTACACTATTAATTACTACCAAGCTCAACTTATTGTACACATATCTCCATAACCACTGAAATAGCATTTGAAGTTAGACACTTTGACTTAATGCTGCAAAACTTATCTTTGACTGTATTAAACTGGACAAAATTCATAGAACCTCATACACATATACCCAGAGATATTTATGTATGTATGTATGCATGTATGTATGTTGTGAAGACAGATAGAGATGGGTGAAGGCTGCCAGCCTAGAAAATAGAATTTGGTATATAATTCTGTCCTTTGTAAATATGAATGTTGAAATACAGGTTTGTTTTCTTAAATGAAAGAGTATGCTGTGAAATGTTGAACTCAAAACAATGTAGCAACATTGCCCTCTGCTGTAAAGAAAGCTAAGTCAAGCTTTTTTTGTCTGTCCTTTGAAATTTAAATTATTTCATTACTGTCTTTGATGTTTACAATTCGGTTCCACCAGGCTAGATGCAGGCTTCTTGTCTATTGTTTTAAGGCTAAAGTTAATAACCAGAATTTACATGTAGAATGTCCTTTATTGCTCTGGTTTCTGCCTAGGTGTAAAAAATGTAAATGCAGTTTCTGTCAGCCTGGGAACCCCAGGAAAGTGTAAAAAAATGATGTGATGGGAATTAGGACTGCAATAGTAATTTAAACAGAGAAAATTAGAAGGCATTAAGCATGTTTGTCTTGATCATCCAACTCACAGCACTGTCTTGCTCATATGTAAGTTATCTTAGAGTTGTGTTTTCTTTTAGAAATAGCTAGGAACTAGAAAGATTAGACTAAGTGTTTTTCTGTGAAGTCAGAACTGTACTACTGAATTATTTTAAGTATTTCTCTTTGATCTCTGAACTCTTGACTAACACTGTGTAGTCAGAAGTATTGTCTTGTGTTTTTAGTATTTATAATTAAATATTTTAAACATTTTAACTGTGGTTATTTTGTGTAGAGATAATTTAAGCTCTAGAGTACATTGCATATGTATAGAGTTTACTATCCAAGTCACTCTAAATAAGCCTTGGCTATTTAGTCACAACTACCAATTGGATAATAATATTGCACAGTCATAATTGGGCACCCTTTTAAGGGCCATTGAGTAGCTGATAGGTATTAGTGGCTGGTGGCAAGTGGAACTACCATATAGTCTGGGAGAAAGGGGCACAGCTGGAGAAACTGTGCCAGCCTTCCCCAGGAGTGTCTGTGTGGTTGTATAAACTCTTCTCAAAGTGCATGTGTGTGTGTGTCAGCTACTTGGGCAGGGGCATGAAACACTGGTTGGAGAGAGAGGGTGCTAGAGGTTTTAGCTTGCCCACTAAGCTGAGATCTGGGCCCTATAGCTGTGCCCATGGGGAATCTTATTGGGGACCTGGAGAGCAAGGGAGGGGCCAGCCCCGGACTGACTGTGATTTCTGTGTGATCTTAAGCGAAATTGCACTTTTCTGTGTGTGTTTGTTATCCTTTCCTCATATAGGAGATGCCCTCTCTGGTGTTAGTGGTCAGGATTGAGGCTCTTTGATTGTTGGGCCAGGGCACGGGCATCACATATTAATTGTTTGGCAGTGGTGGGATATCCACATCACATATTAATTAGGTGGCAAATACTAATTGGCTTGTAGTGGTGTAGGTAGATTGAATACCTGTAGCTTGTGTATAGTGAGGTTTGAAGGTATTTTGTACTCTAAAATAGTCACACAGTGAATACTCAGAGTTCAGATCACAATTGTTTTATTTCTTTTGTTAGCTTAGTTAGTCATGGTGAGCAGGCAGCATGTCAGCAGATGAGTATGGAAAGTGACAAGGAGTCAGCTGGCAGAGGTGTGCTAGGCTAGGGGACTGGTGCATGGAAACCTGACTAAGGCAGACCTGATTGCAGCTTTGGTTACAGCTGCATCAAAAAACAGCAACCAGGACGACAATCAGACTGGCAGTGGAGATATAATACCCCCAGAGAATGGACAGCTCAACCTTTCTGCAGTGGACCTAAAAATTCAGCTGGAGCTAAAGAGACTTGAGTTGGAGGCCAGGTGTGTGGAATTAGAAACAGCTGAAAGATTGAGGCATCTAGAGAGTGAGGAGAATGAGAAAATTCTATGCATAGAAGCTGAGGAAAAATAGAGGCAGCATGAGAAGGAGATGCTGACTCTTCACCAGAGTCATGGAGGTAATGGGGAAGGAAGTAACACGACCCCAGAAGCACAAAAGGTCAGTAAATTTCTTCTGCAGTTTAAAGAGGGGGATAATTTTGATAGTTTCATTCATATGTTTGAGAAGGTATGTAAACAGTATGAAGTTTACCAAGAGCTCTGGGTATGGTGCCTGACCCCCTTACTCCATGGTAAAGCTGTAACTGTATTATCTAAAATGTCTGGCATTGCATGTTTTGATTATACTGTTAAAAAAATGTCTATTAGAGTTTTTTTAAGCTAAGACTTGAAACATGTAGGAAAAACTTTCATGAGCATAGATGCAAAGCAGAGGAAAGTGTGTGTGAATATGTTGCTGAATTGAGCACTTATTTCCATAGGTGGGTGAGTGGATGTCAGGTCAACACTTTTGAAGGGCTGGCGGACATTTTGGTGAGGGAACAAGCCCTTATCACTTTGCCTGAGGACATGAGGATCTCGTTAGCTGATAGACAATGTGCTACTACAGATGAATTGGGGAAGAAGGGAGACCTAAACTTGGCAAGCAGGGCAGCACTGCACAGGAAGGGGACCCCCAGTACTGCTCATTGGTCTAAAGAAACCCATAGTGGGTAGCATAGACTGCCACAACAGAATCTGCCAGAAGCAGGGAAAGCCACTAGTCCAGGTACATATCCAGGAGCTAGGGTTAAATGTTTTGAATGCAACCTGTGGGGCCATGTGGCATACAGGTGTCCATGGAGGCAAGGTGGGGAACAAAAGGTGAGGGAGCCAGTAAGTGGGAAAGACAAAATGCCAATAGTAGGTTGTCTTGAGACAACAAGGGTACTGAACTACCATCCTGCAGATGTCCTGATAGGGAAGGATTTGGATGAGGCAGTACTACGTGCGTATGTAGTTACATGCAGTGAGGCTAGGAGACAAGCATGTGAGTCTGGTAGCCTGGGGGAGACCCAGACAGACTGCATACTTGCAGCCAGGACTGCTGAGGTGGTTACTTTAGGGAGGGAGCTACTCTGTAGCAGTGAGCCTGAAGGTGAGCCACAGCTGCTTGTGGGTACGGATGATTCCTTGGACATAGTGACTGCAAAGGTAGAGGTGAATAGTAGTACCCAGGCTGACAGTGAGGCACCACTGTCAGAGGATGCCAGACTTACTGTGGAAGGGGAGCTGGAAAGGATTACAAGGAGAGAGTTGAGACATGCTTAGCTCTCGGAACCTACATTGCAAGGCCTGAGGCAGATAGCTAGGGAAGCACCTGATTCTCAAGGAAAGGGGGAATCTGTATACTAAGACAAAGGGTTACTATACAGAAAGTGGACCCCTGAAGGAGGGCTAGAAGGTGAGAGAGTACAGCAGTTGGCAGTGCCTAGAGCCTACCATCTGGTGCTTCTAGCCATAGCCCATGATATTCCTTTTGCAGGTCATATGAGCATGAAACGTACAAATAGGCATATTATGCAGAACTTCTATTGGCCTGGAATTTACAGAGATGTAACAGGGTACTACAGGACCTGTGAGCAGTGCCAAAAGGTAGGCAAGGCAGGAGATAAGCTGAAAGCTCCTTTGATGCCTTTGCCTGTGATTGAGGAGCCATTTCAGAGAATAGCTATGGATATTGCAGGTCCTCTGAGTACCCCACATTCCACAGAGAAAAAGTATATCCTAGTGGTAGTGGATTATGCTACGTGATACCCTGAGGCAGTGGCTTTGTCCCCCATTTAGGCAGAGAAGGTGGCAAATGCTTTGTTAGAGATTTTTAGCAGGGTATGTTTCCCAAAAGAAATACTGACTGACAGAGGTGCCAGTTTCATGTCAGAAATGCTGGCTTGTCTGTGGAAGTCCTGTGGGGTGAAGCACATGAAGACCACCCCCTACCATCCACAGACTAATGGTCTTGTTGGGAGGTTAAACTCTACAATCAAGTCCATGCTACGGGCATTTGCAGATCAGTTTAAGAGGGAGTGGGGCAAATCTGTTGTTTGCTTACAGAGAGGTTCCCCAGGAATCTACAGGTTTTTCAACCTTTGAGTTGCTGTATGGGCATAGGGTGAGGGGGACCTCTAGATTCAAGATGAGTGGGAAGGTGAGTGTGAGTCTCACAAGGAGTCTGTTGTGGCATACATCCTGAATCTCAGGACAAGGCTCAGGGAACTCAGGGGCTTGGCCCTGGAGAACCTAGCAGAAGCCCAACAACAGAAAAATGTGTGGTATGACAGGACTCGAGCTAGAGAGTATGCTGTGATGCAGCAGGCAATGGTTCTCATTCTTGTCAGACACAACAAGCTGCAAGCAGCTTTGGAGGGTCCCTACAAGTTGGTAAGAAAGGTAAGTGTTGTTAACTACATGGTGAAACTGCTAGGCAGATGGCAAGGGCACAAATTGTACCATGTTAACATGATGAAACCTTACCATGATAGGGAGGCCCTTGTGCTGAGCATTTGCAGTGGATTGCAGGAGGAGTCTGAGGAAGATATGGGGACTGATCTCCTCAGTGAGGCTCAGGCTGACACCCAAGTGGAAGGGGTAACAATATCTCAGCAGTTATCTCCTACCTAGGTTTGAGAAATCTGAGCAGTGTTGCAGGAGTTTGGGTACATGTTCACTAGGAAACCAGGGTGCACCCACCTAGTGCAGCACCAGGTGGATACAGGACCCCAGAGGCCTATTAGGCAGGCCCCTTATAGGGTGCCTGAGAGAGTCAGATAGACTCTGAGGGAGGAGGTACAGGCAATGTTGGAACTAGGGGTGATTCAAGAGTCGAACAGTCCCTGGGCCTCCCCAGTGGTGCTGGTGCCAAAGAAGGTTGGCAGCACCAGGTTCTGTGTGGACTACAGGAATTAAATAGTCACACAGAGTTGGATGCTTACCCCATGCCTAGGAAAGATGAGACCCTAAAGCAATTGGGTGGGGCTAAGTATCTTACAACCATTGATCTTACCAAGGGTTACTGGCAGGTGCTCTTGACTCCCAGTGCTAGAGGGAAGTCAGCCTTTGTGACTCCTTTTGGCTTGTATGAGTTCACAAAGATGCCCTTTGGGATGAAGAATGCCCCAGTGACTTTCCAGAGGCTCATAGATCTTATTCTAGCAGGAGCAGGAGGGTTTGCCCTTGCGTACCTAGATGATATTGCCATCTACAGCCATTCCTGGCCAGAGCATCTTCAGCATGTCTGGGAGGTGCCGGGTAGACTACAGAGGGCAGGGTTGACCATTAAGCTGAGCAAACGTCAGGTGGGTATGGTAGAGGTCTCCTACCTAGTACATAGAGTGGGGAGGGGTAAGATAAGGCCAGAACTTGCCAAAGTGGAAGCAATTCAGGCATGGCCTGCACCTGTTACCAAAAATCAGGTGAAGACATTTTTAGGGACAACAGGGTACTACAGAAAGTTCGTTCCCAGTTATAGTACCATAGCTGCTCCCCTCAGAGATCCAACAAGGAAGAACAGGTCAGATAAGGTAGTGTGGAATCCAGCATGTGAGCAACCATTCCAGAAGCTTAAAGAAGCTTTGGGAGGACCCCCTGTGCTGGCCAGTCCAGATTACAGCAAAGAATTTGTTGTGCAGGTGGATGCTTCAAACCATGGGGTGGTGGCTGTGCTTAGCCAGATTTCTTCAGAGGGAGAAGTACACCCAGTGGTTTATCTTAGTCGTAGGCACCAACCCAGGGAGGAATGCTGTGCAGCTGCAGAAAAGGACTATCTATCTATAGTCTAGGCACTGCAGAAACTTCAGCCTTACCTGTATGGAACAAAATTCACTGTTATGACAGATCACAATCCCCTAACATGGTTAAACAGAGCCAGCCAGTAAAATGTCAAGTTGCTAAGATGGAGCCTGGGGTTGCAAGTATATGATATGTCAGTGCAGCACCACAGTGGGGTTAGCAATGCCAATGCAGGTGGGCTCTCAAGACAGGGAATGGGGTAAGGTATACTCAGATAGACCTAACTCTCTCTCAAGCAGCATTTCTCAAGGGTCACTTGAAAACTAGCTTGAGTTCTCCAGGGGGAGAAATGATGGACTAGTAGAGATGGGTAAAGGCTACTGGCCTAGTCAAATATAATTTGGTACATAACTCTGTCCTTTGTAAATATGAATGTTGAAATACAGGCATGTTTTCTTGAATGAAAGACTATACTGTGAAATGTTGAACTCAAAACAATGTAGCAACATTGGCCTCTGCTGTAAAGAAAGCTAGGTCAAGCTTTTGTTGTCTGTCTCGTCTGTCCTTTGAAATTGAAATTATTTCATGACTGTCTTTGATGTTTACAATTCAATTCTGGTCGGGCTAGATGAAGGCTTCCTGCATATTGTTTTAAGGCTAAAGTTAATGACCAGAATTTACATGTGGAATGTCCTTTATTGCTCTGGTTTCTGCCTAGGTGTAAAAGAATGTAAATGCAGTTTCTGTCAGCCTGGGAACACCAGGGAAGTGTACAAAAAGTATGTAATGAGAATCAGGACTGCAATAGCAATTTAAGCAGAGAGAATCAGAAGGCATTAAGCATTTTGGTCTTGATCATCCAACTCACAGCACTGTCTTGCTCATATGTAAGTTATCTTAGACTTGTGTTTTCTTTTAGAAATAGCTAGGAACTGGAAAGATTAGACTAAGTGTTTTTCTGTGATGTCAGAACTGTACTACTAAATTATTTAAGTATTTCTCTGTGATCTCTGAACTCTTGACTAGCACTGTGTAGTAAGAAGTATTGTCTTGTGTTTCTATTATTTATCATTAAATATTTTTAAACCTTTCAGCTGTGGTTGTTTTGTGTAGAGATAATTTAAGCTCTAGAGTACATTGCATATTTATAGAGTTTACTGTCCAAGTCACTCTAAATATGCCTTGACTGTTTAGTCACAACTACCAATTGGATAATATTGCACAGTAATAATTGGACACCCTTTTAAGGGCCTCTGAGTAGCTGATAAGTATTAGTGGGTGGTGGCAAGTGGAACTACCATGTAGTCTGGGAGAAAGGGGTACAGTTGGAGAAACTGTGCCAGCCTTCTCCATGAGTGTCTGTGTGGTTGTATAAATTATTCTCAAAGTGCATGTGTGTATCAGCTACTTGGGCAGGGACACAAAGCACTGGATGGACAGAGAGGTTACTAGAGGTTTTAGCTTGCACACTAAGCTGAGATATGGGCCCTATAGCTATGCCAGTGGGGAGCCTTATTGGGGACCTGGAGAGTAAGCAAGCGACCGGCCCCAGACTGACTGTGATCTCTGTATGCTCTCAAGGGAAATTGCACTTTACTGTGTATATTTGTTATCCTGGTGAGGATTGAGGCTCCTTGATTGCTGGGCCAGGGCACAGGCGTCACATATGTGTGTGTGTGTGTATATATATATATATATATATATATATATATATAGAGAGAGAGATAGATACATAGCTATATATACACATACATACATAGACAGAAAGAGATATGCAGACAATGCACTCATATTTTTTTTAAACTTTGGACAGGTTCAGAATTGAATAAGTTCATACAGAGCAACACCTAATGGAAATATTTTATTGCATCATGCTGATAACTTATAGGAATTTATATGACAGTCAGAATTAACTGTCACCACATTTTTTTTGCATCAGTCAACATGGATTATCAATGGATGAAGAACAATGGATTTTTGTTTAAATAAAGAATATGTTCCCTATATTTTTACTGTATTGTAAAGTAAAGTAATTTACATGGTTGCAGCTTCTTGGAAATAAATAAACAATCCAAAACACAGTATTATTCATAATATGTAACTCAGTCATAATAATTATGGCTTAGAGTGCATCACTCCAACGAAAACACAAAGAAATAAGCTGAGAATTCCACCTTAATTAATAAACATAATGCAGCCTGTTTAACATGGTCATGTCTGCTGTACAAAATAGTCTTGATAGATAATAAAAAATGGATGTCTCTGCCATTTTTGTAAAGGACCATCCTGCATGACAATCTGTCATTTGACAGAAAAATGCTCTTTTGCCAAGTGTTTGGTTACAACTATGTTAATCATATACAAATTTTAATATTTTTTTTTTCAAGTATAAAAGTACATTTGCAATGAACCACAATATATCTGCTACAAATATATTCTAGAAACAAGTGTCAGAAATGTGACTGCATGGCTATAGTACCATAAAATAACCAGTCCTGATTCTTCAAAAACCATGAATTTCAACAGTGGTTTCCCAAAGTCTCTCTTAATTAAGTATATCATATTCCAAGGTCTTATGATCTTGCATATAGAGTATGAAATTAAGATATGTGCATGCAGGGAAGACATGCTATGATGTTAATCCATTATGTAGGCTTTGGGAGTTGAATTTATAAATTACCATTTTGATGTCAGACTTTCAGTGAATATTTTTTTTTTACAGCAGGACATGTCCAGATTATTTTAATGAACCTACAAGCATTGAACCATCAGCTGTAAATGTTATGAATGTTATTTTAAAATTCCCCTTTCAGCTGCTTTTAGATCACATAAGCAGTATGCTCAACACAGAGGTGGTCTATAATTTGACCCATAGCTACAATGTTGTTTTGCTGAAAGTATAATGTAAAGTAAAACACTTTTGTTTTACTTTATTGAGTGTGTCAGATGTTTGAACAATATGAGCTGTTCTAAAGAAGTATTGTGATGTTGGAGTTAAATGTTAAAAATCAAGCTTGGTGTCTTGGGCTGATATACTGAAAAAAAAATGTTTGGCAGTTGAAGTGAGAGAATCAAAACTTTGTGAGTATAGGACATTTCAGGGTCAAAACTGCAGCATAGCATCCATGTTAGACGTATTTAGCAAAATTAAAGCAAATCATGCCCATGAGGGGAATCTCAGGAAAGACATATTCCCCATTTGCTCAATGCTAAAGCCGGTTTAACTGCTGATTAGCAGTTATTTTTGTGGACTGCTACTGCAACTTCATTATGTATGCATATGCTTATGTATGTATGTATGTATGTATGTATGTATGCATGTATGTATCTATCTTTCCATCTATCTATCTCTCTATCTGTTTATTTATCTGTCTATCTAGCTAGCTAGTTTGCCAACTATCTACCTTTATCTATCGATTTAGCTAGTTATATATTTATTAAAACAACTGATATAATTGATTGAAAATACTGAAAGGGCTGTTCCTGAACAGTTAAGTTGTACAGCAGATATATTACTGAGGGTTTCTGAATAAAGCTGAAAAATAGAAACCATTTTTTTTAATGATCAAGTAAATAAAGCACTTTGTGGCATCAGTTGAGTGTTTTTTTAAGTGAAAGTTATGAAAGTATGGAAGTGATATTACAATTAAAATTACAACTAAAAAAAATATCAGAATAGGAGCTGTTTCTGAATTCTCATGAGGCGAAGGAGGATGTTTTGCTTCATGATCTGCTGGATGCAGTATTTCCTGGGTGACTGAAAAATAAAGCATTAAGAGATTTTGGCACTGAAATTCAAATGAGATAAATAGATTTCATTGCATTGTTGGCTGAGCTGGAAAAAAAGCCAAGAGGGAAAATGTTTGTGTTTTTGGCATAGTGGAGGAAGAAAACAGTTTGGATTTTTTGACCTATATAATAATTAGGTTAAGTGACAATGCAAATGTTTCTGTTGAAATTTTAAGCTGAAGTCTGCTTATAAGATTCCAGAGCTACTTATGAAATTGTTGGTCGGTCATTCTTGGTTAATTTTTATTCATTTTTGGTCATGGCACGTTAAGGAGCAAGTGCAATTACAGTGTTGTAGTCCCATTAATGTGCCTTCAGTGGGACTGAGAAAAATATTTTTTTGGCAGTGACAAGTTACTGAAAACAATTGGGTTGAGAATGTCATTTTATAAGGTGATGTGAGAGTATAAGAAATTAAATTGAAAGTTTCATTTGGTATATCCTGCAATTTTCAAGGTATTTATGTCTGTTGATATGGCTTAATTTATTGATCCTATTATGGCGAAGGGCAGGGATGTGTAGTTATTGATCCTATTATGGCAATGGGTAGAGATGTGCAGTTATTGATCCTATTATGGCAATGGGCAAGGATGTGCAGTTATTGATCCTATTACAGCAATGGGCAGGGATGCGCAGTATACCTCTTCAGTTAAGAGTTGTGAAGACAGCAAGAAAGTTGAAGAAGGTAATTCCACCAAAACAAACAAGTACTTAAGTTAAGAATGATGGCAAAGGAAACATTACATTATTTGCAAACTAGTATAGACAATATAGTTATTTCTGTGTATCTGGAATATGAATAATATGCCTGATAATTTTATTAAGATGGACTGACAAAACTGAATTGCTGCCTTTTTTGATAACTTAGCCTGATCTTTTTTATATACTGCATAATTTGTTGATGAAGGCTAGATAAATCTGGATTTCATATATTGGGGTTAGGGAGAGATCATCTCCTATAATTTGATGGAGTGAATATTTTTTTCTGGCATGAGCAGTCAGTTTTCTGGAGTATTGAGTTTTGTGGTAAAAATATGTGACCCAGCTCAGGAAAGCTAGTTAAATTTAAGCCAATGGAAGTTCACCCATGGTAAGTATGCTGTGATAATATCTGCTTTGATTAAAGGATTTTTTCAGCTGAGATCTGCAGGTATGCCAGTTTTTGACATTTGGCTCATTTTGTGTTGGCTACTCTAAAATGTCTGACTTAGATTGGAAATTTTGATTATGTGACTTGGCATGCTGGGGAGTAATCCACCTCTCCTGAGAACATAACTTTTTTTCCCTTGGAGAGAATGGTATCCCTTACACTGGTGTGTGATCCAGACTCATAAGGTTTGGTGTTGATAACTGGATATGATTAAAAAAGTTTTCTGGAAGTATAGTGGCCTTTTCTTAAAAAGCACTTAAGTAATGAACACATTTTATTTAAAGAGTAGACTTGGTACCTGACTTACTGATTAAAGGACCCTAGTTTGCATTAGGGAAAAACTCACTACTGCTGATATCAAGTGAATTAAAACCACGACTGAAAAGACTTCAAAAGTTCATAAGTTTAATTCCAAAAAGTTAAGCGCTTTCATCCTGTTCAATATAGGAATTTTTTCAGAGCAGTTCTGAACGGGATGAAAGTGCTGAACTTTTTGTGATTAAGCTTATGAACTTTTGAAGTCTTTTCAGTCGCAGTTTTAATTCACTTGATATCAGCTATGGAGATTCAATTTCTCAACTCCTTTGACATCATTGTGGATTCATGGATGATGCCTTGATGATTTTATGGTTATTTATTACTTCCACCAAGGTACACTCTCTCTCTTTTCCTAATAACTCACTATCCACTGTCAGAGGTTTGCTAGATATGAGAGGAAATGTCCCAGTCTCAGAAGTGGATAGTCATTGCCTACTTATCAGATAAATACTGCAAGCTGACTGGATATACCTAGATCAATGGGAGATGTTGAAGATGGTGCTGTGTGTGAAAATGGAAGCAGGGAAAAGGGATGTCCACCAGAGCTTAGTTCTCTTTTTAATTTTACATCCATGCCTTTCATATGTACAGATTTTTGCAGAATGTCCAGATCTTTGACTCATGTTTTTGGTCCATTTTTCATAAATTTGTGATTTTGTAACAAAATTATTAGTGAATAATTAAAGACTGAAGTCAGAAAATAATGACAGACATTTGAGTTTCAGACTTCATACCTTTCAGAAAATTCAAGCTAATGCAACACCTGTTATTTTACAAGCTTTATAAGTTTGTAAGAGCAATATTTTAAAATTGTCCCTAGTTTTGGCCCTATGTCCCCCCATTATTTATAGGTTTGCCTAGATTTCTTGCTCTAAGAGGTTGAGAGGTATGATTACATCATATATTATGTTGCATGATATAGTACCTTTCAGCAACTGGTTTTATTTTATATTCAAAAAACACAATGTTCCGTGCTATAGCCAAAGTTCACCAGTCCAAAAAAGAGACAAAATGCCAAGAAAAAGACTGGCAAAACACCACTATGTAAAATAATAATTTAATTAGATAAATCCAACAGTGTAAGCGCTTTCGGGTTCAGCAACCCTTCATCAGACAATGAAACACACAAGAATTTTCCTTTTTAAAAACAGTAACAACCAATCAGCTATTAATAAACAACCCGCCTTTTTTGTAAGGCAGGTTTTAAAGGTATCATCTCATTAGTTCAAATTTCATTTATTTTGTACAAAATAAATGAAATTTTATCATCTCATTTAAGCCTGGAAACCTATGTGAAGTAAGAGTAACAATCCATTTGGACTCTAAAGTCTCTGTGAGTAGATTAATGTCTCCTCCTCTAATGCCCAACTGTACATTAGTGATGGCCTTAAACAAAAAGGTGTGTGTGGGGTACCTCTCCACGTGCCTATATAAGGCATTTTGTTCAACCTTGTTTCTAATGCATGAAAGATGCTGTAATATCCTGACTTTAAACATTTTGGTAGTCATGCCTACATAGTAGGCTGGACATTGCTCACATACAGCTATATAGACAACATGCGTTGTCCTACAGGTGGCTCTGGCTTTAAAGTGAAACAAATGCCCATTGGATGGATGCACAAAGGTGGGGTCATTGTGTATACTCTTACAGGCCTTACAAAAACCACAGGGTAGAGTTCCTGCTTTCGTCAGTAAGGGTTTGCTGCCAGAGATGACCCTCTCTCTACATAACAAATCCTTCAAATTGGTGTTGCGTCTATATCCAAAGAAAGGGATGGGTCCAACTAAATCAGTCAACCTAGCATCACTCCTTAAGATGTTCCAATTGCTACTGATTATAGCTTGAATGTCTGTGATGTTGCTACTATAGGTAAAATACATTCTAACCCTGCTGGGTCTAGAACGTGTACTCAAAGGAAACCCTTGCTCCTTCTCTTGTCTCAACCACGGTTTAAACTTGTTGGTCCTTCCCAAAGAGCTATGATGAACCTTGGTCTTCACCATACGGTCATCATAACCCCTAGTGATGAAGTTATTTTCCGGATTGTCCACTTCTATTAGAAATTGTTCATCTTTTAGACACAATCTGGATGTCCTACACAACTGACTCTGTACTATATTGGGAAACATAAACCGTAGGTGCATGCTGTCAAATGACAACAGATGATTGGTCCAACAATCTTTTCTATATAAACTGGAAGAAAAACCTTCCTGGTCATGTCTAATCCTTGTATCCAAAAAATCTATCTGTTCAGCAGAATATGTCATAGTGAACCTAAAGAAAGAAGTGGTGGAGTGTAAATATTCAAGGAAATCATGTAGCAAGTCTACGCTACCCTGCCAAAACATGAAAACATCATCCACGAAACGTGCATAGGCTCCTATGTACTTAGCCCAAAACATGTTGTTAAAAATGGTTTCACTTTCCCAGTAATACAGGACCAAATTGGCATAGGTGTTAGCACAGGGGGTGCCCATGGCCACCCCCTGTGCCTGCCTATAAACCTGTTGTCCACCAATGAAAACATTGTTCTCCAATACTAAAGACAGGAGAGTACTGATCAAAGAGACCTTATGATGATCCTCACCCATACTTCGCAAAACATGTTCAACTGCTTTAATACCATAGCAGTTGCCTATCACAGTAAAGAGACTCTTTACGTCCAATGTTACCATTATGGTGTTAGCGTGTATACCTTTCAACTCAAAAGCCCTTACCATATGTAAAAAACTTTTTGTGTCTTTCAAAATACTGTGTATTCTATCCACATAGGGTCTTAAAGTGTGCTCTAACCAAATGGAAATATTCTCAGTGACCCACCCCCGACCTGAAACTATAGGTCTAAGGGGTGGGTCAACCAAAGATTTGTGTATCTTTGGTAGAGCTTTGAAAATAGGAGTGGTGGCTTTATTAATCATCAAAAACTTTAACAGGTTATTATCTATCTGCATTTCAAAATTTAACTTCCTTAAAACAGTATGTACTTCTTCAACCATTCTGTGGATGGTAGTTGGGTTGATGGGAATATATGTGGTGTGATCCGCCAACAAACCATTTACTTTGGAGTGATAGTACACACTATCCAAAATGACCACTGCCCCTCCTTTGTCAGCCATCTTAATAATGATGTCAGTATTATTAGATAGCCCATATAAAGCTGCCTGTTACTGTTTAGTGAGGTTAAAAAACTTATTTTGCTCACTGTTGTTAAAATAACGTATCAAGTCCCTTTCACAACTGTTAATAAATAAAGTCATAGCTGGAGTAAATGGTGGTATATAGGTACTGGGCTGTCTTAGAGCTGTTCCCATGTGCGTACTAACATTGTCGTTGTCAAAGCTGCCATTAAAAACACATTTCAAGGCCAAATTTCTACTAAACATCATAATATCCAAAACAATGGCATTAAAAGTACTGGCCCTCCCGGGCACAAAGGTCAAACCTTTGTTTAAAACACTCAACTCATCCTCATTGAGCACATGAGAGGATAAATTAAAAACCATACCGAAATGATTACTATCAGTCACTCCTGGATCCTTCTCTTTTTGTTGGGGTCCCTCCCCTCGCTCAAAGATCTCTTCCTTTTCTTGGAATTTTACATAGCGGTGTTTTGCCAGTCTTTTTCTTGGTATTTTGTCTCTTTTTTGGACTGGTGAACTTTGGCTATAGCACGGAACATTGTGTTTTTTGGCTGTTACGTTGGTGTGTGTTCCATTGTGCATAGCAAGCTATGGAGAATGCTGAGCAAGGAGGATTTGTATCGGAGGAAGCATTGGCTGAACATATGTTCCCGTCTAAGAGGAACCCATTGTTGGACTTAGGTTTTCAGGTTTATAGGAATGAGCCTGGGGCCGTCCGTGCTCCTGTCACCACTGACAAGAGGTTTGATGATTTGTTGCGTGACCTTAATTTTAAGGCTGGAAGACTGCAGAGGTTGAAATGGCAAAGCTTCCACTTTGAGGCCTGCCAATATTATGGTATTATACCACGAGGCATGCGTATTTTATACATGCCGATACAGGGTGACCGATACCCTGAGTTGCTTGCACAGTGGCAGACTTTAAATATTGAAACAAGTTTCAAGTATATGGACTTGTTGAACAATTTTTTAGCTCCGGAGATGTCAGAATTACAGAAGGAGGTTGATATACTGTATGATAAGCTCAAGGCTGACTTCAAAGGGGTAGCGTTCACCACTAAGTTAAATGATTTGCAACGTGCCTTATCTGACAGCAATGAAAGGTTACGGAGTCAGAAGACCAATAAATTAAAACGTGATTTTGAAGATTTTTCTGCAGGCAATATCTTTGTCTGGCCGAAACACCATGGGGCTTCATCCAACGTTCCAGGAAGCCAAGCACGCGTTATGTCAGCACGTCAGCTTGGGGAGAATCGGTTAGGAGGAGGTGGAAGGAGAGAGACAAGCGGTGTAGACAAAGTGGGTGATGTCCCGCTGAACACAAGTGTGCCTCCCGTCATTCCTTTGGAAGCAGGGCAGCCTACTTCAAGTACTATGAATAATCTACACTTGGAACCAGTTGATGATAGGGAGCGGATGTTAGGGAAGCCTTCTTTGGCTTGCTCTGGAACATCGGGTGATACGGCTGTATTGGCAGTGGAGGATGTGTCGTTGGGAGCTAAAAACAGTAGCCCGAGGGGGTCTACAGGGGAGAATGGACAAGGAGCACAACCGAAGACAACACAGGGGTGCCAGCATTTTTTCGAAAGACTTCCAGCTCCCGTAAAGAAACGCGGAGCATGGAAGAGATCTTTGAGCGAGGGGAGGGACCCCAACAAAAAGAGAAGGATCCAGGAGTGACTGATAGTAATCATTTCGGTATGGTTTTTAATTTATCCTCTCATGTGCTCAATGAGGATGAGTTGAGTGTTTTAAACAAAGGTTTGAACTTTGTGCCCGGGAGGGCCAGTACTTTTAATGACATTGTTTTGGATATTATGATGTTTTGTAGAAATTTGGCCTTGAAATGTGTTTTTAATGGCAGCTTTGACAACGACAATGTTAGTACGCACATGGGAACAGCTCTAAGACAGCCCAGTACCTATATACCACCATTTACTCCAGCTATGACTTTATTTATTAATAGTTGTGAAAGGGACTTGATACGTTATTTTAACAACAGTGAGCAAAATAAGATTTTTAACCTCACTAAACAGCAACAGGCAGCTTTATATGGGCTATCTAATAATACTGACATCATTATTAAGATGGCTGACAAAGGAGGGGCAGTGGTCATTTTGGATAGTGTGTACTATCACTCCAAAGTAAATGGTTTGTTGGCGGATCACACCACATATATTCCCATCAACCCAACTACCATCCACAGGATGGTTGAAGAAGTACATACTGTTTTAAGGAAGTTAAATTTTGAAATGCAGATAGATGATGACCTGTTAAAGTTTTTGATGATTAATAAAGCCACCACTCCTATTTTCAAAGCTCTACCAAAGATACACAAATCTTTGGTTGACCCACCCCTTAGACCTATAGTTTCAGGTCGGGTGGGTCACTGAGAATATTTCCATTTGGTTAGAGCACACTTTAAGACCCTGTGTGGATAGAATACACAGTATTTTGAAAGACACAAAAAGTTTTTTACATATGGTAAGGGCTTTTGAGTTGAAAGGTATACACGCTAACACCATAATGGTAACATTGGACGTAAAGAGTCTCTTTACTGTGATAGGCAACTGCTATGGTATTAAAGCAGTTGAACATGTTTTGCGAAGTATGGGTGAGGATCATCATAAGGTCTCTTTGATCAGTACTCTCCTGTCTTTAGTATTGGAGAACAATGTTTTCATTGGTGGACAACAGGTTTATAGGCAGGCACAGGGGGTGGCCATGGGCACCCCCTGTGCTAACACCTATGCCAATTTGGTCCTGTATTACTGGGAAAGTGAAACCATTTTTAACAACATGTTTTGGACTAAGTAAATAGGAGCCTATGCACGTTTCGTGGATGATGTTTTCATGTTTTGGCAGGGTAGCGTAGACTTGCTACATGATTTCCTTGAATATTTACACTCCACCACTTCTTTCTTTAGGTTCACTATGACATATTCTGCTGAACAGATAGATTTTTTGGATACAAGGATTAGACATGACCAGGAAGGTTTTTCTTCCAGTTTATATAGAAAAGATTGTTGGACCAATCATCTGTTGTCATTTGACAGCATGCACCCACGGTTTATGTTTCCCAATATAGTACAGAGTCAGTTGTGTAGGACATCCAGATTGTGTCTAGAAGATGAACAATTTCTAATAGAAGTGGACAATCTGGAAAATAACTTCATCACTAGGGGTTATGATGACCGTATGGTGAAGACCAAGGTTCATCATAGCTCTTTGGGAAGGACCAACAAGTTTAAACCGTGGTTGAGACAAGAGAAGGAGCAAGGGTTTCCTTTGAGTACATGTTCTAGACTCAGCAGGGTTAGAATGTATTTTACCTATAGTAGCAACATCACAGACATTCAAGCTATAATCAGTAGCAATTGGAACATCTTAAGGAGTGATGCTAGGTTGACTGATTTAGCTGGACCCATCCCTTTCTTTGGATATAGACGCAACACCAATTTGAAGGATTTGTTATGTAGAGAGAGGGTCATCTCTGGCAGCAAACCCTTACTGATGAAAGCAGGAACTCTACCCTGTGGTTTTTGTAAGGCCTGTAAGAGTATACACAATGACCCCACCTTTGTGCATCCATCCACTGGGCATTTGTTTCACTTTAAAGCCAGAGCCACCTGTAGGACAACGCATGTTGTCTATATAGCTGTATGTGAGCAATGTCCAGCCTACTATGTAGGCATAACTACCAAAATGTTTAAGGTCAGGATATTACAGCATCTTTCATGCATTAGAAACAAGGTTGAACAAAATGCCTTATATAGGCACGTGGAGAGGTACCCCACACACACCTTTTTGTTTAAGGCCATCACTAATGTACGGTTGGGCATTAGAGGAGGAGACATTAATCTACTCACAGAGACTTTAGAGTCCAAATGGATTGTTACACTTACTTCACATAGGTTTCCAGGCTTAAATGAGATGATACCTTTAAATCCTGCCTTACAAAAAAGGCGGGTTGTTTATTAATAGCTGATTGGTTGTTACTGTTTTTAAAAAGGAAAATTCTTGTGTGTTTCATTGTCTGATGAAGGGTTGCTGAACCCGAAAGCGCTTACACTGTTGGATTTATCTAATTAAATTATTATTTTACATAGCGGTGTTTTGCCAGTCTTTTTCTTGGTATTTTATTTTATATTCAGAGTGAAAGTAATTGAGATGAATATATATCATGTTAAACATACATAATAGCTGCTTGGGAAATGAGCTGTGTGAATTAGTTATCATGAGTGGTGTTGTTGCATAATTAAGAAGGCTATAACTGGACTATTGGTATTTTATGGTATAACAGAAGGATTATAGGAAAGTTGTTAGACAAAGATTGCCCACAGCAATGTTATATTAGGATAACTGGCTAGGTAATGATCGACCATAAGCCAGGTATGAAAAGTCTAATGATCTGAGAGAGGACAGCTTTTGCTGTGGTAAGCTGCAAACTTTGAAGATGGATATACATTTTATTTCTCTGTGAAGATTGTGTTTAATTTCGATAAGTTCCTTTGTTAATAGAGTAAATGAAGCAGGATCAATTAATACAAATCAATGTTTTTATAAGTCCTAGCATATCACCATTGGTAATAAATGCCTTTATATGTTATGTATCACAAAGGCACTTCCTTGAAATGTTTTCCAATCGTATATCATGTTATAAGCTTCTGAAGCTGTACTAATGTTTACTGAATTGATTACCATGCAGATTCAGCAAACTTCCATGTAAGAATAGCTTATTCTTGGATGGAAGGGACTGTTCCCATGCAGCACGGCAGTGAGCCATGCATATTCATGAAGGCATGCTGCAGTGCTGTAATATGGACATGGTTCTGTATACGAGTGCAGGGGGTGTGTCTGACAGCAGTGCTCTCATAATACACATGCCCCCTGCACACCAGAATTGCCATATGGCAATGTAAAGAAAGCAAGATCACTCATTACCACTCTCAACCTGTCGGAGTAAGAAATCTAGACAAAGCCATAATGGACAATTTCCACTACAAACTTATAAGTTGATAGAATAACAGGTTTAGCATTAGCATGAATTTTTTAAAGGGTATGAAGTATATAATGCACACCTCTCAATCCGTCAGAGTAAGAAACCTGAACACAGTCATAAGGGCAATTGCCACTACAAACTTAGAAAGTTGACAGAATAACAGGTTTAGCATTAGCATGAATTTTCTGAAGGGTACGAAGTATATAATGCACACCTCACAACCCATTAGAGTAAGAAAGCCATAAGGGACATTTCCATCACAAACTTAGAAAGTTGATAGAATAACAGGTTTAGCATTAGCATGGATATTCTGAAGGGTACGAAGTAAAAATGCAAAAAATATTTTTTTTTCACATCTATAATAAAGTTTAACCATAGCTGCTCGGGTGTCTCCATTGCTTAACTATGCTTAGCCCAGCTGAAACAGCAAGATAAGTGAAATAGCAATAGACATCCAACATAAGCAACAGTGTAATGGTTAAAGTGTATGCTTTGCATGTAATTATTCACAGTTCAAGCCTTACCAAAGCCCTTTCCATTTTGTATGTGAAATCATTACAATTTTAATTTATTTGTATATTTATATAAAAAGTAACTTATATTTCTCAACCAGAGTGCCCCATACACTATAGTCACACAAGAATAAATGCAATGAAAGTACATTGGGGGATGTTAGGAAAGGTAAACAGATTTATAATATGTAATGAATGATGAATCAATCTCATACAGGTGGTAGTTCAATAAAATAAAACATAAGCAATGCTATGCATTGCACAACTATGCTGACCAGGTGTAAGCACTGTGTAAATATAAATGCTAAGCAATGAGTAGCCCAGCTAAGTGGATTTTCCCATTGGTAAGATGTGTTGAATCTGCCCCTTTAAGCACTGCCAACCTTAGCTAAGCAAGTTTGCCTGTAGCTTAGCTTAGTTCAACATATTCAAAACCATCCAATCATGGCAAAGGGCAGGAAATTGGCCGTATTTAAACCTCCCAGGTGGGAATACAGCTCATAACTGGTTGTAGCTCCCCACTGTAGGCAGTATGGCAGGTGTTGGAGAGGGAATGCACTTTCCGGAGCAGCGCTGGGACATACAGGTGTCCAAGATCATGGTAGGACTCCTTGTAAAAAACCATGACATGAGACTGCTGCAGGACCAGTACCAGGGCTCCCAATACAAAGCAAAAGCCTGGGAAAGTCTTGCTCATGATCTCACCAGTGCCACTGGTATCCCTCAGACTGATGAGCAGGTCCGGCACCACTATGCTGACTTGAAGCAGAGAAAGAGGGTGCTCTTGGAACAGTGGGTCCAAGAAGCAAGACAGAGGGGTGATATCCCAGCAGTGTGTAAGTATTCATAGCAATAACTGTTTATCAAAGTCCAGCCTGTGTATGTGATGGATAGGTATGCATAACTGTTTCTCTATTTTCACCACAGCTCCAGCTGAGTGTGTTGCAACCAGCAAACCCATGCCAGTAAGTTGCAAATGCTATGTCGTGAGGCTGGTGAGTAACAATCTAGCTTGTACTATACATACCAAATAAATATAAAATAGTAGAATGTCACCTAGCATTATTAAAACTGGGTATTGTTTAAACTGAATAAAGCAGACAATATTACAGTAATAGTCTCATATAGGTCATATATTAATAAAATGCAATTGCCTGTGAATAAAAATCTAAACTCTGGACTGGTTGTATTTACTCTGGTATGGTATGATTTGAAATGTGTACAGGTTATGCAAAGCAACTATAGCTCTGAAAGCATTAAACAACCAAGTCTCATCTAACAAAGTTAGTGCCTCTGTACCACATGAGAATAACTGATATTGCAAATGTCATGCACCAAGATCTGATATCTGAATAGTAATGTGTTGTGTTATCCATTGTTTTCCACACTGTGCTATGTGAACAAGTATGTAATGTTGTAAATACAAAGTCAGATTATACAACAAAGAGAGAATGAGAAAGAAATCATTCAAAAAAGAGACAGCAGTGTCTCAATAGGTCCCTGAGATGAAGCACACATGAATCATATTTATAGCAGAAACAGCCACGGTTTGAATCCCGGGAGTGGTAGTAAGCTGTATGCTTAATTTCAAATATACCTCCAAATTCAGTATAATGCACAACCATTGCTGTAGAAGAAATGGGCAGCTATGGACCTTCCGTACATCTATCCTGCACATCCTTAGCTACTTTCCTGTTGTCTTTCCCTCTGCGTGGACCCTTTTTCACCACTTTTCTATCACCCCTTTTTTTCTTTTATTTTAAAGAAATTAGTGTGTGGTATGTGGGAGTTAACTGTTTTAAGCAGTAGTAAGCGGGATTAAGCCTGTTTGTGCAGTGCTAAGTGATGCCTACACAGATTAAGCACTTTTAAGGCTAACTGACTGTAAGCATATTTAATTGGAAGTTAGCATTGCTTAGTGATGCGCAAACCCATGCAACCCACTTACAACTGCTTAAAAGTGCCTTAATCACTCTGTATCCAACAGCCCTTGTTCTACCCAGCAACAAAATAATCAGCCCTTGTAAGGCTTGAACCCAAGACCCTGCACACCAGAGCCACAGCAATTTACCACTAAGCCATCTGAGCTGTAGATATGGCTGATGTTTTTTCAAACATATCATGCAGCACAGACAGCAGGGAAAATGTCTTTATATATGTATACATGTATATATATATATATATATATATATATATATATATATATATATGTATGTAAGGATTCACTTTAGAAGCTCAAAATACTTAAATAGCGAAATTCAGTATTTCGCGCCCATTAAGTGGAATCCTGAAAAGAATAACTCAGAAGCACGAAATTCAAAACCTCGCACACCGGAGATTTTGAATTAGCGCTTCTGGTGTTTTGTTGTGGTTATGGATTCATTGAAGTACTTATGTGTTAAGGGTTTTAAGTAGGGGCTGTGGTGTGTGTTAGTGTGTTTTGTTGCTGTGATGTGTGTGTGAGGAGAATGTAGCTTGTGTGGTGGTGGTGTTTTGTGTGTTTTTGTATGTAGTGTGACTTCGGAGTTAGACTATTTAAGTGGGGGGGTTTATGTAGGACAGAGCTTGTGTTTGTATGTGGGGAGGAAGGTGTGTGTTTATGTACAGCAGAAGCGGTAATTCAAAATCTCTGGTATGCGAGATTTTGAATTTTGCGTTTCTGAGTATTTGTTCTTTTCAGGATTCCACTTTATGGGCTCAAAATACTGAATTTCGATATTTCAGTATTTCGAGCTTCTAAAGTGAATACATATGTATGTGTATATATATATATATATATATATATATATATATATATATATACACACACACACACACACACACACACACACATATATATATATATATATATATATATATATATATATATATATATATATATATACGTATATATATCTTAGTCAGACATTGGATCCACACGTTGAACCTCTTACTGCAACAAATCTGACCAAAGGCTGTGTAGCTGTGTAAATGGAGGTGAAGGGAACCAAACTATGGACCTCTTGTAATTCAGCTCCAAAGGTGGTTGTATTTTCATAAACATAAAGTATGTACACACCTCCAGAGTGGTAGACCAACATTATGCATTACAGATCCTGCAGGCATAGCTGACATTGGGTAAGACAGTGGTTCAGGTTTTAGCCTGTTCTAGGTCCCCATACGTGTCCCAAGACTCACACTCCATGTCTATAAATGCACTAGAGAATATTAGTGCCCAACCTAACACTGTCATACTGGTTTACTTCAACTACCCCACCAATAACTTGGAAAGCTACTCATGTACCAATGCACATGCCCATCACATCAACCTGATCCTTCCTAACATGGGCGACTGTTGCTCTACATCAATAGTCAACTCCTCCCTTGTTATATCAGAACACAAATTGACTTTGGAAATCCACAGCCCTTCTACCCCCCTGCACAAGTAAACACCGTGAAAAGCCTTTCCAAAGCTAACTATGGCATCATAAAAGTAGAGGTGGAAAACCTCACGGCAGCCATGCAAATGGAGGCTAGTTTCATGACAGCTGAATCAAACAACAATGCACTATGAACACATACACAAATGCACAG
The DNA here is from genome assembly GCF_019279795.1 of Protopterus annectens. Lineage (NCBI taxonomy): Eukaryota > Metazoa > Chordata > Ceratodontiformes > Protopteridae > Protopterus > Protopterus annectens. Next base: position 98,854,201 of record NC_056732.1, read on the forward strand.
ATACCACCTTACCCAATACAACCAGGACCCTCACCTCCAGAAAATGGAAGCTGATCTGGTGGTCCACTGTCGTAAAGAAACTGTACAACAGAAGGATTGAACCAATATGAAATAAGGTGAAGTCCCAAAACAGGAAATAAACCCTTATCAACCTCAATGAAAAGTTGAGATCCCTCAACAAATACTACAATGTTAGCTGTAAGAACAGTATTGGAGCAAATAGTAAAGAGAACCACAAAGCTGCATACAGTTATGTAAAGAAATCTCCATGGCAATACCAAGATTTGTTCTGAACTACTGGACAATGGTACCTCCCAGACTGAGCCAACAAATAATGCCAATATACTGGCTGGCTTCTTGAGTGCAAACATTATCCCTCATCCCCCCCTCAAAGCAGCAATCACAATATCAGTAGACCATCAGGCACCCAGTATTACTGCAGCACAGGTTAAAACACCACTGTACAAGGCCAATAATACAGCTTCTATGGGACCTGACAATATCCGTGGTTGTCTTCTACATGAACTACAAAGTGACCTGGCACCTTACCTGTGTGCCCTGTTCAAGCACAGCCTCACCTCATGTTTTGTCCCTACTGAGTTGTGCACTGCCACAGTCACTCCTCTCCACAAATGAGGTATAATTACAGACCCTGGGAAATACTTCCCCAACTGCCTGACAAGTCTGTTATGCAAAGCTATGGAATGCATCATCATGCATAAACAGGGATATGGGAATCTGCAGACTCAGGATCCCACACAGTTTACTTTTGTGAAGGGTGGGTCATACCTGCTCATTCAACTTGGTGAACTTCTTGGCAGCAGTCACCTCAGCTGTGGATGAAGGCATGGTGACACATACAGCCTACCTTGATCTGGCCAAAGCCTTTGATAACATCCCCCACTCACTAAGCTCGGCATCAACCCAATTATCACTAGGTGGGAACAGAGGCACAAACACAGGGGTAGATTGAGCGTACTGCTGTCATACATTGAGAGAGTTGCAGATGTCAATGGGTTTGTTGCAACATTCTCTATGAGGAATATGACATCAGGAATATCAATAGATGTGATTATTTACTGACTACATACCCCAGAGTCCACAATTGATTTACCAAGGACACCAACTGTCTGGTGAATACACAAAACATAACAGGCAGATATGTGGTCAGTCTGTGGACAGCATGCCAGTAGAGAGGTATGTCAGAGACATATCACTGTGAGTCATGACATCACACACTAAATGTATGCCCACACAAACCCTGTCAATCTATCAAACCATCATGTGTATAACAGCACTGATGACATAGAATCTGTTCATAAATCTGGTGATATGTCCCCCATGTTGGTTGGCTGTCTCCACATGGCCTGTCCTGTGATGTATTGCCACTCACTGTATGTGAATCTGTAGGCCACCGTCTCTGTAATGTCCATCACACAGGCAAGGAAATGGTGCAAGGCCCACATTAAGGAATGTTCCATATGTCTGAGCTAGCAGCAGTGTCCAGGTCCACAGTAAATACAATGTGGGCACCTACCTAGTGGTATGGCCATAGCAATACCTGACATCTGCCATGTGTGCAGAGGACCGACAGAAAGTAGATAGCCAACAGGTTATGCATTAGGATGAATGTTTTGAAAGATACACATCTGAAACTGAAAGGTATGCCATTACCACATGACAGCAGTCCTCAATGACATGTCCAAAAATATAGTAATTTACAGTTAATATCAACATATCAGATTAATATCCAATAGGAGATACATATAAACATACAGCTCAAACACCAAGAACAAGATACTCAGTACTTAGAGTCCAGCTTTGGATGCAGGGGTGTATGTTTACAGTACTACACTCTGCAATCTACTCTTACTGGAAAAAGCACTATTAAAATTATTAACATAATGCTACAATATGTGCTATACTATTTCTGTCAACCAGTGCACTGTAGCTGCTGTAACATGCAAGTGTGACTACATATAACCTGGGATACTACACATGTATGAAACAAATCGAAAGAGAAGAGATTGTGGTACTACACATGTATACTCAGGTATCCCATACAGTATAGTCACACCACTTGCTACTGTAATGACAGCACACAGTAGCATGTTATATACAGAGAATTAAATACACTTATTAAAGATGTAATGACAATTTATCAGACTGGAATGTGACCACTGGTTTGTAGGCCTGAGCTATGCTTAGAAGGTGTAAGCATTGCTTAAATGTAAATCTAAGCAGATTTGTGCACAGGTAAGTGAAGCCTACATGATGTCAGTGCCTATTTGTTTAGCCATACGTTAGCACCATTTACTATTTACACTTAAAGAGTATTATCGGCTTCCTTGGTTTCTACTCCAGTTCATGGTTATATTTGTTATATTTGTTGCTTTTACCAAGTGCATTTGTTTGTTGTTAATGGTTTTAGGATGTTTTCTCAAACATACCCTTCTTTACAGCCAGTTTACAATAGGGAAGAGACAATGTGCAATTAAGAAGGATTGATATCTATAAATATATATATCTGAATAGAAACATACATAGATAGAGATATGTAGGGAGAGCCATATATGTATACAACAATATATAGATATATTACCAATAAATACTGAGGTGTACATATATGCATATATATATAAAAATACGTGAACAGTACACTGCTACAAAATCATGATAGGCCATATACAATGGCCAGACATGCAACAACCTCTTAGCAAAACAAATAAAATGTCTGAACATAGCAAAGAAAAATTCAGCCAGCCAGTAATTCACACATGTTTATTATACTTTGATGTCTTGGCCAAAGCCTTCAAGGAGTAAATATTACCAGAAATACATGCCTTAATCACAAGAAACAATTAACACCTAATTGCATAATTGAATACACAGCCTCCAATTACACTTGTCATTTAACCCCCTAAGGGATAAAGCATCACAGTTAATATTAATACATTGAGTCTGTACATAACAATTGTCCTTTTATGAATGTTTCATCACACTGAGGAACAGACATTTTCAGAACCAGTACCTTGAGACCCACTACTGTCTCCATGGTGAGATGTATTCAAATGTACAACTATAGATCTGACATATTTCTTATCAGTAATATGCCTGACATGTTCTAACAGCCTAATTCTAAAACATGCGTTACTGTTCCCCACATAAAATATGTTACAAGTCCATCTAAGAGCATTCTCTATACACCAACCTCTTGAATGTACAGACTTCAACATGTTTCCCAGCCATTCCTCTCAGCAGGAATTACAGCATAAAAAATGATAGACCAGTATACCTATCTGCCTACTACTGTATGACATCTGGACAAAGCCTGACATCATTGGTGGACTGAAGCCAAAATACACAGCCATACATGAAATATTGTTGTTATACACTGAAAAAGTTGCTGGTCTTACAGGGTTTGTTGTAATATATCTTTTCTGAGGGATATAAAGCCAGAAAAACAAATTGATATTAACATCTACATAATGCAATCACCAGAGTATGCTACTGATTTGCCAAGGACAACACCTGTCTGGGGCACAGCCCATACATAACTGGCTAACCTGTGGCCATTATGTGGATGGCCCTACAGTTGAGAGCTATGAAGAGACATAACTTTGTCATACTAAAACCCATGCAGAAGTACATGTGCAGACAAACCCTGTTAAACTAGCAGTATTCCAAACATATAACAGCAATACTCACATTTTGCACCTAAGTCTTGAACCTTCCCCACCATTTAGTGGGCTTGTCTCCACAATTCTTGTTGTATGAGGTAGTAGCTCACCCAACTCCAGGATGTCTTCCTCACAAGTAAGGGAAAGGGCCAACGCTCACATGGAGTACTGATTTATAGGAGTGTGTTGTCATGACATTTGTTATTGGAAGAAATACACACCTGCTCTGCATGCAGTTAGCAAGTGGAGAACCTCAATAGGTGCACAGGCCGTCACCTGGTCATGAGCATCACCTACAAAAGCCATGCCGCCACCTATTCAAACCAGCTCTATCCCTGTAGTGCACAGAGAGAGAGAAATAACAAATGAAACATAAAGTGGAAAAGAGAAGAAAGAAAAAAGGTAAGAGGAACATGTAAACAAGTGATTGAATGTAGTACTTGATCTGTAATAATGGGAAATATGATTTGAAGTAATATATGTCCCATCAAGACATGTTGTACTTTTGTTCTGCTAAACAGCTGCTATGGCCATAGCATCTGGCCCTCTCTGCAGTGGGAGATATCACAGGCATACCTCTCAACTGTACAGATCTTCACAGAATGTCCACATTTTACCATCATGTATTTTTGTCTGTTCCTCCTGAGATATGTAGTTTTCTGCCAAATAGCTGAGGATTGAAGTCATCAGGTAATGACAAACACTTGAGTTTAAGACTCCACATCCTAAAGAATATTCACCATAATGCTAAATGTATCATTCTACGAACTTCCTATGTTTGTAACAGGAATATTTAAAGTCTGTCCCTATACATCCCCCCATCATTTTAGGCATTGTCCAGATGTGATACTCTGAGAGGTTGTGAGGTGGGATCACAGCTCAGGAGCCTGACTCACCCTGGGAAAGGACAGCTCATATATGAGACCTGCAGGGGTGTCTTTCAAACAATTGTGACTGTGCCACTGCTAGGCCAGTTAATGGAATGTCTTCCATATCCATGTTACCTTTGATTATGAGTATGACACATGTTTGCCTTGTAAAGCTAAGAGACCTATAGAGGACATGTGCATAGTAAAGTATAGTTGCAGACATGTGTTTTGAACTGCATGTGATATATTGAATTAATAACATTCAACTGTACAGTGTTCTGCTGGACAATAATCACATTTGTGACTGATATCTGTAGTCACATACACATTTACCTGTGTTATGTTACCCAAACCACTGGCAGGTCTGTGAGCAATGACATTGTAACATAATAGTCTACTTATGACTGCTGGACATCTTCCAGGTTATCACAGTGATGTCAAACCCTACTATGCAATCAACATACTAATGTATGGTGCAGCTATAGTAATACAGTATTAATACTGATGTCCCCTTTGAAACCCATTTATGTATGCCATTGTCCAGATGTCCTGCTGTAACAGGTAGAGAAGTATGATTGAGCAGCAAGACTGTAACTACAGTTTGCCATACTAACATACAACAGAAGTGTATACCAGGTATCCCTTGAGCACATGTATGTATGCTTATGTTCAACTGGAAGGTACGAAACTAAATCACATGGGTTTCAAGCATTCAGGTACATAGGTTATGCATGTTGCTCATGTGTGCAATATCAGTGTCAGTGCATACAACAGACAGAAATGTGTACAGCTACTGGTTGCTGCAGTGCCCTGACAGTGATATGGGTACTAGAGTAGGTATGATGTCCAGTTATTAATCAGAGAAGTGTCTGCCTGTGTTATGACCCTCTGTCCATGCCTATCACTACCAGCTATAGCCACACCTATATGCAGTGGATATAACAAGTGTACACACACCTGTTAGAATGCCAGGTATGTGTGCTCTATGACAATCAGACCACAAAAGATCATTTCATAATGTTTCCTATCTTTATGTGACCCCTAACCTGTACAATTCCATTGAAATACAAACAAAGGTGTTTCTAGGAAGGTGACCGACTATTGCCAAGTGAAGATGTGCCATGATGTTAGAGTCCAGACCAAGACAGATGAATGCTGTAACCATCTCAAGAGGTGCATACACAACATATCAGTTTAAGGGTGTGCACTCTCATTCAACTGACTTATTGTACTGAGTATTATTCCCATATGTTTTCACAGGCCAGATTGTTATGTTTTCAGTTGAATTGTACAGGCTATAAGTCACGCTACAGATGGGAATTGCTATGAAATGAGTTACTGTGGTGTCATGTTCCAACTGCACAAACACCAGGCAGTGTATCAGGGGTGTGTACCCTTTATATCCACTGCAGCTATATGGGCACAGCAGTACCTGCCCTGTATATCCAGCCTCCACCAAGGTAGAGTAATCCCCTTTGGTGGACAGCAGCAATACACAAAATGCATAATAGGTTGCTACATTGGCTGTACAAGGACGCATAGGTGCAGGCAATAACTTTGGAGCAAGTCCACCTATATCTGAGCAAGCATGTAAGTTCATAGGTGACTTCCTGTAAGGCTGACTATGACTATGAATCAGACATATCCACACCACCAAGGACAATTGCAACCATGTCTCCACATATATTGTAAGTCTCAGATGAAGCAAAACAATTCACCCCGTAGTGGGGTAAAGACCACCTCATACACACATGCCATGGATATAGGCAACCTGCATCACAAAGGTTAGGTGGGAACATCGCCACCCTGTCCACCCCAGCCAATTGTACAGAGAGATATGCACATCAACCACACTCTTCCCCTTAGCAGTGATGATCATGTACATATTGCCTACTGATGGCAACAACAGCATATCTCCTAGGGGCATAATAACATTGGTGTCTGCCTCCTACATGAAGGCAGGCATGTGTTCAGAGCTCCATCACACACCACAGTCAAACACAGACCTGTCACCATCCACACATCATCCACATGGAAGATGTCCACTGTCAACCCTCTACACAGATATGAATGGAGGATAGAGGATTATGCAATCAAGTGTCCAACATTGGGGAGAATAAGATAGCTCAGGAACAGGTGTGTAATGCAAGCTGCTATAGCCATGATAGCTTGGATGGTTTCAGTGTAGTGTGGATTATTTGCAAGTAATATCCACTGTTGATGCACATTTTAACAACCGTATGAGGTCCTGTGACCTTTTTCCTGTTTATGTCTTCCAGGTAATATGCAGAGTGTTCACCTACCAGCATTCTCTGTTGGGGAAACAAACACCATTACCCAATATGTGATTGGACATTATGTCCTGTCATTTGGATGGAAAGCAGAAGATGTGCAGGAGAGGACTGCCCTGTAGAACAGTGTGGTCCACAGGGTAAATTATGCCGGCCTGCACAGCAACCTCAAATGCCATGCCTGTCAATGGGCTGCTGATGTAGCAAGGGACCAGCTAGCCACAGGTGGCAGCCCAGCCATTCTGCCCCCACTGACTCCCACCAAGGAGCTCCTCACCACACTTGGCCACATGCCGAATGCACAAGCCATGATGCTGAGGGAAGCATTGTGGAGGTGGGTTGCACACACATACTGGTTGAGGAGTGTGCAGGTAAGGGTCCAGTGGAGATTAATATACTAATGTAGCAGACATACATGTATCTGTATTGTATCTACATGCATGTGTCAGGTCTGATTACAGTTGTGGATGGGGTTTTCTAATGCACAGAGGTGCACATCTATGTTGAGGACAGGACATTGTGTATTATTGCGGTTAGTATTGTAGATGTGCAGACATGCTGCATCCATCCTGTACCAAGACCACATGTGCATCTGTTGACAATAAATCCCTCTCACAACTACCTAGAACCATCATATCTGCATATAGGACAGCAGCCTGAAGCTGGTGAGTATGACATTGCCAACTGCACAAACACCAGGCAGTGTATCAGGGTGTGTACCCTTTATATCCACTGCAGCTATATGGGCACAGCAGTACCTGCCCTGTATATCCAGCCTCCACCAAGGTAGAGTAATCCCCTTTGGTGGACAGCAGCAATACACAAAATGCATAATAGGTTGCTACATTGGCTGTACAAGGACACATAGGTGCAGGCAATAACTTTGGAGCAAGTCCACCTATATCTGAGCAAGCATGTAAGTTCATAGGTGACTTCCTGTAAGGCTGACTATGACTATGAATCAGACATATCCACACCACCAAGGACAATTGCAACCATGTCTCCACATATATTGTAAGTCTCAGATGAAGCAAAACAATTCACCCCCGAGTGGGTAAAGACCACCTCATACACACATGCCATGGATATAGGCAACCTGCATCACAAAGGTTAGGTGGGAAGATCGCCACCCTGTCCACCCCAGCCAGTTGTACAGAGAGATATGCACATCAACCACACTCTTCCCCTTAGCAGTGATGATCATGTACATATTGCCTACTGATGGCAACAACAGCATATCTCCTAGGGGCATAATAACATTGGTGTCTGCCTCCTACATGAAGGCAGGCATGTGTTCAGAGCTCCATCACACACCACAGTCAAACACAGACCTGTCACCATCCACACACCATCCACATGGAAGATGTCCACTGTCAACCCTCTACACAGATATGAATGGAGGATAGAGGATTATGCAATCAAGTGTCCAACATTGGGGAGAATAAGATAGCTCAGGAACAGGTGTGTAATGCAAGCTGCTATAGCAATGATAGCTTGGATGGTTTCAGTGTAGTGTGGATTATTTACAAGTAATATCCACTGTTGATGTACATTTTAACAACCGTATGAGGTCCTGTGACCTTTTTCCTGTTTATGTCTTCCAGGTAATATGCAGAGTGTTCACCTACCAGCATTCTCTGTTGGGGAAACAAACACCATTACCCAATATGTGATTGGACATTATGTCCTGTCATTTGGATGGAAAGCAGAAGATGTGCAGGAGAGGACTGCCCTGTAGAACAGTGTGGTCCACAGGGTAAATTATGCCGGCCTGCACAGCAACCTCAAATGCCATGCCTGTCAATGGGCTGCTGATGTAGCAAGGGACCAGCTAGCCACAGGTGGCAGCCCAGCCATCCTGCCCCCACTGACTCCCACCAAGGAGCTCCTCACCACACTTGGCCACATGCTGAATGCACAAGCCATGATGCTGAGGGAAGCATTGTGGAGGTGGGTTGCACACACATACTGGTTGAGGAGTGTGCAGGTAAGGGTCCAGTGGAGATTAATATACTAATGTAGCAGACATACATGTATCTGTATTGTATCTACATGCATGTGTCAGGTCTGATTACAGTTGTGGATGGGGTTTTCTAATGCACAGAGGTGCACATCTATGTTGAGGACAGGACATTGTGTATTATTGCGGTTAGTATTGTAGATGTGCAGACATGCTGCATCCATCCTGTACCAAGACCACATGTGCATCTGTTGACAATAAATCCCTCTCACAACTACCTAGAACCATCATATCTGCATATAGGACAGCAGCCTGAAGCTGGTGAGTATGACATTGTTTTGTTGTTGCCTGGCAATACCCCAGGCATGTGAAGTGCATGCAATTTACCATGCACACAACCATCAGTAATAGCTCTGTTGCTTTATGTAATAGCTATATTGCATGTTGTGCATGTTCACTTGTGCTGGGGTTAACTGTATTGCATCACAGTGGTCACAGATGCACATGTGAATTCAACATTCCTGTAGCATACCTCACAACTTGTCAGTGCCAAGATGCTGAGACAAAGGCCAGCAAATTGTGTTGGACAAATGGCCTAAGGTAGGGTCATGCATGACATATTATTGGTGCACAGTGGATATAAATTGTGTACACACCCCTCTTAAGATGCAAGGTGTTCCTGTTACATACTAATTAGTTCCACAATATGACAGTCCAAACCTCTTCCAGCCTTTAATGTGACCAATAACAGGTACAGTTCACTTGTAAAACCAAGTATCTGGACTCATGTATTGCACCTACAAGGCTGGCTACCTGTGAGGGCAGCAGATATCCTATCAACATGATGTTTCAGTCAGGTATGATACCTCATGTTGCCATATGTGTCAGTGCACTCACTGTGGCCTATTTGGCTATAATATCACATATAGGGGCATTGTTAAGGCACACAGACTACTTCCAACCATGTATAGGTTTCAAACATATGCATATTCCAAGCACATCTGTACAGAGGACTGTACAATGGTTTATCCTGCTGCATGTGAGGCAGATGCTGTTACCACACTATATAATGTAATGGCAGTGGGAGGTGGTCACCAGCCGTGTATGTTATACGCACCAAAATGGTATAAGCCACAAAAGGTATGATCCTCACACACACAAACAGTTGCCAGCATTAGGATTAGAACTTCTGTCTATCTAGGTATTCTTACTATAGTACTACGCAGTTATCAGCCATGCCACAGAGCTTATACATTTCCACTTCTTCCAAAGGTATTTCAAAGGTGGATGACATCAACAGGTCTACTAAATTGGAGTGAAGGGAAGTGTAAAGGGTAGTACACAGGTCAAAAATGGTAAGAATCAGACAGTACATGATTCTCACACACATACAGTCATGACAATCCACTCTGCTACAGGCCCCATGAGGAGCTCAGTGTCTCTTCAACCTAACACCAATCTTAAGTATTCAACTGTGGTAACACCTTTATCATTCTTATAAGAAAAGTGCAGTCTGGTTCTGAACTGTCTGCAAACAGTTAAATTTAACTTTGAACCTAACACCACTCTTAAGTATTCAACTGCGGTACCACCTTTATCATTCTTATAAGAAAAGCGCAGTCCGGGTCTGAACTGTCTGCAAACAACTAAAGTTAACTTTGAACCTACCACCACTCTTAAGTATTCAACTCTGGTACCACCTTTATCATTCTTGTAAGGAAAATGCAGTCTGGGTCTGAACTGTCATAGGTTCATAGGTTCATAGGTTTATACTAGGCTATCTGCCCTAAGGCATTTATAAGCCTAGCCCAAATTATTGTGGCTTACGCCACCCCTTATATGAAATAATACTGTGCCCATTAGTTTGTTATGCCTCTGTCCAGCAGTGACCCAGAGATGATTCCCGGGGTAAACCTACGATCTCCCATCCACAGGTCTAGATTTCTCTTGAACAGAGTCAGCGAGGTGCTCTGCCTCACATGGACCGGGATTTTATTCCACAGCATAGGAGTCTCTGAGTGATAAATCTATCCCTCCAGCACGTCCTATTTATATATCAGGTGGTTTTGGTGGATTTGGATTTTTGAGGTGGAGCATGTCCATTAATTCTGGGTTGGACATGGCCTTGTATGTCAGACTGAATAGAGCTGGAGTTTCTTCAATCTGGCAGCATATGACTTTGGAGTCCCTTTATCCTTTTGGTGAGGAACTTTTGGGGTCTCTCCAATTGCTGCAGATGTCGGGTGAGATACATCCCGAATGGGGCATGTACTTGATCATTGGTCTGATAAGAAGAGTACAGTGCAGAACAATGACCTCACTAGATCTGGATGTGAATCCTTCATGATCAGGTGGGCAATGTAGAAGGTCTTTCTAACCACTTTAGCAATGTGAGTGTCAAAGAAAGGCCACTGTCAACCTGGGTCCAAGGTCCCTGATAACCTCTTCTGTGCTTAGTGGATTGCCACCTATATGGTAGCTTGGTTACCTTGTTTTTCCCCAGGGTATGACTATACATTTTTGGCGGTTAACTTCAGGCCATGGCTCTGGCACCAGCTATCTGTTTCCGTGAGTCCCTTCTGAAGGATATCCGTGTCCGATGCACTTTCCACTATGGCCCAGTTTGCAGTCATCTGCAAACTTTGTCAGCCAAAGTCCTCCCATGTTGGCCTGTACTTCTGAAGTAGATGCCAAACAATAGGGGCAAGGACCGAGCCCTGTGGGACACCACTTGTGACCCGGCTTGGAGTCTGACACAGCCAGCAACTCTAACCCTGTGGGTTCTGTCCTTAAGCCAGTTTGCAACCCATCTTGTGACATATGGGTTTACATTTAAGCTGTAAGTTTTTCTACAATACCCGAGTGGGGTATTGTGTCGAAAAGCCTGCAAGGTCAAGGTAGGCTGTATGGACTGCCTTTCCCTCATCAATGGCCTTGGTGACTATTTATTTCCGAAGAAATCGACCAAGTTCAAAAGGCATGATCTTCCCTTGACAAAGCCAAACTGGGTCGGGTCCAATGTCTGCAAGTCCCTATATCTTTGTTTATGAGCTCCATTATGATCCTCTCCATAGCTTTGCAGACTAGACTTGTTAAGCTTATGGGCGGTAATTACCAGGGTCCGTAGGCGCCACCTTTGTGGAGTGGGACCACAGTTGCCGTCACGCCACTCCTTGAGCACGCATTATCCTGTGGTAAGGCTGAGATTAAACAGCTGCCTTATGTGCGGGTTTAATTCCTCATTTAGCTTCGTGTAGCACAGCCGGGGACACCATCGGTCCCATTGATGCTGTGTTTTAGCTTTAGAGAGAGCAGCTTTCACCTGCGCATTTGAGATGTCCGGGAGGCTACACTCGGCTGGGATAGTTATCTCTCCTTTACGGGGGGAGAAGGGGGTGAAGTTTGCACTGAACCTGTCTGACAGTATGATGGCAATGTCTGTGGGTTCAGTGTATTTTGTATCATTTTGGACTAATTCTGAGCATATCTGTGAGTTTCCACCCAGGTTCCTAACATAGCTGAAAAAGGCCTTATGATTGTCCTTTGAATCCATGGCAATTTTTCTCTCAAAATTGGCCTTAGTTGATTTTATGAGTGCTCGTATTTTTTACTAATAATGATCAGGGGTGACTTCCCTTTTATGGATTTTGTTCTATCATGTAATAGCTTTCTCCTCTTATTGTAAAGTTTGTTAATGGCTGGGGTCCACCAGACTGGATTGCCCTTTGTGGAAAGAGTCTTGGTTTTATTTGGGATTGCCTGATCCATGCAGTCCTGGAGGTGTTCATAGAAGGCATTTGTAAGGGCTTCCGCAGCTTGGGTTGTGGTTTCCTCTGACTCAGGGGCCTTGAAGGATACCACACCAGTCTTGAGTAGTGTGAAGTTTGCTTTAGAGAAGTTCTTCACTATGGTCTTTTTTGTTTGGGGTGGGGGTGGGATGTGGATTTCCAGTGAGATTAGTTTATGATCAGATTTCACCAATGAGGGATATACGTCCGGTGTGGAGCATTTTGTCCCCATGTTTGTGACAATGAGATCTAGTATATTTTCTCCTCTCATGGGAACAGTGACTAGCTGTTCCATGGCATTTGAATTTATGAACTCCAGGAACCGTTGGGCTAGAAAGTTAGGGCTTGAGTAATGTTCCCAGTCTATATTCGGGTAGTTGAAGTCACCCAATATGATGGTGTTTGGAGATACATTTATACCCTCCAGTGTCTTCAGGAAGGCTGTGTGGGGTTCCTGAGTTTGAGAGGGTGGCCTGTAGCATGCTACAATTTGTAGCAGTTTGCCTATGGTTAGTTGCACCTGGATGGTTTCCGAAGCTTCATGTTGCCACCAACCTGGAGGTGTGAGTATCCTTTATGAATATGGATACACCCTCCTTTTGTGGAGTGGTCCGGTTTTGGGGCCGAATGCATGATATGAGGTAAAACCTAATAGTGCCGGGTGCTCTCAGGAGCCTTGAACCAGGTTTCAGTTACAGCACAGACATCGATGTTCTCCATACTGAGAAGGGCCTCGTGCATTTTGAGATTTAGACTTCTGGCATTGAGCAGCATTACCCTCAATTTCTTCCCATTTTTGTTTTCTAGGGTGGTAGGTTTAGAATTTGAGCCTTGCCTAAAAAGGCACTATGGGGTGGCAAGAGCCTTAGCCAATATCCGGAATCCCAGGGTGACAGGTGCAAGCCGTCCCTTGCAGCGTGGCTTGTCAAGCATGTCATCCCAGGCAGACAGACACTGGATCCTTTGAATGACACCAGACATTAAGCCAATTGTTAAAGCTGATCATCTTGTCTCTATATTGTGGCATCATTCTTGGTGAAGGAAGGATACTGCTCAGGGTTAGGTCATACCTGCCTGGGCTACATAATCAGAGAGCTCCTCTATGTCTCTTTTCATGTAGTCCAGGGAGTGCGTCTCAGGTCGTTCACACCAGCATGGACAATGACTGTGTCATATTTGTACTTGCCGTGGAGTGACCAGTGCTTGTGTTATGTGGCGGATTCTAGCCCGATAGGCAGCTTACTGTGACCCTCTCCTTGTTCAGCCTGGTGAGTGGGACGTCAGTGTGTCTGACTATGGAGTCACCTATGACAAGTATGTTTGGTGTTGTATTTGGCCTTAAGGGCTGTGACTGCTTTGCACACTGCTTTTGTGGTTTATGTGTTGCTTGTGGGGTGTCTTGAGGTAGCAGTTGTTTGGGTGTCTGCTTTGGAGGCCTCTGCTGTTTAGGTAAATTTTTACTCAGAGCCTCCGAGTATGTCTTTGTGTGTTTATGTGTTTGATTCAGTGGAGTGGTAGCATTATGTGAGGCTGGTTTTGTGGTGTGTGTAGTTGCCTTCTCCTCCTGTCTGGTCTTGCCAGTCCTGAGTTGAGAGAGCTCAGCCTCCAGTTTGGCTAAATAGCTGCATCTCTCACAAGTATTTGTGTTATGTGGGAGGAGGAGAGGGTTGTCTGTGTACATGAGGCAGTTATAACATTGCCTCAAGATTCCCTGTCTGCAAACAGCTAAAGTTAACTTTGAACCTAACACCACTCTTAAGTATTCAACTGTGGTACCACCTTTATCATTCTTATAAGAAAAGCTCAGTCCGGGTCTGAACTCTCTGCAAATAGCTAAAGTTAACTTTGAGTATGTGTCTACCTGTTTGAGCCACTATTCATTTTCCCCTGGAGAGCACTCTGCTTTGGCTTGTAAGCAGTCCCCCCACCCACCCACCCCCATACACACACACACACACACACACACACACACACACACACACACACACACACACACACGTTCATCTTCCACTTTTTCTCTTATTCCCTTCTGTTAGCAAATTGTATCCATAACTGATCAATACTATGTATTTGTTAATTTAAACTGAGACCACAGTAGCCTACTGATACAAGGTTATCCTGTTTTTCCACCTGAGAAATGGTTAAGAAATGACTTACAGTTTCAGAGCATTCCTTGGTCAATTGTGATTGTTTCTTAAACACAAACTTGTCTTTGCTTTGGCTCATTAGCAGCAGTACAAAGACCTGCCTGCTCACACCCTTGTTCTCCTCTCCCCCTTCCCTGTTTATTACCTTAAGACAATCCCAAAGTTAATAAATATTACCTGTGGCAGGCACCATTTTTAAAACTGCAACCACCCTTGTCACTATCAAATGTTCATTTATCAGTTAACTTTGTTACCTGATTGTTTCCAGCCCCCTCATAAGAGCAACTAACAGGGTCTCTACCCGCTTCGATCCCCACCCTGCCCCCTATTCCCTCCCACCCCCAGTGGTCCCTCGTTTATTACACTCATAAACCCCTCCTATCTTTCCAATAGCCAACCACAACGCTAGCCCAACACTACCTCCTCCAACTTCCCACTACTATCACACCTTCTCAACTAACATGTGCAAGCATACCTTACCTATGCTCACTGCATGCACTCTCCTTGCATATCTTGCATCCTACCAAAGCTCCATCATTCCCCCACTCAACCACTACCACTGTACTACTACTCACACCACCACTCATGTCTCACCCTCACTCAGCTCCCCTCTCACCAACTCAAGAACCATCCCTATGCACCCCCCACATATTCTACCAACTATATTACTCAAACATAAAGCATCCCTACAACTTAACATAGTAACCCTCCCACCATACCTATTACCCACAGAGCACAATCATAAAGTTTCCCTTATAAACAAACACATTCAAAACCTGAGAAAACTAATAACCTCATGCATATCAAAACTAGCCCTAAGTGGAGACATCCACCCCAACCATGTCCCTACCATCTCCAACTCCAATCCTCATAATCGGACTAGAAACCACAACTTCGCCCATATTCCAGCCAATAGAAACCCAAGTGACTTCCTTTTACTAAGCCTAAATATTAGAAGTATATCCAACAAAGTCCATGAACTTCATGCCACCATAGACTTGTACTCCCCAGATATAGTCATCCTGACAGAAACCTGGCTAAAACCTCACATTACCAGTGAGCAAATACTCCCTACAGGTTACGGCATACTAAGAGTAGACCGGCTAAACAAGAAAGGAGGCGGTGTAGCTATAATATTTAAACAGCATCTAAATATCCAGATCTTAAAATCATCAGCTCCACAAATAGGCAATGAAGAAATAATATATACCAGCCTCAAAATAAACCAAAACAAAACCATCAACATAATTGGATGCTACTTCCCACCTGGCCAAAACATCCCTCCACTAGAAAACCTCCTCAGCTGGTTTACCCACCATCTCCCCCAAGAAACTGTCATTTTAGGTGATTTCAATATTGACTGGCAATCCTGTTCTGGCAGCCATCCAACTCATCATGTAAACCTTCATGGCTTCACCCAACTAGTCCAGTCGCCAACCAGGATAAATAAAAACTCCAGAAAGCACACTACCCTGGATTGGATACTAGTCAGTAAGAGCCCCCAGTCATATATAACAGGCTGCTTATCAGATAGCCTCAGTGATCACTCCCCAAAATTCCTACTCAAAAAATACCTATACCAAGCTAAACCTGTCATCTACCATCAAATATGTAAAAAAATAAACTGTAACCCACTCACATTCATCTCATCCCTCAAACAATGTAACTGCAATCCTCTAAAGTACCTCAGTCTTGATGACACAGTTCAATTTTTTTAATTTTACCTTCCTGAGCATCCTTAATTACCATGCCCCCATAAGACTTTTCAGAACCAAAGCACAACCCTCCCCATGGCTACAGAAAGCCACTAAGTCAGAAATGAAAAACAGGGATAAAGCCTGGGAGCACTGGCGCAAAACAAAAACCCCCTCAACTAGACAGAAATTCCTAGAACTATGCAATAGAGTCAAAAAGCTAATAAAACAGGACAAATTCCAATACTACCAGTCTGCCCTAGACTCCTCACAACACAGCCCCAAACAATTCTGGTCCTCCATAAACTCCATCCTCCACCCAGGTAAAGTCAGTACCCCTCCTCCTAACACCCCTCACTCCTCAGAAAATATTGCTACCTCATTCAACACACACTTCACACAAACCATACTATCTATAGCTAAACAACACAATCCCCCTCCCTTCCAACCCACACTTTCAACTAGTAATCTCCCCATTGCCTTCTCTTTTTGTTCTGTACCTACCTCCAACATAAAAAACTCTTAACTAAACTTAAGCCCACCAAATAACAGCAGACAACCTCCCAAGTGAATTCCTACAAATTGCAGCTGATGCTCTGGCCTACCCAGTATCCATCTTGATTAACCAATCTCTGTCAGAAAGTTACGTTCCCACACTGTTTAAAGTATCACATATAATTCCCCTCCACAAAGGCGGGCCCTCCACAGAACTAACCAATTACCGCCCCATAGCTATTCTCTCTCCACTCTCCAAAATACTAGAGAGATGCATACACTCTCAGGTCTCAGACTACCTCCTTACTAACAACCTCCTTTCCAGTACTCAGCATGATTTCTGACCAAACCATAGCACCACCACTGCCTTACTCTCCTTTACTAACACTATCCTTCAGCATAAAAACAATGGCTATCTCTCCTCTGCTACTTTCCTAGACCTATCTAAAGCATTTGACATGCCCCCACACAAACAGCTTATCTATGTCCTCAATAACCTGTCCTTCTCTCAATCAGTCACCAACTGGTTTCAGAGTTACCTGTCTGACCACCAACAATCAGTTGTATGGCAAAATGACATATCTCCCCAACTACCTGTCTCCATTGGGGTTCCCCAAGGATCCATCCTTGGACCCCTTCTCTTCTCTGTTTTCACCAATAATCTAGCCTCTGCCACCAAACATGGCACACTCATACAATACGCAGATGACTCAACCATCATCTGCTTAGCCCAGTCCCTACCCAAACTGCAAAAAGTCACACAGGAAGCCTTTTCCTCTGTTGAAACTTGGTTATCTGATGCCCAATTAATACTCAACCCAAACAAAACTAAACTACTCATCTTCCAACCCACCAAACATACTCAAAACAACTCTCACTTTAACATCACAGCAAAAGACAACACCACTATATACCCAACTGAACACACCAAATTGCTAGGAGTGGAAATAGACAATAAACTAAAATTTGACATTCACATATCCATGACCATAAAAAAAGTCCACAAAAAACTAGGAGCGTTATACAGAAATAAGCAACTTCTCACCAAAGCAGCAAAGATTTCAATAGCAAATTCCCACCTTATCTCCACCCTACTTTATGCCTCTCCAATATATACCAACCTAAGGCAATGCGGTCTAAACAAGCTAGAGACCTGCTACAACAAAATCACCAAATTCACCACAGGGGCATCGTACCGTAGTCACCACTGTCTCCCACTTGCTGAACTGGGCTGGTTTGAACTCCCTTACCTCCTTCAATGGTATCAACTGTCACTCACTTACAAACTAGTAAACCATCCACTAAATGTCCCATCCCTCCAGAATCTACTCCAACCCTATCGCACCACCAGACCACTAAGATCCAGCAACAAAATCACTTGCAGATCACTAAAGCCAATAGCTCTGCTGGTGAAGCACTATTCTCTTGCACTATAGCCAAATTATGGAACTCCCTCTCACCCACAATTACCTCTATACCATCATGCACCCACTTCAAAACTTTACTAAAAGTGCACCTAAAAACATGCTGGCTATGCCCTTGCAACTCCCACTCTAATATCACCCACCCCATCCAACCACTACCTTTCTTTCCACTCCACTAACTACCTTGATTATAGCAAGCTCAGATGCTCATAAGCCTAGTACTTATTATACAGCAGGAACTTCTTATTGTAACATTTGTTAATGTCTGTTATGTACTTCACAGATAGAGATTTTAGTTGTCTACTAATGTACTATGTTCTTCATCTGTAAATATGTTGTAAGTAATTGCTATGTTAAATTGTTAATTGCTATGTAATCCAATGTAACTACTATCTGTTTATTTTAACTGTGGAGCTTTTCTCCCCGGGCCTCCATTGAAAATGGACCTACGTCCAGTAGGAAACTCCCAGTCAACAAATGTAAATAAAATAAATAAATAAATATACACACTTGCTAGTATTGGGATTAGAACACCTGCCTATCTAGGTATGTCTACTATGGTGCTACACAGTTATCAGACACGCCACAGAGCTTATGCAGTTCCATCTCTTCCAAAGGTACTTCTAAGGTGGATGATAACAACAGGTCTTCTAAATTGGAGTGAAGGGAAGTGTAAAGGGTAGTACGCAGGCCAAAAATGGTATGAGTCACACAGTACTTGATTCACACACACATACATACACACACACTTGCCAGTATTGGGATTAGAACTCCTGCCTATCTAGGTAAGCCTACTATAGTGTTATGCAGTTATCAGACATACCACAAGCTTATACATTTCCATCTTTTCCAAAGGTACTTCTAAGGTCGATGACATCAACAGGTCTACTAAACTGGAGTGAAGGGAAGTGTAAAGGATAGTACACAGGTCAAAAATGGTAAAAGTCAGACAGTACATGATTTACACACACATACATACACACTTGCTAGTACTGGGATTAGAACACCTGACTATCTAGGTATTTCAACTATAGTGGTATGCAGTTATCAGACATGCCACAGAGCTTATACAGTTCCATATGTTCCAAAGGTACTTCTAAGGTGGATGTCATAAAAAGGTCTACTAACCTGGAGTAAAGAGAAGTGTAAAGGGTAGTACACAGGTCAAATATGGTATGTGTTAGACAGTACTTGAGTCACACACACACATATACACACACTTGTCAGTATTGAGATTAGAACTCCTGCCTATCTATGTATGTCTACTATAGTGTTATGCAGTTAAAAGACGAACCACCGAGCTTATACATTTCCATCTTTTCCAAAGGTACTTCTAAGGTGGATGACATCAACAGGTCTATAAAATTGGAGTGAAGGGAAGTGTAAAGGGTGGTACACAGGTCAAAAATGATAAGAGTCAGACAGTACATGATTTGCACACACATACATACACACTTGTTAGTATTGGGTTTAGAACACCTGCCTATCTAGATATTTCTACTATATTGCTACTCAGTTATCAGACACGCCACAGAGCTTATAAAGTTCCATCTCTTCCAAAGGTACTTCTAAATTGGATGACATCAACAGGTCTACTAAACTGGAGTGAAGGGAAGTGTAAAGGGTCATACACAGGTCAAATATGGCATGAGTTAGACAGTACTTGATTCACATACACACACATATACACACACTTGTGATTATTGGGATTAGAACTCTTGCCTATCTATGTATGTCTACTATAGAGTTATGATGTTATAAGACGCACCACTGAACGTATACATTTCCATCTTTTCCAAAGGTACTTCTAAGGTGGATGACATCAACAGGTCTACTAAATTGGAGTGAAGGGAAGTGTAAAGGGTAGTACATAGGTCAAAAATGGTATGAGCCAGACAGTACATAATTCACACACACATACATACACACATGTCAGTATTGGGATTACAACTCCTGCCTATCTAAGTATATCTACTATAGTGTTATGCAGTTACTGCATGCAATGCATAACTTACTGAATTTACATATGGCCAAAGCTGCTAACTGCACAGCTGTGGTAAAGTATTACAGGTGGTAGACTGTCTGCCTTCTGTTCCACCCATACATCATGCTAGTTCTTTCTGTATTGCACTCCAACTTATATTATGACTTGGCACTTCACCAGGTTATCGTATCAAAAAGTGTGGCACACCTGGGAACCATCAGCAGTACTTACTGTTACCCCTCCTGGCATGTTTGAAGGGTGGTTATCTGTGCTTTCACACATTAACCTGGTGCATTTGTCTATTCTGGGGCACTGTTGCAACTGCCTCATGAACACAGACAACCCTCCCCCCTAAACTCCAAACACTCAGACCTGTGAGGGTTACCCATATATCACCCAGTGTAGATATACGCACTTTCCAGCAAAGACTGTACTAGCACGTCAAGAGGATAAGATCAACACCTGCACCACACCATGTGGAACACATAGCTCACCATGATGCTCACTTTGACAGCCATGACATACAGTGAAAAGCCACACACCCACCTTCCCAGAGACACTCAATGGACATGTACCCAAACAGCACAGACCAGCAAGGCAGACACTGCGACATGGCACATGCCAAGGGACACATATTTAAATTGCACAGTGTGCCCCCAACCTAAGCTCTTAAGGCTAACAACCTTACAAAATACTGTGATCATGGGTAACTCAATACTAAGGCACACACATCCCACTCACTAAGTTGAATATGGAGTAGGTAACAGCTAAATATCTATCACATGCCATCATCTAACACATGACACAGCCAGTATGTCACTCCACATCAACTGCGAGTATCACTCTGTATCCATGTGGGTGTGAATGACTTGGGACACTCCTCCTTGGACTAGATGACAGGAGACATGGTTTAACTCTCTGATTATGCAGTCCAGGGCAGGTGTGAAAGTAGCCCTGGGCCATGTACCTCTGTCACCCAGAATGATGCTGCAGTACTATCAACAGATGCTTGACTGCAACATTGGCTTACATGTTATGTGTCATTCTCAGGAGATCATGAACTACTCTTCTTGGGATGACATGATTGACAGAACCCAATGCCTTGCCATGGATGTCCTACATCTGTCACAGCTGGGTTGTCAGGTACTGGTAATGTGTCTTGCCACCCCTATGGTGCCTTATTAGGCAGTGTTCCTAGTGTTATTACCACCATAACAGCTACACATGTATGCAATCTGAGGGTCAGGCTGCTCAACAGTGGACATCTAACTGACAGGATGCAGTTACTCATAGCAGTCGTTGGAGTGGAGGACACACGTCTGCTGTAATGGAGAGGTGGTTTACAGCAGCAGACAGCAGACCTGCAGTATCAGGCTATGGCGCATTCCCCAGCTGTCAGTCCCCAAACATGGACCACACCGCACCTCCACAGGTGGTGTCTCCATATTTATTATGGATAGGAACACCTCCAGACTAGTATCCCATCATAATGCATTGGAGATACATCCAGTACAACTGCCTTGGGATAATAGTGCAATCCAGACCATAGCCTGCTGTGGGTTAACATCTATGTCCCTAGGCTGTCAATGTGCAATCCTCAACACGCTGCCATCTATGATGGTCCAATGCAACACTGACAAAGTATGAATCTTCAACTACCCCTCCATCACCTGGGGAATGTAGCCAAGCACCAGTACAGTGGCCCAACACTTCTGGGATTCATCATTTTCATTACCCTAGACCAGCTCACACTGACCCCTGGTAGAGGATGCAACAACCTTGACCTGTTGACCACTTAAATATGGGACTGTTGCTCATCCACAGATGTCGATCCCTGCATAGTGAGAGTCGCATAGGCTTTAATCAACATAGAGCACAACATGTTAGCCACACCCACCACAAAGATAACCACCTGGCAAAAAACTCTCCAAAGCTGACTTTGCAGCCATAAATACAGGGACGGATGTCTTTACTGCACCCATGGCAATGGGAAATAGCTGCATGACTGTGGAATCATACACATAGGCACTGTACAAACAGGTGCATGAATGAATGGCAATAGCCAGAGCCAACAGAACCCAGACACTACCCTCCAAACACTGGGAGACAATGTGATGGTCCCCTGGCATTACTAAGTGTACATCAGAAGGAGGGCACTGTTGCAGGGAAAGGTGGTGTCCCATGACTGTTGAACTCCCTTATTAGCCTCAAATACAACTTTGTATCCCTCATGGAATCCCAACAGGCATCTTTGGCAACAGAGATGCTGCAGACCCTGATGACAGTGAAAACAGCCTTTGATAGTTACATCAACAACCTCCACAGCATTAAACACAAGTGCTGCAAGTTACTGCACAATGCTAATACCTATCCTGAGACAACAGATATTGACCACAGTCTTGGCAACACATTCAGTGCCAGCTTTACTCCTCTGTTCCCCCACAAGTGAAGTGCTGAGTGAATGTGCTCGCACATGCTGTATCCCATTTCCATTCGAGGCATCTGTGTGACCAGGATGTGGCACTGCAGCAAGGCCATGGGGTATGGCAATGTGGTAACCCATCCACCATGTCATAAGCAGGGTACAGTATTTGTATGGTAATCCCTGGTCTGTAACACAGTGATTGCATATGCCTCACAGATTATAGGGCCGAGGGTTGCACATAGGTATATGTTGATTTACAACATCTGTTGTAGAATGGATAATGGTACATGTTCTGGTTTGGACACACTTTCAATTGCTAATAACCACAGCCACAGGGGATATTCATTACCCAAACACACTGGGATTACTATTCACACACACACACACACACACACACACACACACACACACACACACACACACACACACACACACATACACACACCACATTTGCCAGTACTGAGATCAATAGGTTTATTGCTTCATAGGTGTGTAGTAGGTGAATTGACTTGAAGGCTCTACAAGGCTAGCCCAAGGGAATACCCTAGCATCAAGCCACATGAAAATAGTCCCCAGTGTGGCTCAGGTGTATAGTCACTGGAGTGGTCCCCAGGGGGGGGTATTGTGTTTCCCATCCACTCATCCAGATTTCTATTGTGGGTGGCCAGTGATGTGCACTACTTCCCATGTATGTGATTTATATTCCATAACATAGACAGTGTCTGGCTTGTGCA
Source organism: Protopterus annectens (assembly GCF_019279795.1). Taxonomy (NCBI): domain Eukaryota; kingdom Metazoa; phylum Chordata; order Ceratodontiformes; family Protopteridae; genus Protopterus; species Protopterus annectens. The sequence continues at coordinate 98,877,692 of NC_056732.1, forward strand.
CATATCCCACATGCATGTTCTTTGAAGTGTGGAAGTGTGCTTGAGGTCTCTGAGGCATGTTGTGTAGACAGATTGGTATCTTCTGATGTAGCATTCCTGACCTTGTTTGGTGAGACCTAGCTATGTAACTGAGGTAGTGATTGCACCTACATTGACAGTACGACACAGGTATTCATTGGAGTTATTGGTGTCTGTCCATACAGGCCATGTGTGTAAGGCATGGTATTCCCTTTGTGGGGTACATTTGCAGACTCTACAGTTGTTGCAGGCATCCAGTGGGGAACATGGCAATAGGGCCACTGTACACATTGATTGGGCTACTGAGAGGATGGAACAGGGTGCCATGTCCTTTTATTTGCTGGATAACACACACTCAGCCAGGAGATGTAACACATCAAAGTACTTTCTGATGTCAGTGGCACCATTGTGGTCAACTGCAATCACACAGTGGGTACTATCTATGAGGCAATATGCAGGGGAACTACCGATATAGTGGTTGTTGCCTAGCCAAATGTGTTTGTGTATGATTCATGGGTGGAGAGTGGTCTCTGAGTATTAGAAGGGTTGCCTATATTGTTCGCTAATCCATACTGTCATGTAGTCATTGCACATGGCACTAGATATTTAGGGCTGTGGATTGTCTACACCAACCTCTATGGTGTCTGACAACTGTTGGCCTTTTAATGTGGACATTGGGACATATAGGTCCTTAACATAATAATTTAGCAAACTCAACCCCTCAATGGATCCTGTTATTACACAATCACACCAACCCCCACACAGGATACTGATTACACACACACTTGCCAGTATTGAGTTTTGAACCCCTACCTAGCTATGCATTGTTACTACAGTGTTATGCATTTATCACATATGCCACAGAGCTTATAGGATGGATGTTTTCCCAAGGTATTTTTAAGGTGAGGGACATCACCAGACCTTGTAAATACTGGCATTGGGTGATGTAGTGGGTGAGAGATTCCAAAAAATATTTGACCCTACACAGACATTTACATTTGCCAGGAGTGAAATTCGAACCTCTATCTATCTTTTTGGACCATTACGATTATGCATTTACCACATGCACCACTGACCTTACATGGTTTAGGGCTGCCAACAGGTACTTCTAAGGTGAATGGTATGTGCAGGACTGCTAAAATCAGGCATTGAAATGCCTACTGGGTGTAAATGGGGCCAAAATCTTTGAGGTATGGACATATATATGTAAGCATATGTACATACAAAAACACTTGCCAGGAATGAAATTCAACCCCCTACATATGTAGTTATTGCTATTACATTGTTTTGGATTTATTGCAAGTGCCACAGAGCTTACATGCTGGAAAACTGTGCAAAGGTATCTTCGAAGGTGAGTGACATCAGCAGCAGTGCTAAAGGAGGGGTAAGGGAAGGGTTATAAGTGTGAATGACCACAACATCAGGTCTCTACAAAGATACATACACTCTCTCACACAAACACTCACATTTATACAGATGCCAGGATCAGGATTGGAACTCCTACCTAACTCATTTGCTACACTATAGTATTATGCAATTATCGCAAACACCACAGAGCTTATATGTTTGAGAGCTGTACAAAGGTATCTTTAAAGGTGAGTGCCATCAGCAGCAGTGCTGAAGGAGAGGTAAGGGAAGTTTAGTGAGTGTGAATGGCCTCAACCACATTCATCTAGAAACACACACACACTCACACACAACTTTACATCTGACAGGACTGAGATTACAACTGCTACATGGATACCTATTTGAACTGTAGTGTTAAACAGTTATAATAAGCACCACTGAGACTATAGGGCTGAGGGCTAACAAAAGGTATTTCTACAGTGAATGACATCAGCACATCATGTGATATAGGCCAATGGGATGTGAAGTGGGTGGGATAGGCCTCATAATGGGATTCTCTCTGTCGCTGTCTGTATTTCTCTTCCCCACATTTCTGTGTGTGTGTATGTTTGACATATTATATTATTTTGGCTTTAGATATGTGTGAGTATTCCTATCCAATGTGTGTGTGTGAAGTATCAATGGTGTACAATTTGCTGTGTGTGCACAGACTTCTGCAAATAACTGATATCTGTAGTCCACTGTGTTGTGAGACATGGCCTTCATTTCTCTAAGTGTAGGAACATGACCAGTATAACCTTCTACAATGAGTGTGTGCATCCATTCCACGGAGGGTTGGACTCCAGTTCAGGGTTTTGTGTGCTACAGCTACACCGAGCAAACTGTTTCTGCAGGATATCTGTAGATAGGTTGCCAATATGGAGACACAATGGGCTTAACATATGGGGGATACTGTAACTATTGTCAGTGCTGCTTGTGTGACATGTTTGGTTGTAGCATAGATTTTCTGACATATGTACTGTTTGCACTGTGATGTGTCATGTCATCAACTACTGACAGTTATCATTCTTTTCTCACAGTTATTTACTGGGAAATACAAGATGAATGAAGCTGAGACCAATATTCCGAGGCATATAGACTACACATTCAGGCACACACCTTCCATTGTGGATGGGTGGCTATAGACAATAGACTGCTGGTTCTGTGTAAATGGTACAGCACCTTGTTAGTATGCTGGCTGGGGATCCCCTCCTTGTGCTTTTCCCACCTTCACGGCATAGCCACATCCTGCTGGGGCCATACCTCTTAGCTGTACAGATACACCCAGGTTATCCAGAGTCAGACTCATATATCTGGTCAGTTTACCTTCACATTGTGATTTACAAGTGGTTTTGTGGCTATTCATTCATGGGTTTGCAGTTGGGAGTAGTATGGGTGGACATTAGAGTTTCAGACTTCACACACTCCAAGACATCCATTCTTTTACACCCCCTCTGTTATTCTCTCCTCCATCTACCATTATGTAAGCAATATCTCAGAGGTATCCCTATAGTTGGGCCTTTATCCCAGTAGTATTTATGGCCTGATCCACACTCCATGTAGTAGGACATGGGGAGGTATGCTACTGGCATTTGTCAACATGGCCTTGCATTTGTTTTCTGTTTACTGTGTTAGGTTGTTAGTTTTGACCCCCTGACATTCCGTACATTGGCACTATGGGTGAGGCATGGGCCTTTGTCAGAGGATTGTAGGCCATTTGAGAGTGCTGCAGGCCATCTGTTACTGCATTTCTACATGGGATTATGTGGGGGGTACACACCTGCAGACTTTAACATTTGAAATGACTGTACTGGTATTTCGGTTACTCTTTTGCCTTCCAATTTTATATTGTATTGTGACCTATCATGCAGACAGAAGGCATAACAGTAGAGTACACATGTTAGATCTTAATTGCATGTATTTCAGTTTCAGACTTCTTACCCTTCAGAACTAGAATGCAACTGTCAGACCTGTTGTAGTATGTCTGTGTAGGTCTGATGGGGGGGCTGTTCACCATTGCCATCATTTGGGGGCCTTAGCCCGGCCTTTCATCATGGTCATCTACACCTGTTCATCTGGGTGAGGCTGGTGGTGGGTATGTGTCCCTCATAGACATCCATGTGTGTGACCTATTGACACCCACATTTCTTTGGTCCATCACATGTACTGCGGTGGGGGTTGTCACCTTGTGTAGTGTTGCCTAGTACATTGACACCAGTATTTGTTATGAATTTCCTAATGTCCCATATAGTTGTCTGCTGCTATCCCATTCAGCCACCCAATTCCCTTGCATGCTTGCATCCATATCATACCTACAATTATGAAAACATACTACTCCATTCAGTAATTGATAGGAAAGGTGACTTACCCTGTTGCTGGGCCAGTACTGAGGACAGTGCAGGAGGGCTGACAATGCTGGATGCACATAGTACACTCCCTATACATGGTAAAGCTCAGGTAGTGTCATGTTTGGCATGCCTTTTATTGTATGTGCGAGTCAGAGAGAGATATCATCACCTGGGTCCCTACAGTGTCAGTGTGTGTGCTATGCATTGCTTCTTTGCCAAGGCCTGGGCATACTGTGCACGCCTCCTTCTGCCAACAGGGGCAGGCTCAGGATGTTCCTCCTCCATGTCCCTCTGTGCCTGTGCTGGCCTTGGCAATGTTGGGGGGGGCTGTGTGGCCCTGCCCCATGCTGTTCATGCTGCAGCTGTTTCCACAGGATCATATTGTGTGGCATGGTACATACTATGAACATTTGTGCACATGTAGCTGGAAAGTACTGCAAGGCTCCACTGGATATGTCAAGGCAATAGAACCATGACTTGAGCATCCCAAACACACACTCTACAATGACCCTGGTTTGTGCGTGTGCCACATTATGGTGTTCTTGTGCATTTCCGATGAGTGTCATCAACCACGGCTCCAGTGCATAGCCAGCATCCCCCACTAGATGGCCATATGGGATGTCCCCCCTGGCAAATGCTTGATACAGCTGTGAGCAATACCAGATGTGGGAGTCGTGATAGCTTCCAGGGCTGCCAGCACACACATTCATGATAATGCCCTGTGCATCACACATGACCTGCAGTTGAAGGAGGGGAAGCCCTTGCAGTTTATGTAGACCCTGCCCCGCTCACCGGGTGGTGCTTTGATGTGGATGTCCATGCAGTCTATAGCACCAACTAACTCAGGGTATTCTGGAATATGGTGGAAGAGACGCATACATTTGGTCAGCACCTCACGGCATGTGGGGAAGTATATGTGCTCATTGGCATGTTGTGTTATGGTATTCAGGAACTGGTGGAGTACCCTGGATGCTGATGCTTGTGAGATCCCTATGATATCCCCAGTTGGTCTTTGGAAGGTACCTGTGGCTAGTATTCTTAAGCCTAGACATACCTTGGTATCCACTAGGATGGGTTCCACTCAATTAGTTCTGTGTGTGAGGCATGGCCGGCACAGCCCAATGATTTGCTGTAGAATGTCCCTGTCCACCCTACAGCATGCTACTATCTCCAACTCATGTAGGCCCTGGTAGATTACCCTGGGTCTGTACACTCTTCTCCTCCTCCTCACTGTGGGTCGGTTGTCAGCATTCTCCTCCTCACCACCTTCAGTCTCTAGCACATATGGATGGAGTAAAGCAGCAGCAGCCTCTAACATTTTTAGTTTGTTTTGCCAGTTAAAAATCCCCCATCTGTGTACACCGGTGGTGTAGAATTTGTGGGAAAAACAGTCTGTAGGGTGTTTGCATAGTTTACATTATTGTGCTGGGCTGCTGCATGTGTAATTGGCTCATTCTGATACGTTCCACATGGCAGTTATGCTAGTTCTTCTTGATTGCCTTCCTAGTGCTGTTTCCCCTTCCCAGTTCCTCCCTATGTAAGTCCCGAGGCATACTGCGTATACCCAGTGCACATATGTAAACAGTGCTGCCATTTCCTCTTTTTTTTTTTTTTTTTTGGTTTAAATCCTGGTGTGTGACATGCATACACGTTTAGGCTATATGCACAGTGCTCAGGCACATCTGACACATCCCTTCCTTAGCTATGCTTAGCTAAGGGCAAACATGGGCCACAGAGCTCCAATGAGCTTACAGCAAGCATGACACACCCCCTTATGAAGTCATTCAGCTCTTACACTTGCACTGTTGCATTGCTGCACCTACATGGTTAGGTACAAGCTGACACTTTGAAGACATCTGTGATTCAGTATAACTCCCCTCATTTGCATACTCCAGTGTGTTGGTCGTTAGCTATTGCACTTAAATGGACCCTTTTCCCTTGACAATTGTTTACATTCTGCATGCCATCGACTATAAAGGCAAAATGCAGAATTAACTTAAAATTGAGTTTTCTCCTTTTTTTAAAATTTGTGGCACGATCCCGTTTGCGCGCCGCTGCTCTAAGCTTAAACGGCTGAGATCGGCCAAAAATAAAGTTTAATCTAAAAAAAATAAACTGTTTTTAATGCCAATGTCCTTATATTTGGCTATTGGCATGTGTGTTTGACTGTAATACATGCTTTCCATGAGCTGTCCTGCCTCCATTTGTTCAGATGTAGAAATGTATTCAGTTACTAACTGATACATTTCTGATCTGACACTTTTCCTGCACAGAGTCCAGCCAGCTTCATGGATTGCAAAATCATCTCATTTCCATGGTTTTTACAAGCAGATGAGATGATTTGTATCCCTCAAAGCTTTCTGTGCAGTAACAGTGTAGGGCTGCACATGCACGTGAAAACGACACGTACCTGGATCACAAAGCAGCCATCTTCCATGCAGGAGCAGCTACACTGTTCCTGCAAGGAAATCAGACGTTCATGAATCCAGGGTTACATGTGAAGTTTATGTTTTGATTTCATTACTGTTTGCATAAAATAAATTAACGCAGATGATTTTAAAACTGAAATTGACATAAAGAAAAGTATTTGAATTTAATTATTGGCATCTATTGCATTTGTGAGACAGACTGAGAAACTTCTTTTGTATTTTCAGATTTGAGTTTCAGAGAATGCTGTAAAACTTTACAAAATTAAAAGCATGCTTATAGCCATGCTGGAAATAACTATGCTCATGCTAGGTTTTGAACACAATATCCCTGGATGCTATCAGTTGGAAATAATAGTGAAAATACAACACATATTGGGTGCTGTTAATAAACACTGTGCACCACAGGGCAGATCTAGCAATGTTTAGAATGGCGTAGTCCTGTACATTTCATAATAATGCTACATAGTGGAACAGGATATTTTTGATTGCATGTGATTCAAAATCACTGGCTAGTCCCAGTGGAGCAACCTATAAGAGTATAACCACACACATTCCAGTGTTTCTTAAATTATTAATGGTGTCAAAACACACACACATATACACACAAAATACCTGCTTTGTGTGGCAGCAAAATGACTACCAAACTACTATCATAAGCAAACTTTGTCTACCCATGTGCACCGATCATAGTGAGCTGACACACTACCAGATTACTACATTATGGTGATCACCATAGCTCTACTGCCACTAGGAGTATAAAGTCTTTTTGACTAAGTTCTACACATGACAACAGAGCACAACACAATGGTGAAAATGTAGCTACATGTAGTTACTTAGTAACATACACTATACCTCATTGAGCTGCCTTTCACTGATGCACTGGCTTGTCATGCTACCCAGTGTTCTCCCATCCTGAGCCTAAAATGCAAATTGCACAAGTCAACAGGAATAAATGCCTATTGCATGGCACCATGGGCTATCTTGATCCATGTCTATGAATTAAAGTAGTACAAAGTATTCCTCTTTATCTGCAGACATAGAAAATAGGTACAAGGTTTGTAAAAAGTAGGTACATGTATCTGAAAAAAAAAAATAAAATAAAATTAGGAACCTAATTATCATAAAATTTTAGAACCATATAATATATAACTGTGCTTCCAATAGGACTGTGGGATTCTATTTAGAAACACAAGTTAAAAAACTGTGAGTGATAAAATGATGGAAAAATATAAGCATATTAGGGTAAAGGCTGCATGCTTTAATGCATTATATTACAAAAAAGCTACCTCACAAAGTCATTTACTTTTGCTTCTGACAATAGGTAATGTAACATGTAGGTCTTATTTCTATAAATTGCTGGTAGCACCACATTGTTGATCTTATAGTCTGATTTTCTGTTTAATAAACAGCTTCAACATTGTGCATGATGGGGTAGGGGAATTCAGAAAGTTGTGTGAAGGTGGTAATTATGCCTTTAAATTGGTATGTACCTCCAGGCAGGTACAGCTGACATGTCCAGTTCACAGTGGCATGCTACACATACTGTGCATGGTGGTTGTTGGCATCAGTACACTGTATCTAAGAAGCAAATACTGCTAGCACAGTTGATTCACAAATAGATTATTCAATATGATTTTGAATAGAGAAAGACCTTTGTTGCCTAGATTTGCAATTATAATGTTCTCATTCTAAGATGTTCATAAGAAATAGATTTTCAGTGAAGTCTAAATCAAAATGTTCAAAATTCACAACCCTAATTGGTTGCATATCTTAATTTTGAAAGTTTTCAATAACTCCAAATCATCATTATTGTCAGTTTTTGGTCTTATCTTGTGAAGTATTTTAAAATAAGAGACATGACTGCTGAAATATGTCTTGTGGACCTGGAAAAGATAAGCAATTGCTTTTTTTCTGGAATATCCTGTGGAGGGTGCTACAGCAGTACAAGGCCACAGGGCCACTAGTCCATGTCATCACGTCCTTATGTCTATGCAGTGAGAGTTTTGTCTGCATTCTTAGAGTTAAGTTAAATATATTAAATCTAACTACTGGAGTCCACCAAAAATGTGGCTTGTTTCCTCTCCAGTTCATGATTTCTACTGCCATGATTCTAAACCACAGGCATTGTTTGGATAGCATCTAGTCTGAGGACATAAGGATTGCATTATTGCTGCTTGGAGCTAATGCTGTCATTATAGCCTCAAGAGATTGTCTCTGTATGCAATGCAGTGGTCCATTGCTGAGCTAGAAGTGGCTGTAATGAAACTCAGCACCTCCAACTCATGAATTATTCTTCCCTCCTGGAAAAAAAAAGTTTGTTCTCAGAAGAGTGGGAGGTGTTTAAGTATTTTGGATCTTGTTCATGAGTGAGGGAAAGGGTTCACAGGCTGATAAGCAGATGCATGCAGAAATAATAGTATAGCAGTGGTGGTGAAGTGTGAACTAAGTTCCAGCATGGTGCTCTCATCTTATTGGTCAGTGTTTGTTATCATCTTCCCCTAGTGTCATAACATTTTAAGTATGACTGGAAGGATGAGATTTCAAGTATACCTGGCAGAAATGAAGCTTTCTCAACATAGCTGCACTTACTTTCTGTGATATTGGGGAATTTTATGCTATTCATAACTGAATAATGGGGCCAGGAAAAACAGAAAAGTTTTGACCAGAATGTAGATACAATCCAAAATATGGATGACTGCAGTGACAGGCAGAAAACCAGTAATGTGACTGAAAGAGTGATGAGTTAATCATTCTATATTTGATAGTTGGCATAAGGGTTGGGGTTGGCATGATGGTTAAACTGTTAATCTCATGTACACAAGATGAAGAGTTTGAGGAGGCAGAGCCTGATGGCCAACTGTGAGAAGTGAATTTTGAGAGCTCCATAAACTAGTATAATAATATAGGAACATTTTATTATTTCAAGTTTAAGACATCAGAAATCTATAGATAAACTAGAAAACTACATAAATATCAATGCTGGTGAAGATATACAAAAACTTTCATGTCAAGTAACTTGGAGATATATTGAGACACCAAATATGAACAACTCAAGGAATTCTCATCCTGATGCTGTTTTGAAAAAAGAACTGCAATTGATGACATCTACCTTACAGGAACTATCTTTGAAGATGGATGGCGTTAAAATGACTTAGAAAACCTCAAATTAAATTCTCAAAAACAGACTGACACTCTTAAGGAATTATTACAGCAACACCATGCAAAAATAACAAATATAGAGACTTCTCTAAATGACATTGAAGGGAGACTCAAAGAGGAAGAATTCCAAAAAGAATTTCTGCTTAAACAGAATACACGGCTGCTTAACAAAATAGATGCCTTAGAAAATAGGGAAAGGAGAAACAACATACGGATCTTTGGTCTGCCTGAAAACACTGAAGGAGAAGACATTATTTCATTCTTAACAACCTGGATTCCTGAATTTTTAGACTTGAAAGAGGGACTTTCATTTGGAACTCAAAGGGCACACAGAGCACTGAGGAAACCTGCTTCTAACTCAACAAATACTCCATCTAGATCCATAGTTATAAAACTTCTTTCATTTCTGGACAAGGAACTAATATTAAAATCTGCTTGGAGAAAATCACCCTTAAAATACAATCAAAGCTCAATAAGGTTTGACAATGATTATTCTTCCAGAATACTAGAACAAAGGAAAAAAGTCTGGCCAGAAATAAAACTGTTGAAACAAAACCGCATTAAAGCACAGCTGGTCTTTCCAGCTAAGATAAAAATACTCTTTGCCAATTAGATGAAAACCTTTAATGACTTAGAAGAAGCTACTATATTCATCAAAATAACTACATAGTGTCTGTCCCAGAAGAAATGGAATAGATGGCCCCTAGTCTTAAAAGAATAAAAGAAACAAATCATTGGACTGATGCTAGAAAGAAGAAACAAAAAACTGATTCCAATATAGCTGTCCCAAAAAAATAACTCTTACAACTACATCTCTCAAAGTATCAACTGATATTGTACATCACTTGTCATCTGTTTCCATTAAAAAAGGAGGGATTCTTAAACAATTGAGAAACAGTAGTGATTTCTTCGGAATGTTCAAAGAGTCTAGTAATTCTTCACAAACAAAGGTAGGTCAAGATGGGTTACTATTTACATTATATATAAGCCAAACAAAGCAACATATAATATAAACATAGAAGTTTCAATTCCCCTACTTGAACTCAGTGAATACTTATCTTGTTCATTTTTCATTGATTTTTACTTATAATAATTTAAATAATTAATTAACTAATTCAACAAGGTACCATTCATCAGAGTTCAGACTCAAATGTAAAAAATTAACATCATATATAATAGCAGTAACAGTAGAGTGTTTTGAAAAAAAAATGCTGTCATGGAGACTAATGCCTTCTTCAGTTAAAGTATGATTTAGAAATGTCATGCATATCCTGGTTAAATAATAGTAGCAAGCTCTTAGTACAAATGTCATCATTATTCTGTCTAAATATAGTTAATATCAATTATGGCAGGCATCACAGCTATGAGTGCTGTTTAATCAATCCTGATATGGTGTGCGTGGATGCAGCTGTGTCTGGCAGCTACTACAAATGTTAATATTATTCTGTCTAAACATAGTTAATATCAATTATGGCAGGTATCAAAGCTTCAAGTGCTGTTTGATCAATCCTGATATGGTATGCGTGGATGGCGCCATGTCTGGCAGCTAGTACAAATGTCATTATTATTCTGTCTAAACATAATTAATATCAATTATGGCAGGTATAGCTTTGAGTGCTTTGAGTTGATTAAGCCTGACATGGTGTATGTGGATGCAGCTGTGTCTGGCAGCTGTTATATATTGCTGTTTTTGTCTCAAGGAAGCTGTGGGTTGCAGCTTGTGATCGAGGTTTACTGATGCTTGTGTATTAGGAAGAGACATTTGGTGTTTTAGCCTGGATCCAGGGGAAGGGAGTAGATAGAACTGTGATTTGGGATATTTTGGCAGAGAATGGTTTGTTTGTACGTCTGCTGAGTGAGAGGTGGGAGGACTGGAGGAGTGTGTTGTCTCTTGTTGTGGCAGCTTGTTGAAAGTTTTTCTTTTTTTTGATCTGTTTGTTCTCTGTTCTTTTCCTGGCTGCTGCCTCACTGAGAGGGAGGGAATTTAGGCTTGAAGTTGCAGTGAAGTGAAGTTTTGCTTCAGGTGCATTGCGAACCTCTGATATACAGTTTACAGACACACTAAGAGAAACAGATGCTCCCAGGTTGCTATGGTAATGGAGACAGAGTGACAATAATGTTTAATGGCTCTGAGGAGCCTCCAAGATGATTCTCGGCAATAACATTTTTGCTTTTTAAAAAAAGAAATACATAATAAAAGGGCTGTTTTAAACCACATGTACACATGTTGATGGTCTCCCAACACTTTGTTTAGCTCATTAAGTTGATTCTTGATAAAAAAATAAAATAATAAGCACAATTTTATATTTAGAATGTATCTTGGACCAAACACATTAAGGACTTACATAAGAGTGGAAGTCTGAGTTATTGTGTAAGACTAACAGCACTTGGTCTGTGCAGTACCCTTTGCAGTGGTCTGAGAGGTGAGCTTGCTTGGATGTGTTGGGCATATGGGGATAGCTGATTCTAGGGGTGTTTGGGGTTGCTGGGAAGTCCTAGAGAGTCATCAGATTTCCTTCATGGAAATATCTGTGAAAATGAAAGGTGTGTTGAATGGTTCACTGGCAGAGTGGCCACTGCATGGAACAGGCTGGTAAAATGGAACAGGACAAATATTGGTTTGGCTATTTTAAGAACAGCCTGGAAACACACCACATGAACTAGTGAATGCCATTCTGGCAACACTGGGTGGGCATTGTTGCCCATGCTTGAAGTACTGATATGTGTGCATGTAAGGATGGAAATATACTTATAACAAATAAGAAACTAGAAGGGTCACATAATTTAAAGTCTATGGACTATATAAACATGCTTGGAAGGAGCTAATAATAAGAATAAACATTACAGATTGCGGTATCTCAAATAACTAAGCAAAATGCAAAAAAACACAATAGTTATGCAATATATGATTTTAGTAAATCTAGACCTAAAATATATAACTGTCATATAAGATGAAGCAGTCTGCTGAATGGAGATATTAAAGACAGGATTTAATAACATGGGCCTGTATATAATAATACTACTGTCTTAACTTGTCATAAATGACATACACTACATTGAATATCAAGGGGAAGCATGATGATTTTCTTATATAAGTAAATATGCATAACAAGTCATGCACTTGCTTTAACTTGAATTGTAGTTTTTGTAACCCATCTTGACCATATATAATACATAAGCGGTTACCAAGGTAACTAATGTTTTATACATGACATCAAACTGACAAAGTTGTTCAAGAGAAACAATAGAAGCCTGAACTTGAAATGTCACAGAATGTAACAATCATATTCTGAACAAATAGTATTAAATTGGCAATAGACAGTTTAATAACATGGGCTTGAGTATAATAACACTACTGTTTTAACTTGTCATAAATGACATACACTATATTGAACATCAAGGGGAAGCATGATGATATTCTCATATAAGTAAATGTGCATAACAAGTCATATAATTGCTTTAACTTGAATTGTGGTTTTGTAACACATCTTGACTATGCATAATACTTAAGCTGTTACCAAGGTAACTAATTGTTTATACATGACATCAAACTGACAAAGTTGCTCAATGGAAACAATAGAACTTGAACTAGGAATTTCACAGAATGTAACAATCACATTCTGAACAAGTAGCATTAAATTGACAATAATCACTCAGTTTAACCTTTGCTGATTATACAAAATAGAATGTTGCCATTTAAATCTAAAAACGTTCAGTATATGCCATAAAATGGCAGTTTATGAATATGGAAAGGGAACTTGTAATCGTCAATCACAATAAGTGAACATGTTGTTTTTAACCTATAATTTCACTCATTTTATAAGAAATGGCAAATATGAAAATTCTTATGTATAGGAAATGGGAGGAAGAGGGATGCACTGATAATTAAAATGCACTAACTTTCATCAATGTTTACATAAAACAAACTTGATACTTTAAGTAAGTTAGAAACAAACAAAGTGATTACTTAAATGCTGGAAAACAATGGAATATAATTTCTGATATATCCAGTAAAATACATTGTATTATAAACATTAGGTATAAATATTATTACCATCTATGTATGTTAAGTAATAAGTTTTGAAAGACTTCATCAATAAGGCTAAATATGTTAAATAACTGTGTACTATAATCTTTTACTGAGGTTTTATATATGATACATCCTACTTTACTTTGAATTGGTTGTCATCTATCTTTCATGTAAATATTAATTGCTTACACAATAAGTAGACATTTATATTGTATTAGAATTCTAATCTACAATAGTACTATATCTGTTCAAAATAATATAAATATTGCTTATTTTGATTACAAATATTCTCCATATGATAATTCAATTTATGAAGTGCAGATGTTCTGGATTGTCAAGGTATGAGTGACAATCTGATTGACTTAGAGTTATCCATCGGATTAGGAATTATTTTCATTCCATGGCTAATGCAGATCTTAGTTTTGTTAACATTTATTAATTTAAATTTATTTCACAAAAAACATTTTTAGTATGCCTGACCAAAACATTACTTTATTGGTAAACACTCAAAGTGTAAAACTGATAATTTCCTTTAAAATCTCAAACATATACTTTATAGTTATCAGAGGAAAATGTTTAATAGTCACAATAAAACAAAAAAATATATAGTCTAAATAACCTAAAATGGATTTAACTTTATTATCTTTAAATACCAATGGCTTAAACAATCCTAGCAAGAGATCAAATCTACTGAAATATTTAAAATTGAACAAAGCACAAATTGTCTTCCTTCAAGAAACTCATTTCAAAACAAATGACAATTACAAATGGAATCCTACAGAATATATTATATTGGTGCAATCCACTTATAAGGCAAAGACAAAAGGAGTAACAATTTTATGGAAAACAAATGTGATTAACCCAGAAATAATTTATAAGTATGAAGATAAAGAAGGCCTCATGGCATTAGTAATAGTTAAATAAATAACAGAATCTGGACCCTAGCCAATCTGTACTGGTTCCCAGGCATTGGATCAGGAACTGTTAAATGACACTTGGATTTCATTTCCAATAATTATAAAGGCAACTTAGGATTAGGAGGAGATTTTAATTGTATATCTGATATTTCTAAAACTACAAATAAAAGACCGATGCTTACATCTGCTGTATCAAAAGCTTTAAACAGGTGGGTAGAATCATTTCATCTTGTAGATACTTTCAAATTTAAAGACAGTAAATCATTGTTGTTTTCCCATCAAGATCACAGATTTGGTACCCAAACTAGAATAAATAAAATATTTGCTGCCCATGATTTACACTCTACAATCATTAATTTCTCAATCACTCCCTGCCCCTTTTCAGACCACAATTGATTGAAACTAAAACTTCAAAATGAGTACAAACCATTAATCTTTAACTCCAGAATTCCAGCCTATATAACTAAAATTAAAGAGTTCAAACCCTGGTTATTATTATAGGTTCATAGGTTCATAGGTAGATACTAGGCTACCTGCCCTAGGGCCTTTATAAGCCTAGCCAGAGTGTATTTGGCCTCCGCCTCCCTATTAGATTAGCCTACTGTGCCTCTGTAAAGTAGGTCACAGAAGGTACCCTTTTAAGATTAGTTTACTGTGCCTCTGTCTAGCAGGGACACAGGAGAGATCCCAGGGGTGAATTTGCGATTTCCCATCCACGCGTCCAAATTTTGCTTGAAGAGGGTCTGCGAGGGGCTATGTCTAACATGAATTGGGATTCTATTCCAGAGTGAGGGGAGCCTCTGGGAAATGAATCTGTCCCTCCAGCATGTCCTATTTATTTTTGTGCTGAGGTTTAGGTCCCTGGAGTGTGTAGCTCTAAGGGACTTGGATTTTTTGAGGCGGAGCATGTCCATTAATTCTGGGTTTGACATGGCTTTGTACGTCAGGCATAGATCGCCTCTGGGTAGGTGGTAAGCAACTGAGTAGAGCTGGAGTTTCTTTAGTCAAGCTGCATAGCACATCTGTTTGTAGCCCATGATCCTCTTGGTGAGGTACTTTTGGGGTCTCTCCAGTTGCTGCAGGTGTTGGGTAAGGTACATCCCAAAAGGGGCATTGTATTCAATTATGGGCCTGATGAGTGATGAGTAGAGGGGCACAATGACCTCTCTTGATCTAGATGTGAACCCTTTCGTGATAAGGTGGGCTATATAGAAGGTCTTTCTAACCACTTTGGCAATGTGATTATCAAAGGAGAGATTACTATCTACGTTGGTCCCCAAATCTCTAATTATTTCTTCCGTACTTAATGGATTACCACCTATGTGATAATTTGTGGGCACCTTGTTTTTCCCAAAGGGGATGACTATGCACTTTTTAGCATTTAGCTTGAGGTCGTGGCTCTGGCACCAAGCATCCGTCTCTGTGAGACCCTTTTGGAGGATGCTTGTGTCAGCTGGAGATTTGATTATGGCCCCCAGTTTGCAGTCATCTGCGAACTTTGTCAGCTCTAATCCCTCTATGTTAGCCTGAACCTCAGAGAAGTATATACCAAACAAGAGAGGTCCCAGAACTGAGTCCTGTGGGATGCCAATTGTAACTGGTTTGGATTCAAACATGGCACTTGCGATTCTGACCATGTGGGTTCTATCTCTGAGCCAGTTTGCAACCCATCTTGTGATATAGGGGTTGATATTTAAGCTGGTAAGCTTATTTATGATGCCTGAGTGGGGTATTGTGTCGAAGGCTTTTGCGATGTCCAGGTAGGCTGTGTGGACTACCTTGCCCTCATCTATGGCTTTGGTAACTGTTTCAAGGAATTCAACTAGGTTTAAGAGGCAAGATCTGCCCTTAACAAAGCTGAATTGGGTAGGGTCCAGTGTCTGGAGGCTCCCAATTATCTGAATTACAGTTCTTCTTAGATATTAATTACACCACAGAGATAAATAAAATAATGATATGGGACACATTAAAAGCTTACATATATGGTAAAACCCTAACTTGGTATAAAACAAAATCAGAGAATGGGATTCTGAATTATTAGATCTACAATCCAAACTTTTGTCAGTAAAAGCTGAAAAAAATCAAAATCATTTGGAGATGAAAAGAAAGTAGAAGCTTTAAACAGTAAATACAATGAAATTCTAGCACATAAAACTAGTTTAGCTTTAGAAAAACTAAATATTAATACCTTGGCCACATCTCCCAAATATGTACATAATTTATCCACAAGAATCAAAATACAATCAAAAGTTAATAACATTAAAGGTATCTTCCATGAAAAGAAAGGGAAAAATGTCTTGGATATAAGTGACATTTTTGATGCCTATAGAAATCACTATATGGAACATTTCCAAAAAGAAAATATGCATATTGATTAATTAAATCTAGATGAAAAATGTTCTAATATAAAAATAATAACAGGAAAATTAAAACTAGATCTGCAAGCACCCATATCCTACAAAGAAATTACAGATACAATTAAACAGGGTAAAAATAATAAAGCTCCAGGTATAGATGGCATAATTATGGAAATATATAAACACTTTTCTTCAAATATATTATCTCTCTTCCATAAAATTCTATTAGAAATTCAGTCACAAGCTTTAACACCACCCTCTTGGAGATATTCCTTAATCACACCAATTCTAAAGGAAAACAAATCCCCAAACATCTGTACCTCATATAGACCTATATCATTATTAAATAAAGACTATAAGATACTTTTGACAATATTAACTAACAGAATGAAAATACCCCTATCCAAAACAATAAATAATGACCAAACTGGATTTATATATCATAGACACACACATGACAATATCAAAAGGATAATTTCTCTTATATAGTATGTTAATAAAGAAAATAAAGAAACACTCATAATTGGCTTAGATATATTGAAAGCCTTTGATTCCCTAAATTGGGACTATTTATTCAAAATTCTGGTGTTATTTGAATGTCCTCCTTCCTTTGTTCATCTACTAAAGTCTATATATACAAATAATTTAGAGTATGTTAAGCTAGGTCCTTTCACCTCTGAATCTATGCACATAACAAAGGGTACTAAAGAAGGAAACCCCATGCCATTGATTCTATTTGCTTTGGGTATTGAAATATTGGCAGATTTAATCTATAACAATACAAAAATCAAAGGAGTAGATGTTTATGAGCAATACAATTCTAAAGTAATGCTCTTTGCTGATGACATATTATTACCATTATCCAATACAAAAGAGACATTATAAAAATTAGATATTTTAATTGACACATTTTACAGTACTTCAGGACTCAATTTCAATAAATAAAAATCAATTTTTTTTATTTTTAAATAAAAAAAAGAATTGCAGACAAAGGGGAATCACATTATAGGGAGACAAGAATCTACTTTAAAATATCTAGGAATCAAATTATGCAAGGATAATAATGAATTAGTCTGACAAAACTACAATAATATCATCAATACAATTAAAATCTCTGTGGAAAAGTGGAACAAAATAATATTAATATTTGAAGATGGACTACAGTTAATAAAAATGGTTTTACTACCCAATATTCTATATATAGCTTTGGCAATACAACTGTTACCAGAAAGGAATATACTCAAAGAAATAAACTAATGCCTAATAAAGTTTTTATGGTTTCTCAAACGAAACAGAATAGCTTTAATACATTATATCAGACCATGGAAACAGGGAGGATTAAACTTCCCTGATATAGAAACATATATAAAAGCATCAATATCTAAAACAATCTCAGATTGGATAAGTCAAAATTATTCTGCAAATTGGAAAGAATTACTAACTGTAATATCAATAAATTAATTTGATTTACAAAAAAATTTCAAATAGATAAAAACAATTTATTATAGCACATATTATGTATTAGTATGCAATATAACATAACTAAGCCCACTAAAACTTGTATGATTAATTATTACATTGACTCATTTAGGAAAATTATTAATGCAAATATAGATTTAAAAATCTGGTTTGATCTTTTAACACCATTCATAGTTACAAAGAGCTATCCACATAAAATATACAGAGAAATAATTAATTCCTGGGAACAGAAAGGATTTGTTTGTTGGTTTCAATGTATCAAAGAAGTAAAAGTTCTGGATATGCAAACAATAGAAACAACATACAAAATTCCACAACAAGATTGGCTAACTATGCAAAGCATTCTGATGTATTCGCAAGATTTATGCAGAATAATTAGTTGCTTGTCTTTTCAGCTTAGGGGTCGCCAGAGCGGAACTCCGGTCAGCTAATGATTGGCAGTAGATTTTTTATGGTGCTGAGTTGCCAGCCAGACACCCAAACTTCAGCGAAGGCATGTCCGTTCACACATGTCTTTCGGAGGCCACTTGACCATGGGAAGAACATGCAGACTCCACACAGAAGGCACTCCAGCTGTGAATCAAACAGGAGAACCTCTTGCTGTGAGGCAACAACCCTACTGCTGTACCACTGCAGCTTTCTTATGCAGAATAATTAGTAATTATTCATTTAAAGAAAGACCTAAACTTACAAAATACCTATATGAAATCATATATAATGATTATGACATGGGATATAGTATTTCGAAATTTTACAAGATATTGATAAATTATAAAACAACATTCAAATCCTCATATAGGAATTATATAACAAAAGGACACTCATTACAGCTAACTGAAGAAATTAAATCAAATATTTTATTATCAATAAAACATACATCCGTTACACAATACTTGAAAGTTTTTAATTGGAAATGCTTACACAGAGCATTCTTAACTCCAGATAGAATTATTAAAATTCATTCTTACACAAAGGGAATATGTTGGAGGTGTGAGCAAATACACAATGCAGATTGGAATCACATTTTTGACTGTGTTAAAATGAAGCCATTTTGGAATGGTATTAAAAATCTTTTTGTAAGCTTTATTTAATGAATCGTTTAACTTATCTAAACTCTAGTATTATTAAATGTGTACAAAGGTCCTCATTCGAATGAGTCAGATATGTATCTAGTATGCACAATACGTTCAATCTCAAAGAAGTGTATAACACAAAGATGGAATACAAACACAATACCAACTTTGGAAGACTTCTATAGCCTAGTGAAGACCACAGCATTGTTGGCAATTAAAATTAAACAATTCAGGATTCATCCTAAGTCATTTATTAACAATCCATGGTAAAAAGTCTTATCATTGATTGACACTTTACAATAACTGAACAGATACACTCTGGCAACTGGCTTGTTATACCTGTAAAGCAGATGTATATATTGAGCTCTGTTATAGTATCAAGCTGATGTAAAAAGTGTACATAGTTATTTAAGATGTTATATACAAATACTATGGAATTTATTCAACTGTATTTGAAAAATAAAAAAATTTTGAGGAAAAAAAAGACGAAGAGTTTGAGTCTCACCTTCAGGCAAAAATGGCTATGCTGAAAGAATGTTCTGGAAGGACAGCTAGCCTAGTACTTGCCATTGAACCTCTAAATCCATGAAAGTCTCAGAACATGGCCACTGTTAATCTGTTTGAAAGCAGTCAGCTGGAATTGTTTGGGCACCTTGTAAGGAACCATCCTAGGTATCATGCATTGGAAAGTAATGCAAGCATGGCCTACAGGAATGAAACCCTTTAGCAGACTCAGGATACATGGTAAGTATTACATCTCTTAAGCTTCCCACAGAATGCCTTGGAATCCCACAGGATGACTTGGGAGACTGCTGCTGGGAAAAGGGAAGTTTAATCTACTGTCTTGAGCTTGCCAGCATTATGCTATCATCAAACATGAAGTTATTAAAATGGATGGATGGGTGGAAGGTTGGACAATCACCATTAGTTTAAATATCTGCACATGTACTTTGAACAAGTAAAGGTAACAGATAGATTAAGTTTGATTTCGTATTTTTTTTTCTGGACAGTGAATGAGATCCAATACATTGCTATGATATTTCACAGCGAAGTGATTTCACCCTGCAAATGTCAAAATGAAAAGTGAAAAGCCATGGAAATAAAATATTTCATTTTTTGTGAACAAATTCAGATCTATAAACATGGAAATAAAGTGTTTCATTTTTTGTGAATAAATTCAGATATATGAAACATCTGTTATTCTATAACCACACACCTGAAGAAGCACATGCTTCAATGTAAGCTGCATTGAATTCCAACTTCTACCAGATCCAGCTTTGATATAATGAAAAATGCACCCTTATTCTTATTTGACATCTTCCATGTTAATGTGTGCATATTACTCTTCTGGTCTAATATCTCGTATGTTATTACATAACTACAGGTTACTCAGCTACAGATATTGCAAGACTGGTTCTGAGCTGTACATTGTATCAGGTTTGTTTTTCCCTGGGTGCAAGGTTATCTAAAACAATGAGTAAAAAGGTAACACAGAAAAATCAATTGGTTAAGAAACACAAAAAGAAAAATCCAGCAAAGCTAGACTTTCCCCTGTGCAAGGTTATGGTACCATTTCATGTCTCATATCTAGAACATGTTGCAGCATATGGCAAGTGCAAGTGATACCAGAACATTAACCATCTTCACGAAAAATGCATAAAAAGTGCATCATTAGCCCAGGTGCTAGATCCAAATGTTAGGAAATGGTAGAAAGCTCAAAGCATGAATTCTGCCATATTGTGTAACTTTTGGGCATTGTCATGATGTTCAATAAACAACACAGACACTGCAGATATGCATCCAGCCTACTTGATATTTGTTTTTAGGCATGAGTGAATTTATGTATTTATTTTATTTATACCTATTTGTTGACCAAGTAAACTCAATGTGTAAATTGTCCTTTATATAAAGATATATACCACATATATCCCCCAGCTTCTAGTAATAAAATGCAAATATTTTATGCATGTGCTATAAGGTAACATGCATTATGTTTCATTTATAATTTAAGTTATCCTTAACCTGCTACATCATTAAAATAATACATTTTCATCAACATCATTATGTGTAACTTTTATTCCTTAAAATCATGTTTAGTTCTTGAACTGGCCATATATATATCTGGTTTCTGCAATGTCTTGACAAATACAGAGTAGGAATTTAATCTACTTGGCTAGTTGTACATGATGTACTGCCTACTATGTAGGTAAAACTAACAGAACATTTAAGGAGAGGATCCAGGAATGCATAGGGTACATCAGGAATAAGAAATGATGTAGTATATTAGCACATGTACAGATTTGTGGTGAGGATCACAAATTTAAGTTTTTAGTGCTGGAATTGTTGGTAGATAACAAAAGAGGTGGTGATGTGAACAGTAAGACAGAAAAAAAGGAAATGAGATGGATTCAGACACTAAAGGCACATGTATATCCAAGCCTGAATGATAAAATATAACCTAGGCCAGTTTTGAAACTACGTCCATTAAAATATTGAACATTAGTTAGATATCTGGCTGAGTATGGTTTATATGTGCCTTAACTTCACAGTTATATGTTATGTACTATTTATATAGGTGCAATAGATTTAAGGCAATCAGATCTGCTGTGGCGACCCCTAACGAAAACAGCAGAAAGAGAGAAGGAAGTATGGTCTATTTAGTACATTTTTATAAATATTTACATCATCATTTAATATAGGATTCCTACTTTTTTATTAATAGGGGTTAGTTTTACTCTATTGAAGACTTTCCAGTTTTGTTTAGTTGTTTTATGTAGCTAGAGTTTTAACTGATGTTAAACCAATAGAAATAGTTGTATATTTAAATTAAGTGCCAATAGCTGTTTTGCTAATGGACTTTAAAGAGAACACTGGTTGCTTATTGGTTGTTAGTTTCTTCCTTAGACATATGCTGTTACTGCATATTTATGACAGCAGTGACTTTTATTGGTGTATGAATGAATTCCTATATTTTTATTGTTTGTTAATCTGACTCTAGAACTGATACAACATGTAAAAGATCCTGTTTTTGATGGTATCTGATTGGATGTTCAGTCAATGTTAAGTAACAAGGATTTGTTAATTGTTTTTTTTTTGTATTTCTATATAAGATGGTTTACTAGATTTTGTAATGCTCTGAAGAAGAGGCATTTTGTTGCCGTGAAAAGTGCTAACCTTTTTATTTTTCACGTCAATAAATTTACGTGTGGTATTTAGCTGTATTGGTCAGAGCCTGAAATTTTTTCTTTCTGTTTGTGGGTATATTTGACCTTTGCCTGATCTGCAACTCTTTGGCCTACAAATATAAAATATTTGATAGAGCTGTTCTCTCCAAACATCTGATCATTCTGATTGCTGCTCAACAATTTTACTTAGAAAGCAAAACTACAGGAGCATCTCTCTAACTCTTGACTATCGCAATTTTCTCAACTTTTATTTTCTTGCTACTGAACTGGAAAGTAATAAATTGTGTATTACATGGTACACTAATTGCCAATACATGGCACACTTATGGTCATTGTGCCCTTGGGGCAGCATGTCACAACAATGTTACATAAGGTACATAATCAAAGACATGTTTATGTTGTTAAACAGACATATAACAGAAAAAATCAACACACAAATGGGTGCAATACATGCACATGGATAACATGTGCAAATAAACTACTTGATGTGACAGGAATGGGAATAATGTAGTATATGAGTTGTGGTTGTCCTTTCTAAGTAAATACCAGAACAGCAGAAGAAGAACAATTGTGTCTCACTCACATTATACTAACTGCAAGAGTCACATGTGTCACATACAGGGTCAGAATGTATTGGACATAACAATATTATGATGCGCTGCATGCATAGGAGTACACACACATACAGATTAAAGGAGTAGCAGCCCTTCCCATATGGATTGGTGTATGCAGAAAGAAACCATGTGATGATTATGTAAATAATAATGGTAATGTGTGCCATACTGAAGCAGCAAGATAAAGTCACATATAACCTGATATGTGCTGTACACATTATGACGTATGTCCAAAAAGCATGACAGCAATAAGGGATCAGCACAAAATTGTGCCTATGCCATACAAAGTGGTATATTGCACACACCCTGGTGGCAGCATTAAATAACTAGATTACACAGACAATACTAGGAACATCACAAAGGATCTTCCTAGCAATCTCTAGGAAGGAGTCGCACATGGCCTATGACATGTTCTGAAAAATGTTTCCCATCATGTCTCACATCTGTGTTTGGAACATGTCAGTCACTACATCTCAGATCTGGTCCAGAACATCTTCAGCATTGTTTGGTGGAGGACATCTTTGATCCCCAGGAACAATTGTATGTGCAGGTCCTGGTCTATTGTCCTCATCATTGTCATTGTCTCCTCTGTGATCCCCATCCTGGTCTTCAGATTCTAGCTTGGGTGGCAGTGAAATGGCATGTCTTCCTTGTTGTCATTGATTGGTAAAGCAGCATGGGTCCCACACTCTGTCACATTTCAACAAAGCAACAGCAGTATACATACATAACAGGCATTAACTTAAAAAAAAGAATAACTGAAAATTCTGACATAAAGTACACAGTCTACATGTATTAACTGTTATATATGTGATGTTACACTATGGTCTGATGTCTGATCTTATCCAACTATGATGACATTTGAAGTAGGCATATAACCTATCCATAATAAGTTACAAAATGGTATGTAACCATACATCGTAGTCATATGTCAAGCATGTCTGAAATAAAGCACAATCATAAATGCATATGACCATTAAAATACATATTCATTACTTAAAGCAGACAACATGCATGTCATGTGACATCATACATTGTGTTGCTATGACAGATTTATTACAAAACCTGTGTTGCTATGACAGCTCTATTACAAAACCTGCCATTAGTCATATGTATAAGTACAGTATAACAAAGTAGAGATTATATAATGCACAATAAATGTTATTGAAGCATTATGAAGGGCCTGAAAAACAGGTCACTCACACAATAGGGATTTGTATTTGGACATAATACACATGGCAAATCTTTGTATATTGTCAAATCTGTCTACTGCTTCACAGTATGTATTGACATGTGCCATATGACCCAATCAGGCTTACAGGCAGACATCTGCAACAACTAATTATTACAATAATGTCAGATGTGCACCAACATAAATGTAAAGAGAGTATATGATATGCAGTTAAAAACATCAAAACTTATGAAACAGGACATGTGTAATATTTATATGTAATATCACAAAAGATAAAAAGATGTAATATTAACAAGTGTAATGTCATGAGTATGCAACATTTTACATGCCATAGTATTAATATGCTATTGATATAAACAAAAGGCCATGACTCAGTAAGCATGCTCATCATTCATTTTCGTTATTTACTCCAGTACAGTAACTATCATACAGCACTCAGTTTATCAGCAATACTTTTGTTGTTATGTACATTTTTTTTGAAGTATCAGCCTTTTGCATGCATGCAAAATGCACACATATGAACAGCAAACAGACATACATATATCAGTAATTTGCAAGACAAGTATGCTAAGCCACTCTTCCATGCAACTATGAAACGGATGCCAAATCCAAAAGACAGATTTCTGGATAAGTGACTGCAGATCAGATTGCAAGTGAAGTGTGTTGTATCTTTATGAAGCATGTCCAGGCTGTATGTGCACATATAAATTCCAAACACTTGCACTTCCTATTGCCATTTTGTAAGAGCAGCCACAGTGAGAGCATGCATGATCACAGTTGTTAGTTTGTATAGTTATGTAAGATAAAGTCAGTAAACTTTTGTAGTGATGTGTTTGCATAAAATAAAGCTGCTTGAACAGAACCCATGAAGGCTCTTCTATTGTATCCAAAGAAGGAGAGTGACATGGTGTCAGAACCGGGATGGAAGAGAATAAAATCCAGAGCCATGAGGTGCAGAGACGACAGTGAAGGTAAAACCAAGAGAAATGAGCACAAAAAGAGCCAGAAAAAAATCAAAGGTAATGAGAAGTAGTATGAACTGGCACCAGACTTGCCCTCCAATATGTCCTCATTAAAGGAATTAAAGTGTACTAATTCCAATTACAGGGCCTTGAAAGAGTACTGTATTGTTATTTTTTTGTCACTACCTCACTGAGTCAGGAATGGGTAATTTGCATGCCTGCTGCCTTCCTTGGATGTGGTAGCCATTTCTCAGGCTCCATCTCCAGAATCAAACTCTGATTCCTCATTACCCATGGCCACCATGGTAGGCACAGATAGTACAATCTAAAGTTGATAGGGCAGACATTCAAATGTCACGTCACCGCCACTAGGGCATGTGATTGGCCCAAGTTTATCTAGCTTTACCAAAGACCCGGATTGGTTTTGGTCTGATAAATGCATGCATCCGTGGAGGTCAGAATTCATCAGCATGTATTAGCTCTAGAATTACCACAGTTATCCAAGTAACGGTTGAACGATCAAAGGAACCATAACTGGTTTAATGAGCCATTTGCAGTTTCACTGTAGCATCCATGTGCACTGAGACTTCCATGGCTTAATCTTTGAGACAAGCATATGCTACTGGCAGGATCAACCAGATAGGAGCACCTCGGTGGGCAGGTGGAGAGGATGGGCTGGAGACTGCACCTATGCCTGTGAAAGGGGTCCCTCTCCCCACAGAGGGGGCTCCCCTGGTGCAGTTCATGGACTAGCGACCGGGAACCCGGAGGGCTGTGGGCTGGCATGGAGCGCTGTTGCATTCAGAGCCAGAAAGTGAGGGAGAGAGCTCCAGATGCTCACGTGCTTGGGGGCACTCACCGGAGAAGGGCAGCCCGGCACGTGATAGGACCCCTTTGCCTCGGCCTGAGCTCATTGGTCTCGCCTCAACTTTGCTACCGAGGAACGTTGAACATTCTGTGCCCCCCACCCATGCCTTGCTATTGGGGACAAGAAGTTCAACCCGCCGGCCATGACCAGCAGAGCCACACCGTGGGAGTCCTCTGCCAGTTGGAGTCAGTCAGCCCGATAAATCAATGGATGGTGGGGAGAGATGCCTCAGCCCTCACTGCGAGGGCACCCGCCAGGAGACGTTCTCCCCAGTCCTGGGACCTGGACATGCACTCCCCATGGGATTCCCTGTCGTCCCTTAACTCCTGAAGGCGGCCAAATCATGCCAGATGACACAAGGCTGGTGGACAGCCGGGGGGAGAACCCGTGGAGTGTGACCAACCCCGTGGAACCCCACTCGGCCATGGAGGGCCAGATCTGCTGTCATAAGGGATTCCATGTCCTACCGCTTTCCCATCCAGAGGAATTCAGGGGACTTTGTGATATTTCAGTGATGCCGTCGGGTACTGGATGAGGCCAGATGCCTTCCCGTTGCCTGGCAGGAGCTCTCCAGGTCCTGCAGACACCCTGCCGGTTGCTCACCTGAGGACTTCCATCCCAGGGGGCTCTGCCTGCCCCCTCAAACCCAGGCAGGAGCTCTCCTGGTCTTGCGGCCCTCGACCGGTGGCTCCCTTCAGAACTTCCACCTGGAAGGGGAACGTTCCAGACAATCCCATCCAGGTGGGAGTGCTCCCTCCTTGGCCGCTTACCTCCTCTCACCCCCTTCTGGACTTCTATCCCAGAGGGAGCCGTGGTCTGAAACCCCCTCACCCAGACCTGGCTGATGTCCATCCCCACTCCTTTCCAGAGTTCCATGGGGAAGGACCCTCTCCGGGCTTCCCAGTCTGCCTGGGTGGGAGGGGTCTTTCCCTGGGTTACATATATCCTGGAGTCTGCCTGGCTAAGCCATTTCCCTCTGCCCTCAGAGTTCCTCAGGAGGACGTCCCTCCTGACCTGTTTGGCCTCGCAAAACTCCCCTTAGCCAGCGAGGTGCAAACACGCTCCCATCAGGACTTCCGAGCCCATGCTCCTTTCCGTCCAGAGCACCACGGTCTCCATCTCCCCCAGATGTCCTGGAGGCTGCATGGAAAGGCCGTTTCCCAGTGCCCTCAGATCATCTCAGGAGGACCTGCCTCTAGTCCTGGCCAGCCTCGCAGAACTCCCCTCAGCTGCAGAGAGGCAGGCATGCCTTCATCGGGACTTCCGTGTCCCGTTCCTTTCCGGTCAGAGCACCACCTTCTCCATCTCCCCCAGATCTCCTGGAGGCAGCCTGGCTGGTCCGTGTCCCTGTGCCCTTGGAGCATCTCAGGGGGACATCCCTCCAGTCCAGGTTGGCCCCGCAGAACTCCCCTCGGCCGCTGAGGGGCAGACACGCCCTCATTGGGACTTCCACATCCTGTTCCTTGCCGGTCCAGAGCACCACACTCCCTGTCTCCCCCAGATCTCCTGGAGACTGCCTGGCCGAGCCATGTCCCCATGACATCGGAGCCTTTCAGGGGGACGTCCCTCCAGTCCTGGCCGGCCCTGAAGAACTACCCTCAGCCGCCGAGAGGCAGGCATGCTCCAACCATGACTTCTGCGTCCCCTCTGCTTTCCCATCCATAGGGGATCCAGGGACATTGTGATATGATGGGGACACCGTCTGGTACCGGTTGAGGCCGGACGCCTACCCCCTGCCTGGCAGGAGTTCTCCAGGTAAGGAGGACTCCCACCAGTCGATTCCTCAAAGATTTCCATCATGGAGGGCTCT
The DNA here is from genome assembly GCF_019279795.1 of Protopterus annectens. Taxonomy (NCBI): domain Eukaryota; kingdom Metazoa; phylum Chordata; order Ceratodontiformes; family Protopteridae; genus Protopterus; species Protopterus annectens. The sequence continues at coordinate 98,905,519 of NC_056732.1, forward strand.
GCCTGACCCCTCTCACCTGGGCAGGAGCTATCCTGGTCTCATGGCCTACTGCAGGTGGCTCCCTTAAGGACTTCCATGTGGAGGGGGGGCTGTGGTACAGACCCCGTTCACCCAGGTGGGAGCTCTCCAGCCTGTCCATTTTCTGACCCTGTCTCCCTTCCAGACATCTGTGGGGAGGGACCCTCCTCCGGGCTTCCAATTCCACCCAGGCGGGAGGACTCTTTTGCCAAGTTACATATCTCCTGAAGGCTGCCAAATTGTTCTGTGCCCCTGTGCCCTCAGAGCCCATCAGGAAGACCTCACTCCAGTCCTGACTGGCCCCAGGGAACTCCACTCAGCTGCCGAGAGGCAGGCATGCACCCATCGGGACTTCTAAGCCCACTCTCCTTTCCGGTCCAGAGCACCATGGTCCTCATCTCCCCCAGGTCTCCTGGAGGCTGCCTGGCTGGGCCATGTCTCCATGCCCTTGGAGCCTCTCAGGGTGACCTCCCTCTTGTCCCACCCAGCTCCTTGGAACTCCCCTCAGCTGCTGAGGGGCAGACATGCATTCATCAGGATTTACGTGTCCCACTCTGATTAGGTCCACAGCACCAAAGTCCCCGTCTCCCCCAGATCTCCTGGAGGCTGCCTGGCTGGGCCGTGTCCCCATGCCCTTAGAGCATCTCAGCAGGACCTTCCTCTGGTCCCAGCCGGCTGTGCGGAATGCCCCTTGGCCGCCAAGGGGCAGGCCCACCCTCATCGGGACTTCCGCGTCCCGCTCCTTAATGGTCCAGAGCACCACGATCCCCATCTCACTCAGATCTCCTGGAGGCTGCCTGGCCAGGCTGTGTCCCCATGCCCTCAGAGCCTCTAAGGTGGATATCCCTTTGGTCCCGGCCAGCCCCACGGAACTCCCCTCGGCTGCTGAGGGGCAGGCAAGCTCCCATTGCGACTTCCGCATCCCCTCTGCTTTCCCTTTCAGAGGGGTTCCTGGGACTTTGCAAAATTTTGGGGACAACGTCGAGTACCAGGTGAGGTCAGATGCCTACCCACTGCCCGGCAGGAGCTCTCCAGGTATGGATAACTCCCACTGGTCTATCCCTCAAAGGCTTCCATTGTCGGGGGCTCTGACTGACCCAGGCAAGAGGTATCCTAGTCTTGCGGCCTTCCGTAGGTGGCTCACTTAAGGACTTCCACATGGAGAGGGGACTGTGGTCTGAATCCTCCCTCACCCAGGTGGGAGCTCACCCAGCCCATCCAATTTCTGCCCCTTTCTCCCTTCCAGACTTCCATGGGGAGGGACCCCCTCCAGGCTTCCACTTCCACCCAGGCGGGAGGGATCTTTTCCTGGTTTATATATTTCCTGAAGGCTGCCAAATCGTTCTCTGTCCCCGTGCCCTTGGAGCCCTTCAGGGTGACTGCCCTCTGGTCCCATCTGGCCACACAGAACTCCCCTTGGCTGCTGAGGGGCAGGCATGCTCCCATAGGGACTTCTGAGCCCATGCTCTTTTCCGGTCCAGAGCACCATGGTCCCCAACTTCCCCATGTCTCCTGGAGGCTGCCTGGCTGGGCCATGCCCCCATGCCCCTGGAGCCACTCAGGGGGACCTGCCTCCCATTCCAACTGGCCTCGCGGAACTCCCCTCGACCGCCGAGGGGCAGGCACGCTCCCATCTGTACTTCCAAGCCCACACTACTTTCCGGTCCAGAGCACTATGGTCCCCATCTCCCACAGGTCTCCTGGAGGCTGCCTGGCCAGACCGTGTCTCATGCCCTTGGTGCCTCACATGGGGACTTTCCCTCCAGTTCCAGCTGGCCTTGAGGAACTCCCCTCGGCTGCCGAAGGGCAGGCATGCCCCCATCAGGACTTGTGAGCCCATGCTCCTTTCCAGTCCAGAGCACTATGGTCCCCATCTCCCCCAGGTCTCCTGGAAGCTGCCTGGCCAGGCCATGTCCCTGTGCCCTTGGAGCCTCTCAGGGGGACCTCCCTCCAGTCCTGGCTGGCCCTGCGGAACAGACACGCCCTCATCGGGACTTCCACATCCTGCTCCTTTCTGGTCCAGAGCACCATGGTCTCCCGTCTCCCCCAGATCTGGTGGAGGCTGCCTGGCCGGCCATGTCCCCTTGCCCTTGGAGCCTCTCAGGGGGAGCTCCCTCCAGTCCTGGCCTACAACGCGGACCTCCCCTCGGCTGCTGAGGGGCAGGCACACTCCCATCATGACTTCCGCATCCTCTCTGCTTTCCTGTCCAGATTGGTTCCAGGGACTATATTACTGGGATGCCTTCGGGTACTGAGTGAGGTTGGATGACTTCCCCCTGCTCAGCAGGAGCTCTCCAGGTATGGCAGACTCCCACCAGTTGATCCCTCGAAGACTTCCATTGTGGGAGGCTCCGCCTGACCCCTCTCACCCAGGTAGGAGCTCTCCTGGCCCCGCGGCCTTCCACAGGTGGCTCCCTTAAGGACTTCCACATAGAGGGGGGCTATGGTTCAGACTCCCTTCACCCAGTTGTTAGCTCTCCCAGCCCATATGATTTCTGCCCCTCTCTCCCTTCCAGTCTTCCATGGGGAGGGACGCCCTCCGGGCTTCCACTTCCACCCGGGCGGGAGGGCTCTTTTCCCAGGTTAGATATCTCCTGAAGGCTGACAAATCATTCTGTGTTCCCTGCCCTTGGTGCCCCTCAGGGGGACCTCCCTTTGGTTCTGGCCGTGCCCGAGTAACTCCCCTTGGCCGCCAAGGGGCTAGCATGCCCTCATCAGGATTTCCACTTCCCACTCCTTTCTGGTCCAGAGCACCATGGTCCCTGTCTCCCCAGATCTCCTGGAGGCTGCCTTTCCAGGCTGTGTCCTCATGCCCTCAGAGCCTCTCAGGGAGACCTCCCTCCAGTCCTGGCCAGCCCCATGGAACTCTCCTTGGCCACCGAGGGGCAGGCACACTCACATTGCGACTTCCATGTCCCTTCCACTTTCCCATCCAGAGGGTTTCTGGGGACTTTGCGATATTTCAGAGATGCCGTTAGGTACTGGGTGAGGTTGAACACCTACCCCCTGCCTGGCAGGAGCTCTATGGGTATGTAGGACTTCCACTGGTCGATCCCTCGAAGACTTCTATCATTAGAGGGCTCCACCTGACCCCTCTCACCCAGGCAGGAGCTCTCCTGGCCCCGTGGCCTTCCGCAGGTGGCTCCCTTAAGGACTTCCTCATGGATATGGGGGCTGTGGTCCAGACCCCCTTCACCCAGGCATTAGCTCTCCCAGCCTGTATGATTTCTGCCCCTCTCTCCCTTCCAGACTTCCGTGGGGAGGGGCCCCCCTCTGGGCTTCCACTTCCACCCGGGTGGGAGGGCTCTTTTCCTGGGTTAGATATCTCCTGAAGGCTGCCAAATCATTTTGTGTCCCTGTGCCCTTGAAGCCCTTCAGTTCAACCACCCTCCAGTCCCAGGCGGCCATGCAGAACTCCTCTCGGCCGCTGAGGGGCAGGCATGCTCCCATCAGAACTTCTGAGCCCACGCTCATTTCCGGTCCAGAGCACCATGGTCCCCATCTCCCCCAGGTGTCCTGAAGGCTGCCTGATTGGGCCATGTCCTGATGCCCTCAGAGCTACTCAGGTGACCACCCTCTGGTCCCAGCTGGCCTCGAGGAACCCCCTCGGCCACCGAGGGGCAGGCACGCTCCCATCGGGACTTCTGAACCAATGGTCCTTTCTGGTACTGAGCACTATAGTCCCCATCTCCCCCAGGTCTCCTGGAGGCTGCCTGGCCAGGCCTTTTCCCTGTGCCTTTGGAGCCCCTCATGGGGACCTCCCTCCAGTCCTGGCTGGCCCTGCAGAACTCCCCTCAGCAGCAGAGGAGCAGGCACTCCCTCATCGGGACTTCCACGTCCCGCTGTTTTCTGGTCCAGAGTACCATTGTCCCCCGTCTCCCCCAGATCTCCTGGAGGCTGCCTGGCTGGGCCATGTCCCCTTGCCCTTAGAGCCTGGGTATGGAGGACTCTCACCAGTCGATCCCTCGAAGACTTCCATCATAGGAGGCTCTGCCTGACCCCTCGCACCCGGGCAGGAGCTCTCCTGGCCCTGTGGCCTTCTGCAGGCGGCTCCCTTAAGGACTTCCACATGGAGGGGGGGCTGTGGTCTGGACCCCCTCACCCAGATGGGAGCTCTCCCAGCCCATCTGATTTCTGTTCCTCTCCCCCTTCCAGACTTCTGTGGGGAGGGATCCCCTCCTGGCTTCCACTTCCACCTGTGCGGGAGGGCTCTTTCCCCAGGTTAGATATCTCCTGAAGGCTGCCAAATCGTTCTGTGTCCCCTGCCCTCAGTGCCCCTCAGGGGGACCTCCCTCCAGTCCTGGCAGGCCTTGCGGAACTCCCCTCTGCTGCTGAGGGGCAGGCACACTCCCATCGGGACTTCTGAGTCCATGACCCTTTCTGGTCCAGAGCACCATGGTCCCATCTCCCCCAGGTCTCCTGGTGGCTGCCTGGCCAGGCCGTGTCCCTATGCCCTCAGAGCCCCTCAGGGGGACCTTCCTCCAGTCCCAGCCAGCCCCGTGGAACTCCTCTCATCCGCTGAAGGGAAGGTCCGCCCTCATCGGGACCTCCGCATCCCCCCTGCTTTCTCATCCAGTGGGGTTGTGGGGACTTTGCGATATTTTGGGGGTGCTGTTGGGTGCCGGCCGAGGTCAGTTACCTTCCCCCTGCCTGGCAGGAACTCTCAGGGTCACGCAGACTCCCGCCGGTCATTCCCTTAAGGACTTCAACCTGGAGGGGTGGGGATGGTCCGGACCTTCTCACCCAGGTGGGGTGCACCCTCCCTGGCCACTTTCCACTTCTCTACCCCTTCTGGACTTCCATCCCAGAGGGGGCCATGGTCCAGACCCCCCTCACCCAGGCGGGAGCTCTCCCGGCCCGGACGATTTCTGGCCCTCTCTCCCTTCCAGACTTTTGAAGAAGTTTCACATGGTGAAATAAAAAGCACTTCAATACAATAAAGTTTTATTCAATTTGTATTGTTGGGAGCTGTATGTTTCCTATTATCCTGGTACACTGCTGAGGGATAGACTTTCATTGGACTACTGCTATTGCTGCCTGACTGTTTTTGGTTACTAGTGCAGTTTTTATTAATTCAGCTGTTCACTTTGTGTCTGCTAATTATTTTGAAAAGCCCAAAAGAAATAAATTCAGATACAAATACTGTCATAAATGTCTGGCATATGTGCATAAGCATATGTTTGCACTTATTTGCAGAAGCCTTCTTTGGTATGTGTTAATATGGCAGATGGATTTTGAAACCCCCTACCACTTGTATTTGATCAGAATATTGGAGAGAATTGGAAAGTATTTGAACAAGAGTATGATATTTTTATACAAGTAGCTTATGCAGATAGAGATGCATGCACCAGGGCATTCATTTTTCTAAACCTAGCTGGGTCAGAGGCCATAGAAATAGTGTTCATTTGTGCATGCACCTGCAGTATATGAAGGAGAAGGTGAAAATCATCATATCCTTGTACAGGCTGAATCAAGGGAAGACTCCGACTGTTTGAAGCGCAAGTTCAGAGAGATGTGTAACCCTCAGACAAATATTACATTCGAGAGGCATTTGTTTTACACAAGAGATCAGAAACCAGGGGAAACATTTGCAGCTTATATAACTGACCTGAGAAACAGAGCTAAACTATGTTGGTTTGGTGACTTAAAATATGTGCTGATAATGGACAGCTTTGTGTGTGGTTTTAACAGTGCTACTTTGAGAAAGATTTTACTTTGTGACAGTGATTTAATGTTGAGTAAGGTCTTTGAAATTTGTCAGATCCATGAGGTGACAGAAAAACACACAAGTATGGTTGTGAGTGACAAGAGCATGAGTTCAGTTGGCTCCAGAGCAAATGTAGATAGCATGCAACATGTTGCTGACACAAGTAGGCTCAATGACAAGATGTAGCTATGAGGTTTCCAGGGAAGACACGTAGCTTTTCAGCAGATTCTAAGAAAGCAGCGTGCTCCAGCTCAATGCAGTAAAAGCATGAATCAGTAAAACCCAGGTCCAGCTTTATTGGTAACTGTCTCAATTGTGGTGCAAATCATGAATCTAAAAGAAAGAAGTGCTTAGCATATGGTCAGTAATGCTACAAGTGTAAAAATGGAACCATTTTCAAAAGTTTTTTAAATCAAGTAAGCCTCACACAGTTGTAAAGAAAGGTCAGGCAAAGCAATTTGATCAGGTGCAGCTGAACCAGACAGCTTTTATGTAGATGGTGTATCAGTGCTTGATGAAAGAGTTGATGTAGTCAGGAGCGGCCTTAGGTCAGCTGCTGCCCTAGGCAAAAGGGCTCCACAGCGCCCCCTATCACACCACCTGGTGCCCCCATCCTGGTCTACCTACACCAAATAAATACTAGAGAGGCGCCCTAGGCAGCCGCCTAGTTGGCCTATGCCTAAGGCCGGCTATGGATGCAGTGAATTTATTAGCAAGAAGTGATGTGTTTTGTATTGCCCAGATTAATGGAAAATCCACAGAGCTTAAAGTAGACACTGGTTTAAAGTGTAATGTTATATCAGCAGACACATTTACTAAAGTGAGAACTAACGAACAACTCAATGTAGCCAGTAGTGCAAGACTTATTGCTTATGGAGGTGAAGAAATTCAAACTGAAGGTCCAGTGATGCTTTCTTGTTATTTGGCCGAGAAGTGTTAACAACTTGTTATTCTATGTAGTCTGAAAACCAGTGCAATGCTTATTGAGTCTCAAAGATAGTTTAAGTATGAATGCTTTTTCTTGCTAAAGAAGTCCATCATATAAGTGCATTTCCAAGTTCTAATTTTTCTGAAGCCATTTTCTCAGAGTATGCTGATATTTTCGATGACAATTTAGGCAAACTTCCAGTTGTGTATTCCATGTAGTTAGACCCAGAGGTCATTCCCATAATCAAACCAACAAGAAGAGTTGTGATAGTTATGAAGGATAAAGTTAAAACTCATTTGGATAAAATGGTGCAGCAAGGTGTGATTTGTCCAATCACAGAACCAACTGAATGGGTATTGTCTATGGTAGCAGGTCACAAAAGAGGCTCAGACAAAATCAGAATATGTATTGACCAAATAAATGGCCATTGGCATGAGAAATAGTTGAAAAATTTTAAAAAATAACTTTTTTTTTGGCCAATTTCAAGCATAGGGCAGCGGTGTACAAATGGGATCGGCCCAAAAATAAGAAAAAAAGTTGGAAATAAGCTTTCAAACCCAAATCAGCATTTTGCCATAATAGTCAATGGCATGCATAAGACAACAATACCAGGGAATAGTGGTTGCTAAGGGGGAAGACTCAGTGTGAGTGTGGTAACTATGAATTAGCATTCTGTTTTATGCAAATGAGGGGCTTGATACTGAATCACAGATTTCCTCTCAGTATTACCTTGCACCCAACAGTGTAGGGGCAGCAACACTATTGTATAAGTATAAGAGGTAGATGACCTCATAAGGGGGGGTGTCATGCATGCTGTAAGCTTATTGGAGCTCTGTGGCCTGTGTTTGCCCTTAGCTAAGCACAGCTAAGGAAGGGTGTGTTTCTGAGGCTGCCTAGCAGTGTTTACATTGCCTAAACGGGTGTGCGTGCCTCGTACTGGGTTTTAAACAAACAAACAAAAAAAGGAAATAGCAGCTTTGTTCACATCTGAGCACTGGGTATTTGTGCCATGGCTTGGGGCATAAACAGAAAGGCAATGGGAAGGGAAAACAGCAGTAGGAAGGTAATCAAGGAGAGCTAGCATAGCTGGCAGGTGAAATGTATCAGAATCAGCCAATTACACATTGAACAGCCTAGCATACTACTATAAACTATGCAAACACCTTCCAGTCTGTTTTTTCCCACAAACTCTATACCACCAGTGTACACAGATGAGGAAATTTTACCTGACAAAACTAACAAAATGTTTGGGGCTGCTGTCGCTCTCATGTATCAATATGTGCAAGAGGCTGAGGGTGGTGAGGATGTGAATGCTGATGACCAACCCACAGTGAGAAGAAGGAGAAGAGTGTACAGACCCAGGGTAACCTACCAGGGCCTACATGAGCTGGAGATAGTGGAGCACTATAGGGTGGGCAGGGGCATTCTACAGCAAATTGTTGAGCTGTGCCAGCCACACCTCACATGCAGAACCAACAGAGGGGAATTCATCCCAGTGGATACCAAGGTATATGTAGGCTTAAGAATACTAGCCACAGGTACCTTCCAAAGGGCAGCTGGGGGATATCATGGGGATCTCACAGGCATCAGCATCCAGGGTACTCCTCCAGTTCCTGGATGCCATGTCAGCACATGGCAGTGAGCACATATATTTCCTCAACACCTGTGAGGCATTGACCAGCAATATGCATCTCTTCCACCAAATAGCAGAATACCCTGAGGTAGTGGGTGCTATAAACTGCACACACATACACATCAAAGCACCACCTGGTTAGTGGGGTAGGGTCTACATAAACTGCAAGGGCTTCCCCTCCATCAATTGACAGGTCATGTTCGATGCTTAGGGCATTATCCTGAATGTGTGTTCTGGCAACCCTGGAAGCTATCACAACTCCTACATCTGGCATATGACACAGCTGTACCAGTCATTTGCCAGTGGGGACATTCCATATGGTCACCTAGTGGGCGGTGCTGGCTATGCACTGTAGCCATGGCTGATGACACCCATCAGAAATGTACACACACCTGAACAAGAACTCCATAATGAGGAACACGAACAAACCAGAATCATAATAGAGCATGTGTTTGGGATGCCATTTCACGGTTCCACTGCCTGGACATAACTGGTGGAGCCTTGCAGTACTCTCCAGCTACATGTACACAAATGTTCATAGTATGTGCCATGCTACACAATATGAGCCTGTGGAAACAGCTGCAGCAGGAACAGCATGGGGTAAGGCCACACAGCCTCCCACCAGTGCCAAGGCCATCACAGGCACAGGGGGACTCAGAGGAGGAACAACCTGAGCCTGCCCATGTAGGCAGAAGGAGGCATGCCCTGTATGCCCAGGCTTTGGCAAAGAGGCAATGCATACCACATACACTGACACAGTAGGGACCCAGGAAATGACACCTCTCTCTGACTCATACATAAAGTAAAAAGGATACCAAACATGACACTACCAGTGCTTGACCATGTATAGGGAGCGTACTATGTGCATCCAACATAGTCATCCCTCCAGCAGCGTCCTCAATACTGGCACAGCCACAAGGTAGGTCACTCTTCCTATCAATTGCTGAATGTAGTAGTATGTTCTGATAGTTGTATCTATAGTATGGACATGAGCATGCAAGGAAATCGGGTGGCTGAATGAGATGGCAGCAGATAATGGACACCTATATAGGCAGCATAAAATCCATAACAAATACTGGTGTCAACATACTAGGCAGTACTAGACAAGGTGACAAATCCCACTGCAGTACATGTGGTGACCCAAATGTGTGTCCATAGGACACACACATGCATGCCAGTGAGGCACACATACCCACCACCAGCCTCAGCCAGCAGGACAGGTGTAGATGACTATAAAGAAATGCTGGACTAAGGCCTTCAATTGATGGCAATGGTTAACAGCCTCCCTCCAGACCTACACAGACAGACTACAACAGGTCTGGCAGTTGTATGTTAGTTCTGAAGGGTAAGAAGTCTGAAACTGAAATGTAGGCCAATAAAACCTAAGATCTGTACTCTACTGACATGCCTCCAGTCTGCATGATAGGACAGAATACAAAATGAAATGGAAGTCAACAGAATACCTGAAATACCAGTACAGTTATAGCAAATGTTTAAATCGTTAGGTGTGTCCCCCCCACATTCCTATGTAGAAATGCAGTAACATGTAAGTGTGATGTGTAATAACAGTGGAGCACAGATTATCTGAGCTGGCCCAATCTACAGGATAGATTGTTGCATGTGTACAATATGCAGGTGTCTGTGTGTTGTTGTGTGTCCAATATTGTCTGGAAGTGGTCAGCATGTAGGCATGGAGGGTTTTGTCTCGGCAACCTATGGGCAGTACTGTGGATGACAGGGCCATGTTCTGACAACTGCAGTGCCAACCACAATGCTTCTCAGTAATACCCATGTCAGCAGTCATCCATACTCACTGTCTAGATGTCAATATCTGTCACCATCTGAAAGATGGACATGCCATGAATGTGGGCCCAGACATACACACAGTACACAGGTGGAAGTACCCTAGACAGAGTGCATAAAATGTAACTGTCAACTGCACATAACTTTGGAATTGTACATACAGGTTAGCAGCACATTAGTTGTCTGTGTAGTATGGAATACTGATGTAGTCTGGCCATTCACTGGCAGACCACAAAAGGCACAGTTATGTAGTAATGAGAGACTGCCTATGTCCCCACACAAGGCAGCATAAGGGGGACGTCCCATGTATATCTGAGTCAGCTGCAAGTAACTTCCATATCACACATGCACTCAGCTCACCCCACCATCAGCCACAGGTTTATCACAGGTCATATCCTTGCTGTTGGGAATGAGTGCAGTATGACCCCCAACTTCTGTATGGGAATGCTGAAGAGGTGTCCCATGCAGGTGTTTGCCTAGCTGTAAGCAGCACCCTGCCAGCATCCAGACCAATGGATTAATATGGACAGGAATTATTGCCATTAACACCTCGCACACTTACCCTGTCACTGCAGGGGAATCCACTGGCTCGCAGCCTGGGAATGTAGGAGTGACAGAATGCACTGGCTTACTTGAGGTGGCTTGCATCACTACCAAATGGCCTACAGTCCTCTGTCAAAAGCCTGTGCCTCACCCATAGTGCCAATATATGGTATCTCATGGGGTCCCAACTAACAACATACAGTCAACAGAACACAAATGCAAGGTCACGTTGACAAATCCCAGTAGCATGCCCACCATGTCCTACTGCATGAACTGTGGACCAACCCCTAAATACCACTGGGATGAAGGGCCAACTATAGGGATACTTCTCAGATATCACTTGCATAATGTTAAGAAGAGGATAGAATAACAGAGTGGGGGGTGTAGAAGCATGGACGTCATGGAGTGTGTGAAGTCTGAAACTCTGATGTGTCCCCATACTAGCCCTGCCTGCAAACCCAGTAATGGGTGGCTACAAACCTGCTCATAAACCACAATGTGAAGGGGAACTGACCAGGTATATGAGCCCTGCCTCTGGATAACCTGGGTGAATCTTTCCAGCTGAGAGGTATGGCCACAGCAGGATATGGCCATTCTGTTGCGTCAATATATGTACAAGAAGGGGATCCTCAGCTACCATAATACCAAGGTGCTGGACCATTTACACAGAACCATCAGCAAGTGTCTGCAGCTACCCCTCCAGAATGGCATGAGTGTGCAAGAATATGTAGGCTGCAGACCACAATACTGGACACAGCTTCATTCATCTTGTATTTCCCAGGAAATAACTGTGAGCAAATAAGTATATCTGTCAGTAGTTGATGACATAATACATCATAGTGTAAAACAGTACATATGTCTGAATACTACTGCTAACACCAACCATGTAACACAAGCAGTACAGACAGCAATAGTTACAGTATCCCACTATTTGTCACCCATTGTGACTCCATATTGTCAACCTAGCTACAGATATCCTGCAGAAACAGGTTGCTAGCTGTAGGTGTAGAACACCAAACCCTAGACTGGAGTACAACCCTACCCGGAATGGATTCACACACTCAATATAGAAGGTCATACTGAGCATACTCCTACACTTTGAGAAATGAAGCCCATCTCTGACAACACAGTGGACTATACTTATCTGTCAGTCACAAATGTCTGTGCACACACACCACTGTCCTACCCACCACACATCCAATTGGCCGATATCACATGATGTGCTGATGTCAATCACCATAGACATTCCTTTTGGTAGCCCTCAGCCCTATAGTGCCTGTGGTGCTTGTGATAACTGTGTAACATGATATTATAAATCAGTATTCATCTAGCATTTGCATACCCAGTCCTGTCAAATGTAAAGTTGTGTGTGACTGAGTGTGTGTGTGTGTGTGTGTGTGTGTGTGTGTGTGTGTGTGTGTGTGTGTGTGTGTGCGTGTGTGTGCGTGTGTGTGCGTGTGTGTGTGTGTGTGTGTGTGTGTGTGTGTTTCCAGAGGAATGATTTATGGCCCATTCACACACACACTGCACTTCCCATTGCCCATGTTAGCATTCCTGCTGATGTCAGTCACCTTGAAATAGCCCTCTGGCCAAATCTCAGCACTATAAGCTGTGTGGCGGTTGAAATATTTGTGTAATACTGTAGTGTAAAAAACTAGTTAGGTAGGAATTCTAATCCCAGACATAGCAACTGTGAAACTCTATCTGTGTGTGAGGAAAGGAATGATTTTGAGGCCATTCACACTCACTACACCTCTCATTGCCCTACTTTAGCATGCCTGCTGATGTCAGTCACATTGAAATAACCATTTGGCCAAGTGCCTACATATTTGGCCAATAAGCTCCATGGAGCTTGCGATAACTGTGTACTGTTGTAGTGTATCATACTATTTAGGTAGGGGTTCTCATCCCAGACATGGTAACTGTGTGTTTGTGGGAGACAGAGTGTGTGTGTCTTTGATGATACCAGATTTTATGGACATTCACACTTACTAATCTCCCCTTACCCCTCCTTTAGCACTGCTGCTGATGTTAGTCACCTTCAAAGATACCTTTGGACAGTTCTCCAACATATAAGCTCTATGGTGCTTGCGATAACTGCATAATACTGTAGTGTAGCATGCTAGTTAGGTAGGCGTTCTAATCCCAGACATGGCAATTGTGAAACTGTGTATGTTTGTGTGAGAGAGTGTGTGCGTCTTTGATGATACCAGATTTTATGGACATTCACATTTACTTCTCTCCCCTTACTCCTCCTTTAGCACTGCTGCTGCTGTTAGTCACCTTCAAAGATACATTTGGACAGTTCTCCAACGTCTAAGCTGTGTGGCGCTCGCGACAACTGCATAATACTGTAGTATAACATATTAGTTAGGTAAGAGCTCTAATCCCAGATATGACAACTGTGAAACTGTGTGTGTTTGTGTAAGAAAGTGTGTGTGTCTTTGTTGATACCTGATTTTATGGACATTCACACTTACTACTCCCCCCTTACTCCTCATTTAGCACTGCTGCTGTTAGTCATCTTCAAAGATACATTTGGACATCTCTCCAACATATAAGCACTGTGGTGCTTGCGATAACTGTGTAATACTGTAGTGTAGTATATTAGTTAGGTAGGAGTTCTAATCCCAGACATGGCAATGGTGAAATTGCATGTGTTTGTGAGAGAGAGTGTGTTTCTTTGATGATACCTGAGTTTATGGACAATCACACTTACTACTCTCCCCTTACCCCTCCTTTAGCACTGCTGCTGATGTTACTTACCTTCAAAGATACCTTGGCACAGCTCCCCAACATGTAAGCTCCATGGTGCATGCCATAGATGTGGAACAATTTAGTAGCAGTAACATAGGTATGGCTTTGAATCTCATCCTTGGCAAGTGTTTGTGTGTGTACATATGTATGTCTGTACCTCAAATATTTTGGCCCCATTTACACCCAGTACACTCTCAGTGCCTGACTTCAGCAGTCCTGCAGATATCATCCACCCTAGAAGTACCAGTTGACAACCCTAAACCATATAAGGTCAGTGGTGCATGTGGTAAATGCATAACCATAATAGTCTGAAAAGATTGGTAGACAGACGTTTGAACCTCACCCCTAGCAAATGTAAATGTGTGTGCAGGGTAAAATTATTTTTGGGATCTCTCACCCTCTACATCACCCAATGTTAGTATTTACAAGAGCTGGTGATGTTTCTCACCTTAGAAGTACCTTAGGACAACATACATCCTCTAAGCTCCATGGCGGATGCGATAAATTGGTATACTATAATAGCAATACATAGCTAGGTAGGGGTTGGAATCTCAGTACTGGCAAATGTGTGTGTGTGTGTGTGTGTGTGTGTGTGTGTGTGTGTGTGTGTGTGTGTGTGTGTGTGTGTGTGTGTGTGTGTGTGTGCGTGTGTGTGTGTGTGCGTGTCATCAGTATCCTGTGTGGGAGTTGCTGTGGTTGTGTAATAAGAGGATCCATTGTGGGGTGGGTTTTGCTAAATTATTATGCTGAGGACCTAGTATATGTCACAATGTCCACATTACAAGGCCAACACATGTCAAACACTGGAGAGGGTGGTGTAGACAATCCACAGCCCTGCATGTGACAGTATAGATTAGTGAAAAATATAGGCAGCCTTCTATTACTCAGAGAACACTCTCCACCCACGTATCATATACAAACACACTTGGCTAGGCAACAAGCACTATATTGGTAGCTCCCTGCATATTGCCTCACAGATAGTAACCACTGTGTGATTGCAGTTGACTACATGCCTGTTGACCACAAGAGTGCCACTGACATCAGAAAGTACTTTGATGTAAAAAACTTTCTAAAGCAAATTTCACCTTACTTAAGACAGAGGTGGTAAGTTTCACAGCCCCCACGCTGAAGGATAATGCTGCCCAAGATGCAGAAACCTTTACAAATGCACTCTATGAGCACCTACAAGGATGCATGGATTGTGCCATCCCTAGCAAAACCAAGGCTCACTCCTCTAAGAGAAAGAAACCAGCTTGGTGGACCCCTGCAATAAACAGGCTATACAATAGAAGGAGGAAACTAGTTCAGAAAAAAAGCAAATCCCAAGAAGGAAAGACATCCCTAATCAGTATCAGTAAGAAACGGAGGTCCCTCATGAAATCATCCAAGGCTAACTTCAAAAGAAAAATAGCCAAGGATTTAAAAGATAACAAAGCCTTCTTTAGCTTTGTTAAGAATCTAAGTGGCAACTCGCAGATATGCACTGAACTAGTGCAAAATAGCACAAAATATACTGAACTTACTGATATTGCCAACATCCTGGCAGATAGATTCAGTGCAAACTTCACCCTCCTCTCACCTCCAAAACGGCCCACAACAATACCGGAAAAGTGTAGTGTCCCAAAAATCACAGACGCACAGGTGAAAACAGCCCTTTCAAAAGCCAAAAACACAGTGTCAATGGGACCAGATAGTGTCCCAGGCTGCATCTTGCATGAACTACAGAATGAACTAAACCCCCACCTAAACACGCTGTTCAACCTCAGCCTCTCCACAGGCTACATGCCCATAGAATGATGCACAGCTATGGTTATTCCTCTCCACAAAGGAGGGGCTACAACTGATCCTGGTAACTATTGCCCCATAAGCCTGACTATCCTGGTCTGCAAGGCTATGGAGCACATCATCATGGAACTCATTAACAAAGACATTGGGAATCTCCAAACACTTGACCCGACCCAGTTAGGCTTTGTTAAGGGCAGATCATGCTAACTAAACCTGGTTGACTTTTTTGAGACAGTCACCAAGGCCATAGACAAGGGAAAGGTGGTTCACACAACCTACCTTGACCTCAACAAGGCTTTTGATACCATTGCTCACTCGGGTATGACAGAAAAACTCAGCAGCCTGAACATAAACCCCTATGTCACAAGATGGGTTGCCAACTGGCTTATAGACAGAACTCACACGGTAAGAATAGCGGGCTCCAGGTCTGACTCTAAACCAGTCACAAGTGGTGTCCTGCAAGGCTCAGTCCTGGGACCCCTACTGTTCGGCATATACTTCTCAGAAGTACAGGCAAACACAGGAGGACTATGGCTAACCAAGTTCGCCGATGACTGCAAACTGGGAGCCATAATTGACTCTCCAGCTGACACGGACATCCTCCAAAAGGGCCTTAATGAGACGGACACCTGGTGCCAAGGTCATGGCCTCAAGCAAAATGCCAAAAAATGCATAGTCAGCCCATTTGGGAAAAACAAAACACCCATGAATTACCACATATGTGGCAGCCCCCTTAATACAGAAGAGGTAATAAGAGATCTGGGGACCCAGGTAGATAGTAATCTCTTCTTTGACAATCATATTGCCAAAGTAGTTAGGAAATCCTTCTATGTTGCCCATCTAATTACTAAAGGGTTCACATCTAGAAATAAAGAGGTTATAGTGCCCCTCTACTCGTCACCCATTAGACCCATCATAGAGTATAATGCCCCATTTGGGATGTACCTCACAAGACACTTCCAACAGCTGGAAAGACCACAAAAGTACCTCACCAAGAGGATTACTGGTCTCAAACATATGTCCTATGCACCCCGACTGAAAAAACTCCAGCTGTACTTAGTGGCATATCACTTACTCAGAGGTGATCTCTGCCTGACTTACAAAGCCATATCCAACTCAGAATTGTTGGACATGCTCCACCTAAAGAAATCCAAGTCACTGCAAGCCACGCGCTCTAGTGAGCTAAACCTCGCCACAACAATAAATAGAACATGCTGGAGGCATAGATTCCTGTCACAGAGACTCCTCATGCTTTGGAACAAAATTCCAAATTACATCAGACAGAGCCCTACACTAACACTCTTCAAGATAAACCTTGACGAGTGGATGGGTAACAGAAAATACACCCCTGGGATCACTTCATTGGCTCTGCTTGACATAGGATCAGTTAATTAATCAATGGGATGGTGAAAGCTGACACACTCTGGCTAGGCTTATAAATGCCCTCAGGCAGGTAGCCTAGTACCTACCTATGAACCTATGAACCTATGTGTTACATCTCCTGAGTGTGTGTTATCCAGCAAGTAATAGGACATAGCACCCTGTTCCATCCCTTCAGTAGTCAAATAAATGTGTGCAGTGGCCCTTTTGCCATGTTCCACACTGGATGCCTGCAACAATGGTAAAGTCTGCAAACGTACCCCACAAAGGGAATACCATGCCTTATACACATGCCCTGTATGGACAGACACCATTAACTCCACTGAATACCCATACTAATGCTGTCAATGTAGGTACAAGCATGACCTCAGTGACATAGCCAAGTCTCACCAAATGAGGTCAGGAATGCTACATCAGAATATAACAATTTGTCAACACAACATGCCTCAGAGACCTCAAGTACACTTCCACATATCAAAAAGCATGCATGTGGGACATTTGCACAACCAAGACACTGTCCATGTTATGGAATATAGATCACATACATGGGAAGCAGTGCACATCACTGGCCACCTACAATAGTAACCCAGATGAGTGGATGGGGACTACAGTACCCACCCCTGGGGATAACTCCAGGGACTGAGCCACACTGGGGACTATTGTCATGTGGCCTAAGGCCAAGGTATTCCCTTTGCCTAGCCTTGTATAGCCTTCAGGCCCATTCACCTACTACACACATGTGAAGCATTGAACCTATGGATCTCAGTACTGGAAAATGTATTCCCTTTGCCTAGCCTTGTAGAGTCTTCAGGCCCATTCACCCACTACACACCTGTGAAGCAATGAACCTATGGATCTCAGTACTGGCAAGTGTGTGTGTGTGTGTGTGTGTGTGTGTGTGTGTGTGTGTGTGTGTGTGTGTGTGTGTGTGTGTGTGTGTGTGTGTGTGTGTGTGTGTGTGTGTGTGTGTGTGTGTGTGGTGATGAATGATTTTGAGACCATTCACACTCACTACACCTCCCATTACCCTACTTTAGCACGTCTGCTGATGTCAGTCACCTTGTAAAAACCCTTTGGCCATGTTTCAGCCCTAAAAGCTCTGTGGCACTTGTAATAACTGCATAATAATGTAGTGTAACAAATTAGGTAGGTAGGAGTTCAAATCTTGGTCCTTGCAACTGTGACAATGTGTGTGTGTTTGTGTGAGATAGTGCATGTGTGTGTCTTTGTTGACACCTGATTTTGTGGACATTCACACTTACTACACTTCCCTTTCCTCTACTTTAGCACTGCTGCTGATGTCACTCACCTTCAAAGATACCTTTGGACAGCTGTCCCACATGTAAACTCCATGGTGCATGTGATAACTGCGTAACACTGTAATAGCAATAAATAGTCAGGTAGGGGTTTGAAACTCCGTACTGGTAAGTGTGTGTGTGTGTGTGTGTGTGTGTGTGTGTGTGTGTGTGTGTGTGTGTGTGTGTGTGTGTGTGTGTGTGTGTTTGTGTGTATGTCATCAGTATCCTGTGTGGGTATTGGGTTGATTGTGTAATGACAGGATCCATTGCAGTGTGGGTTTTGCTAAATTATATTGAGGACCTATATGTCCCAATGTCCACATTACAAGGCCAACAATTTTCAAACACTGTAGAGGTTGTTATAGACAATTCACAGCTATAAATGTCTAATGCCATGTGCAATTACTATGTGACAGTATGGATTAGTAAACTATATAGGCAGCCGTTATAATACCCAGATACCACTCTCCACCCATGGATCATACACAAACATGCTTGGCTCTTTCTCTATTCCTTTCTTACTTTTGCTCTGTCTGTCTGTCTCTCTGTCTCTCTCTCTCTCTCTCTCTCTCTCTCTCCCTCTCTTGTAGATGTGTAAAAAAAAACATCTGTTTTGCATAGGCAGCAGCTTGACTTTTGTAGGTAATGCTCATGATTAGCTGATGGCCTGCGCATAAACTGGAGTCCCCCACTTGCTAATTGCATGTGGAACAGCTGTGGTATCTTTCCTATATCCAATTGCATTGAAAAAACCCTCCTATAACTAAGCACTTCATGTGGGTGTTGGCCCTTTTCCTTCACTGTAAGCAGGACTTCATGTGGGTGTCTGACAAACAGCATCACAGAGGGTAGTTGGAAATACCTCTTACAACAAACACTGTGGAGACTGGCCAACAAACAGGAGGGGGATGATCCTGACATGAGGACAGAATGTAAGTATTGCTGTTCTACATTTGAAGTAATGTTGGTTTAGCAGGGTTTGTGTGGATATGGCTGTTCTGCATGATTTAAAGTCAGGCATGACAGTGTTACGTGGTTGAGGAAACTCTCACCTGTAGGGCTATCTGCAGACCGGCCAGAGTTTGGAGTCTTAGATGTGGTGTGTTACTCACACATTTTCTTTCTTTAGAAATGCAGTAGCATACTCTGATGACTGCAGTCAGTAAATGGTGACATCCATGTGTTACTCACTTCATATCCCTCAGAAGAGATATGTCACAACAAACCCAGTTACACCAGCAATTTTCTCAGTTTATCACAGTAATATCTCAATATTGGCCCTGTGTTTGTGCCTCTGTCCCACAAGTCTGTCACCCTTTGTCCATATGTCATGCAGTAAGTAGTGCATATGTACAGTATGTCATTATTTACTGACATTGTTCCTGATAACAAGCCAGTGATATATCAGACTGCCAGACATGTTATGTATAGTAGGCCTTATATTTGAGAACAAAACCTGGACAAGTTGTTGTAGTCTGTACAGTAGTGAGGTCTGTGTACTTATGGTGACTGCTGACAGAGTGTCAGTATTGTGTAGCAGTGTATTGTGAATATGCTACTTGGCCTGTGCACAGACTGAGGTAGATGTCAGTCTTCTTGTTCCTGTTCTATCTGACGTTGCATGCTGCTTCAGTTTGTGGTACCCTATCAGCATATATGTTTGTAGGGTCAGACTGAGACATGTCCCATACAACAGTCAGGTATCAGACTACACTGTGAATTGGGCCACTATATGTAGGGATAGTGTGTGAGTGGCAAATATGAGGATGGTTTTGTTCACACAGACCATATGCTGTACTATTAATTACGCTTACCATAATGTGACCATGACTGTATTGAGATTGGTTGTGGGTATGCACTTTCGCATTGGTGTCTGTTACTCCATGCTGTTACATGCCTGTAGTGCCTGCTATATTTGCAATTACATGTGTATTCCCACATAGGAAATTTGAGTCAGTGTTGTGGCAGTCTGCCTGTAGTTTACACAGTGCTTGTTGACATGCCTAGCAGCTGAGTGTATTTACTTAGGGTGAGGTTATGTCCAGATATTTGTCAGATGTACTGTTGCCTGGCCACCATACGTGTTGTGTATTTCTGAAAAAGCAGTGTGATGCTGTGAAGATGTATGTCACTAACTAGTGGGAAGTATGTGGGCTTGGGAACTCTGCTCCTACAGTTAATATGTGTTAGCCACCTATTAGTACTCTGGTGTACCCAATAGCGACAGTCAGTAGACACCACCGATCTCTCACAGCAACTGTTTAATCCACATACCAACAGAAACAAATTCAAAACAGCAAAGACTTGAATGAAAACGACACAAAAGCAGGAATCAAACACCCAGGAAATACATAAGTGTATTACACTTATGTATTTCCTGGTGTTGTTCTGTGTCGTTCTCAAATTTCTTTGCTGTTCATCGATATGTTTGAATGTAATAAACCTATATGTGAATTTCGATCTGATAACCGCTATACTAATAAGTACTTTTGTCACGTTTTTTACCACGCACCCGTTTGTTTTTTAATATGTGTTAGGACAGACAGGAGAGAGTTAATGCATCAACTGTGTGAGCTTATCTACTCCAGTATGTGTTGTATCCCCATTAACATGGCTGTAAACATCCCCTTTGTCAGGCTTGGTCCACACGTCATGCACTAAAGAGTTCTGTGTATACTTCTGGACTGAACAGATTGTTTCAGGCTATCCATGTTTATTGGTCAAATTTCTGCTGTATTCCACAGGATCATTACTGTGATCTGTATGGTACTTCACTATGATGATTTTATGATGTCTGACAGTAACTGATGGTGCACATGTCAGTTTCAGAAGAGCCTTCCTACACAACATGTATGTTGACACAACCCCTGTTACTGTAGCAACATTCTACATTTATAACTGCAATACTTACATTACGTTCCCTTGCACTAAGGGGTTGTGAGCTATGGTGCTGAGGTATGACTCCACTACATGTCATGTTATGGGCATATATATATATATATATATATATATATATATATATATATATATATATATATATATATATATATATATATATATATATATATATACATACATATACATACACATATATATATATATATATATATATATATATATATATATATATATATATATATATACATATACATACACATATAATATATATATATATATATATGTATATCATATACAAGTAGAACATAAAAAAAAACAAATAAAAACCTTACCTTAACGCTGCTAGCAGGGGGGCTTTGCCTCCCTGCACCCCCCGGAACTTAAATATACTAACTACGACATTGCACTACAGGGCGGAAGTGAAACTCTTTCCATTCTGCACTGTAGGGAGATGCTGGTTCCCCATGGCTGACATTTCAAATGTTAATCATATGGTCTCAGCCATATGAATGTCAACACTGTGAAATGTCGACCATTCGAAGGGGACCCATATATATATATATATATATATATATATATATATATATATATATATATATAAAATACACATCTATATATATATATATATATATATATATATATATATATATATATATATATATATATATATAAATGAATATATATGTGTGTATGCACATGTATACATATATACATACATACATATATATATATATATATATATATATATATATATATATATATATATATCCTTGTTATGTTTTAGATATAAAAACATGACTGATTCAACACTATTTTCACTAACAAGTAGTAAACAATTGTAGTAGTCAAAGCAGTTATTCACTACATTCAGTACATGTACTGAATGATATATTTGAAAAAGCAACAGGCATTTGTACACTTCAGATGGTGTAGTGGTCAAGTGCTGTGACTGTAGTCTAGAGGTACCTGGGTTCAAGTCCTGCAAGGGCTGTTTATTTTGTTGCAAGGCAGAACAAGGACTGTTGGATACAGAGTGGTTAAGACAGTTTTGAGCAGCTTTAAGGGGGTTTGCACAGGTTTGCGCAATGGTAAATTGTGCTAATGTACATTTAAATGCAAAGACACTTGCATCGTGTAGGCTTCACTGACCAGTGCGCAGATCTGCTTAGCATTTACATTTAAGCAATGCTTACACCTGCTAAGTATAGCTCAGCCCTGGTAACCAGTGATCAGATTCCAGTCTGATAAAATAGCAGGATAATGACATCTTTAATAAGTCTATTTAATTTCCTGTACATAACATGCTTCTATGTGCTGTCATTACAGTTGCAAGGGGTGTGAGTATACTGTATGGGACACCTGGGTATACATGGGTAGTATCATAATCTTTTCTCTTTGGATTTGTTTCATACATGGGTAGTATCTCAGGTTATATGCAGTCACACTTGCATGTTACATGAGCTACAGTGCACTGGTTGAACACATATTGTATCATTACGTTAGTACTTTTAGCAGTGCTTTCTCAAGTAAGAGTAGATTGCAGATTGTAGTACTGGAACCATACATCCCTGCATGCAAAGCTGGACTCCGAGTACTGAGTATCTTGTTCTTGGTGTTTGAGCTGTATGTTTATATGTATCTCCTACTGGATATTGATCTGATATGTTGATATTAACTGTAGACTACTATGTTTTTTGGACATGTTATTGAGGACTGCTGTCATGTAGTAATGGCATACCTTTCAGTTTCAGATGTGTATCTTGCAAAACAGTCATCCTAATGCATAACCTGTTGGCGATCTACTTACTGTCTTTCCTCTGTACAGATGTGCAGATGTCAGGTATTGCTACGGCCATACCATTATGTAGATGCCCAAATTGTATTGTGCTGTGGGCCTGGACACTGCTGCTAGTTCTGACATATGGGACATTACTTAATGTAGGTCTTGCCCCATTTCCTTGCCTGTGTGAGGGACATTACAGAGGCGGTGGCCTACAGATTCACATACACTGGGTGGCAATACATCACAGGACATGACATGTGGAGACAGGCAACCAACATGGGGGACATATCTCCAAATTTGTGAACAGATTCTATGTCATCAGTGCTGTTATACACATAGTGGATGGACAGGGTTTGTGTGGACATGCATTTAGTGTATGACATCATGACTCACAGTGATATATCTCTGACATACCTTTCCACTGCCACAGTGTCCAAAGACTGGCCACATGTCTGCCTGTTATGTTGTGTGTGTTCACCAGACAGTTGCTGTCCTTGGTAAATCAGTTGTGGACTCTGAGGGATGCAGTCAGTAAATACTCAAATCTATGGGTATTACCAATGTCATATTCCTCATAAAGGATGTTACATCAAATCCGGTGGCATCTGCAACTGTCTCAATGTATGACACCAGTATGTCCAATCTACACCTGTGTTTGTGCCTCTGTTCCCACCTAGTTAGTGAGTGAGGAATGTTATCAAATGCTTTGGCCAGATGTAGGCTCTATGTGTCACCTTGCCTTCATCCACAGCTCAGGTGACTGACACCAAGAAGTTGACCAGGTGGAATGAGCAGGTATGACCTACCCTTCACAAAGAGAAACTGTGTGGGATCCTGAGTCTGCAGATTTCCATATCCCTGTTTATTAGGTGCATGATGATGCATTCCATAGCTTTGCATAACAGACTTGTCAGGCAGTTGTGGTGGTATTTCCTGAGTCTGTAGTTAAACCTCATTTGTGGAGAGGGGTGACTGTAGCAGTGTACAATTCAGTAGAGACAAAGCCCGAGGTGAGGCTCTACTTTTTATAGGGCACACAGGTAAGGTGCCAGGTCATTCTGTAGTTCATGTAGAACACAGCCAGGGATATTCTCAGGTCCCATAGAAGCTGTATTCTTGGCCTTGGACAGTGGTGTTTTAACCTGGGCTGCAGTAATACTCAGTGAGTGTTGAGACATGTTTGAGGACCTATAGCAGGCTATGACCTGAACAACTGTCCTACCCAATGTTAGTTATGCTTGCAGGATCTGTAATGCCTAGGTGGTCAACACTCAAGAGGTGTGTGCCTCCTTAATGAATATAGAAACACCACCACCTTTGCAGCTTCAGTCACAGTTCAGCAGCCAAGAGTAGTGGAATGGGTAATAGGCTGGTAGTGCAGGGGTGCTTTCTACTGCCTTTAACCAAAACTCTGTCAGAGCACAGATGTCATAGTTCCGCATTTTAAGGAATACGTCCAGTGAGTGCATTTTCAGATGTAGACGTCTAGTATGCAGCAGCATGACCCTCCAGATTGCATGTGTTTGTAGCTGTCATATATTTCTTTATATTTATGTATACATATACATATATATATATATATATATATATATTTATGTATACATATACATATATATATATATATAACTAAACCACAGAACACTCCTTAGGGTAGAGATCTCACTGAAGTATAAATGACGATAATTCCAAGGGTGGTCCAAGCAGTAGAGACAATCATGCAGAGTCAATAAATCATCAGAAATGATATGTAAAACAGAATATAATCTTTAATGTGCACACTGGTAAGTAATTTCGCTTGTAGCTTCCTCAGACTATCAACATCTGAGGAAGCTACAAGTGAAAGCACTTACCAATGTGCACACTAAAGATTATATTCTATTTTATGTATAATTTCCGATGATTTATTGACTCTGCATGGTTGTCTCTACTGCTTGGATCACCCTTGGAATTTATATATATATATATATATATATATATATATATATATATATATATATATATATATATATATATATATATATGGTTTACTATGATAAAATCGCCGTTCACATACCTGCCATTCGTCACTCACAATGTCGAATGACGATATTACTGCACATTAATAAAAATGAATCCATTAGTTCACCTTTGACAGCAATTCGAACTACTGAATGGCACACAATAAAATCCGACAATCTGTGATGACGAAAACATGGATGTGATGAAGATCAGCACGTCGCACTAATTACAATGAAAATATAGGGCGCGGCTACTAGATGATGCGGTTAATGACCTAACTGCCGTAAAGAACTTCATTGAAGTTGTTTATAGTGTGCAATAGGTGGATTTATCGGCTTGCAGCCTACAGATTAGTCAGAGACCTAAGGAGATTAATTGAGAAGTATGGAAGGGTGAGTATAACCCAGATGTGAGCAGATGGTGTGAATGTGTCATGTCAATGAAGTAATTTTGCTGAAGTGTGTAATATACTGTTATGAAAACTCAGTATCGACCTCATAGTGCTACTAATATATTGAAGGCAGTATTAATTGTGAATAGTAACATGACAGCTATGAGGTGTAATGTATTAAGATTAAGTGACAGTGAAGAGCATCCTGCTGTAATGGATTGTATGAACTGTGTATATGTTGTTGAACTTCCACCAGTTGTGCTGCAACCAGGTTATTGTGTGGTTTACATTGCCACTAGATGCATCAGCATATTGTGTGCATGCTGTC
This sequence comes from Protopterus annectens, assembly GCF_019279795.1. Classification (NCBI taxonomy): domain Eukaryota; kingdom Metazoa; phylum Chordata; order Ceratodontiformes; family Protopteridae; genus Protopterus; species Protopterus annectens. The sequence continues at coordinate 98,930,769 of NC_056732.1, forward strand.
ACAGCTGTATGTATAGTTATACTTAAGGTTACATATGTAATAGTAGGAAATTTCCTGTCACCTGTATGCAGTATCCCCTATGAATTGTCTGATGAAGCAAGCAGTGACGTAGTTGACATGATTGAATTTTAAAGTTGTGAAGTGCACATTAGAAAAGCATACTGCATGCTATTATGTACCTGTGGAGGCATATCCGATGCCTGTATAGTGTTCTCTATAGTGCTTAACAGTGGCATTGCTGGGCAGAATACATGTATTAGCTTAGGTGACCATCTGTAATACTCTGTAAATAGTAATGGGAAATGGTATATGTAAGTAAGTGTAGTGTAATAATGTTTCTCCATTAGGAGATGTATTCCATTGTTATTGCAGTCCCTTTGGCATGGGTTGTGTACGTGTTACTTGTGATATATACAAGTGATACAGGCCTGTATCACATAGTACTATTGACGTTCATTATTAGTAATCATGGTACTGTTGTTAATTTGTAGGTGTGCTCAGGTACAATGACTGACCAACCAAATGTGAGTTATCCTGGAGTTATTGGCACTTTGTATGGTACAGTGAATTCTCAGAAAGGTCGCCCAATCCTTTGTATTGATGGTTATCAATACTACCTTGAAAAGAGTAACCCTGAGAAGAATTACTGGTGTTGCACTCAGAAGGCAAGGCAGAGGTGTAAGGGCTGTTGTATAATGGAGAAGCGTGCTGGTGAGGAGAGGCTATTGAAAAGCATTGCACATTTTCATGCAACAGATGTGGTCAGAGTAGTGCAGACTAGGGTATGGGAAACCATTAAAAAGTGTGCTGAACAAACTCTGGAGGATCCATGTAGGATTGTGTCCAAGGTTCTGGCAACCATGTCCACTGACATAGTAACCACCTTGAGCAATACTGATGCGCTTAAGCAAAGTGTTCATAGGGTAAGCCATAGAAACAGCACAAATCCCAGGGTAGATCTAGCAAATCTGAAAGATTTAAGCCCAGAGATGATACCATTGAAGCAAGGCCACTTTATCATTAAACATAGTGCACTCCACAGCCATACCTATGATGTTGTGCTTCTCACTACAGAGGGTAATCTAGGCCTGCTTTGCAGTTCTGAGTATATTCTTGTTAATGGGACATCCCCATTAGCACCAGGGAGTGTAAACAGGTATACTCTGTTCACTGCAGCTTGGACGGTTCCAGCAACAACAAGGTAGTACCTGTAGTGTATGCCATCCTACCATCCAAATGTGAGGAGTGCTATGATCAGTTCTGGGCAACCCTGATGGCATTATGTGGGGACTTTCTTCTGAATTTCCAGCCCAGGATGGTATTAAGTGACTTTAAGAAGGGAGCAGTTAACAGCATAATGAAGCATCTACCTAACAGTACGGCCAAGGGTTGTTAGTTCCATCTGTGCTAAATTATCTGGAGGCAGATCCAGAAGCTTAACCTGACACAGGTTTATGGCACATATACTCAATTTGCGCTGCTATGTAAGCAGATACCTGCACTTGCACATAATGGACACTTTTACATCTATTGAGGAGGTTTTGGGTGAAAGGGGTGCTCCTCTATGTGAGTTCTTCAAGAATAACTACATTTTTGGGAGGCCAAGACAGTATGGCAAGAGGGGTTCCACCTCAGAGAGACAACCTCTACTCTTTGATGTCCCATTTTGGAATCAGGCTGAGACATGTACCATGGGCTACCCTAGGAGCCAGAATGCAGTCGAAGGATGGCATCATAGGCTGAGGTCTCTATTGGGTAAAAAGGAACTGTACATCACAGATGTACTGTACACCATTTGTTTGGAGCAAAACTATTTAGAGGATGTTAAACAAAAGTTTCTGTGCTGTGTCCCAGCTTCTCTGAAGAAATGTAGGCTGTCTGACAAAGAACATATGATACAACATCTGCTAGCTGAACAGGATGACCTAACACCATTAGGCTTTGTACAATTCATGACACACCATTGCTCATTCTGATACACATGCCATTTCCTTTAATGTGTGCTATATCTCAGTGGAATTGCAGTGCAACCTTTGCTGTTATCATTACACTTTAGTTATCAGGACGTGGCTTGCCTCTTTTTTATTACAGGGCACTTGCATTTGATTAAAATCACTATTTGAAGAAGGGAGGCATGTTTGATGTGGAAATGTAATGCACCTACACAGGGAAACAGTAATTTAAAGCAGGATCACAGTATTTCAGTGTTTTACTGCAAATCAGATGAAAATGTTGCGATTCAATATTTTTGACATTTACCACTGCTTTACGATCTTACTTGAAGTCGGTATTTTTTAAATTCAGCATTTAATTTCAGTAATTAATAACTTATTTTTTATAAATTTTGACTTTTTGATAGTAAACCTATATATGTGTGTGTGTGTGTGTGTGTGTGTGTGTGTGTGTGTATGTATTTACTCACCTTTCTATATATATGTATCTATGCATATACATGTGGAGGTATATCTCTCTCTCCATAAATATATATATATATATATATATATATATATATATATATATATATATATATATATATATATATATATATATATATATATATATATATATATATATATATATATATATATATATATATATATATATATGCCACAACCCTGTGTAGTTGTCTGGTGTTCCATTCATTACATGCCTGCGCATCCATTACAGCCCGAAACACGTGCCTGGTCACTGCTCCATTGGCACTTGCTACATGGGCTGGATGGGCAGCAATCCTGCTTCGACCACCCCTGGCCATCTGCCTGTGTGTGACCTCACCAGCAGTCTGGCTATGGCTAGTGGCTGGCTGCTCACTTGCCATAGTCTCCACACTTGCATGTCCTGTGCCTGCACCCAGCTGTCCTTCACTTGTGGCCACTGGTGACAGGGAATGTGTGGGCATTCTGACCATGTGCGGGGATTGGATTGACAAAGGTGGAGTGCTAACCGGTGACAACTGCAGCCCATGACAACCCCACCTGTGCCCCACTATGGTTGTCATCATGGTCAGAGTCGCAAAACAAGCTAACATCACCTGTATAGCAGGAGGGACTGAGACCACGATGCCCACCTGTGAGGAAAAGACAAGATATGTACATTACTAACATCATTATACAGTTTGCTATTATACACACACACACACACACACACACACACATACAGACATACAGACACACACACATAGACACACACAGACACACACCAACACACACACAGACACACACCGACACCAACACACACACACTCACTCACACACACACACACACACACACACACACACACACACACACACACACACACACACATACAAGGTGTCCTACAGGCATTACACAGACCTCACATTAGGCAGAGGGTGACAGTCATGACACACACCCAGACCACAACAGACACTAGACAGGCCCTCAACATCATGCAGTGCATACCTTTCAGCTTAGTTTTACTACTACTTTACACTACTGGGATGTGTGAGTGCCTTTAGTAGGTGTTGAGCTTTCACCTAGAACATGCTACACCCATGTAGACATCAGTGCTGCTCACCTGTATAGCATTGCAGCAAAACTTAAGGAACATAACTACAAATTGTACAGAGTTTTCACAACTATTTTGATATGTGGGTCATACTCCCTATCTGCTGCACATTCCTCCTATGTTGGTCTGGTACATTACTGGTTTGACCAGTGGATTGGTGACCCTACTTTTAATGTCATACTGTGATTTCCAGTTGTCATAACCTACAATACATGCATGTGAAAACAAGGGCATTTCCTCAAACAACTTCACAAACTGACAGTGGATATAGTAAGTGTACACACCCCTCTTAACATGCAAGGATTTTGTGGCATATCACATGAGACCACATGAATATTGCCATGAGATTTCCACCATTTTGTATGACATGTAACCTCTGCATTCTGAAAGATAAACATACACATCAGGTAGTGGTGGCATATCGCGCATGTTAGTATTACAATAGCTGGCTTGCAGAAGGTGCACACCCATAAACCAATACTTTGGAAAGCACCTGCTGCTCTCAGTACAGCAGTCAGTCTTCTTGGGGTGTTGTTTCTCAGCATGGCACATCTCAACATGGCAATATTTACAAACTAACTCTCCCTTGACAAACAACCCCGAATCTGTCCAATTGCAAGGCCTGCCCCTGTGCACAGCACTTGTCAGGTCAATACACAGACTGTGTTTAGTATGTGGGTGTGGCCTCTGGCTTAGCCACAGCAGACTGTTGATTGTGTTCTTGTGAATCCATCCTTTTGTTCATTTGGATGTAGGGTGTGGCCCATTGTTGTGTGCAATGTTGGGATACCTCCCCATCCACAGCTATGTGGCAGACACCAAGCAGATCATAGCCACAAGGGATTGGTGTTTAGAAGTGGTCATAATACAATCCAAATTGGCTACAGCCCCAGTTCAAGCTGGTTGACAGCAAACCCAAAGCACAACACTGCCATTACCCTGTTTCACTGTGTGAGTAGTGCTGTTCTGCTGTTGTGCAGTGCTGTTATTGTGCCAAACTAACATGACCAAATTGTACACAAAGACAGCTCAACCCTGGTCTCATAAAACCTTCACACATTTCCACACATGCATTTTGAAAAGTTGATATATTGTTGTCCAGACGTTACACAGAACTGGCTGTTGTGTGTTGGGAGGAACAGCTGCCATCGTCAAAACACATCGTATACCCAAGACATGTAGAGCCCATGGAAGACTGTTGTCACATGTAGTACATACACAGTACTTTCCAGAGATGTCTGATACCCCTTCACTGTTGCTGTATGGTTCCTGGCAGCCTCCCTGGAATTTCTGGGATGATTTACTCAACATGTGAAGGGATGTCCACTTCTTCAAACTGTCACTGTTGCACCATCTGTTGTACACCTTTTGATGACTATCTGCACTGTGTTCCATGGCATATGCAATGCTGTGTGTATGCGTCCATAGTGTTCAATCCCTTTGCAGCATGTTAGGCTGTATGCGAACCATGGCTTTTGCTGTAGCAGGCAACTGTGGGTCTGTGCTGGGATAATCCTGGTACGTGAGCTGACTGTTATATGCAGGTACTCCAGGAGTCCATGATTGATGGCAGGTGTGTGTACCTAATCTGATCAACTGCTGTGGTTGTATCACATGCTGATATACCCAGTATGAGCTTTCTGCTGTCCACACATATGCATCTAGCTTCTTGGACTGTTTCCACTCCACATACATGTTCCCCTAACAGAGTTGTATGTTTCACATTTGCATTGTACAGATTATAGGTCACATGACAGGCTGCATGGCTTTGGTCTTGTGTATTGTGCTCACATTGTCATATCTCACACATACCTGAATTTTGACATGTGTGTAAACCTTTTATATGCACTGTCTCACAGTACTGTATACAACATGTCCCCACATTTTGACATTCATTATCCAGATGTCTTGCAATAACAGGTTTGTGAGTTATGAGACTGATATGTGACATCTCATGCAAATAGGCCCCTGTGATATCGTGCAGTGAACCCCACCACAGGTGATCTTGCAGATACATGCAATTTGCTGACTATAACAGTTTAGTACATGGCCACATGCATGACCTTAAAATGCCTGGGGTACTGGTAAGCCACAACAAGAAGATCTCATACTTACCAGCCTCAGGCTATTGTGCCTCATGTTGACGAGAGATACCTAGGTAATGTAAGGGAGAGGTATTGTCAGCAGCTTCAGAATAGCCATCGGTCCAGGAGCAATTCTATATGTATGCACAGGTACAGTCTACACTATGATATTACACTATTTCCTATTCTTCACCTGAAATGGGCACATGTGTGCATTACTAAACCCCACCCAGTGCTCTATTTTGCAATGACATCTGTATCTAAAGACTGTTACTACACAGTCGAAATGTAATCTCAGTACACTGATGTGGACTTTTGCCTTACCTGGACGGTCATCGTCGGTTTCCTGGGTGCCACCCACCTCCATGACAGCTACATCTTGTAGTGGTTGTTCTCTGTGGGCCACCCCAAGGTAGGCAAGGAGCTCCTCCATTGCTGTAAGTGGGGCCTCTCTGGCTGGCCCCCCACCAGTAGCAGAATGGTCCCTCACCACCGCAGCAACCCATTGCCATGCACGCCAAATCAGGTCAGTTGTTCTGTGCCTAACCTGTTTGTACATGTGGCCATGGTTCCCCAAGGTGTTCACTCTCTGTGTGAGGTCTTCCCAGAGGGCTGTCCTCTTCCGTTGATATTGGTGACCCCATCTGAAGAGGATGTAGTAGTGTTCCAAGATGGCCTCAGTTATGGCTGCTGTCTCCTGGATATCATAGGTTTGAAGCCTCTGTATCACACCTGAAAGACACAAACATGGAAAAACACCTCACAGGAATCAGACGTTGTCCATAGTTCTTTACAGAGACAGCTCACTAGTAATGAGTATCAGTAGCCACAACATTACATCAGATAATACTCCAGTACCTAGCAGCATTGTATGGACGTGCATAGCATTGTGTGTAAGTAGGCAGTTTGCACCTGATTAATGGTGAGGGTAGGGGTGCATGTGGTGTGCATATCCTTCTATACTGATGTTGAGCTGGGGGGGTGATGTTTGTCCTAAACATGTCAGAAGCACGTCGTCTTTAGCTATGGTGTGTGTATGTGCTGTGGCTGACCTATATTACAGGGTGGGTTGAATAGTTGCCTGTGAGACCACAGACATATATGGGGATAGCCTTCCGATTGCCCTCAGTGGATGTGTCCAATTTGTACTCATACTCAGCATTACATTAATGCACCTGTGACCTACTATGCTCAATCAGACACAGATTGACATGCTGCCCAGATGGTGACTGCTCCTACACATGTGATGGTGGAATGAAAAAGTACAGGGGAGGGGGCGTGGCCAAGATGCCAGACTGCTAGCAGCACTGAACATTATCTCTGCTTATAACATTTTTATTCTGACAGGAAATTTAATCTAATTTTTGGAAATAGTAATCCAAAAGTATATCAGAGGATTTGTGAATATAGGTATTTTATTATTTTTCAAAAATTAGTACTAAAACATAAGTTTTTATTATTTTTTCTTGTCAAGAAGTTTTTTCTCAAGAAATCTAAGTATGAGTAACTCAAAGAACTCTCATCAGGACAGTGTGACAAAGAAGGAGCCACAAACATTAATAACTACTATTCAAGAACTATCTATAAAAATGGACAAACTAGAGAATAAAATAGATACTATTAAACAAGACTGTAGTAAGCAGCTGCACATTCTAAGTGAAATGGCTAAAAAGCATTCTGAACAAATTGCTTCCTTCGAGGAATCTGTAACAGATATGGATGGCAGACTTATGGAATGTGGAAGTCAAAATGAGTTTCTTTTGAAACAGAATACAAAGCTAACAGAAAAGCTGGAAGACCTAGAAAGTAGGTCACGGAGAAACAACATCAGAATCTATGGAATACAAGAAAAGAAAGAGGGAACTGATATGATACATTTTCTTAATAACTGGCTTCCAACAGCACTAAATCTTCCTGAAGCCTTTTCCTTCGGTACAGAGAGGGTTCACCGGTCTCTAGCAAAACCTGTTTCAACAACAGTTTCTCCTAACCCTAGATCCATCATTGTTAGATTTTTGTCCTCCCAAGATAAGGATTTAGTTCTGAAGTCTGCGTGGAATAATTCTCCCATCAAGATAAAGGACAAACTCATTTGTTTTGACAATGACTATACTTCTGTCATATCTAGAAGGAAAGAATGTGTTCCCTTGATAAAATCTCTTAAAAAAGTTAACATCAAAGCAAAAATTCTCTTTCCCTCCATGATAAAAATATTTTTTACCAGAAGGTGAGAAGATCTTTAGCTCTTTGTCAGAGGCTTTGGACTTTATTCTATAAATACTAACTGATATAGAGGACATGGAATGATCTATACAGAGTCTGAAAAGACATGCAACTAAGAACACTTGGACTGTCAAAGAAAGTGCAAATAAAAACTGAAAAGACAAATAGGATTGTTATCAAATAATGCTAAATACTTTCTTGCAGAACTATTTGCTTAATATTTTATTGGAATATATACACAAAGCAAAGGTAAAGTGTCTTTATTTTACATAATATTTTATTGGAATACACATACAAAACAAATGTCTTTATTTTACATAGGCATAGGCATATATCTATGTATGTATACATGTATGTATGTATGTATGTGTGTATATGTATATATATATATATATATATATATGTGTGTGTGTGTGTGTGTGTGTGTGTGTGTGTGTGTGTGTGTGTATGTGTGCTTGTATGTACATATGTATATATATATATATATATATATATATATATATATATATATTTTTTTTTTTCTTTCATACCATATTTTTACTATAACTGGGGCACAGTTAACTTCATTATATATTCATTTAGATACAAATGTCATGCTATCTTACTATTAATTCATGATTTCCAAAGTAAGGCATTCATGTGTGTTTGTGGTGGGGTAACACTTTAGAGTTTACTGTTTAGTATATTATGACTACACCGTATGGAATCCCCACAACAAAAGTGCCCTTAGGAGATGGTTTACTTAAGATAGTTTTGTTTCCTCTTGACATTTTTGAAAGATGTTCATATCATGATTAATATCTCCCCACTGCCTTCTCTTTTTCTCCTATACCTACCTCCAACATAAAAAAAAACTCTTAACTAAACTTAAGCCCACCAAATTAGCAGCAGGCAACCTCTCAAGTGAATGCCTACAAATCGCAGCCTGATGCTCTGGCCTACCCAGTATCCATCTTGATTAACTGATCTCTGTCAGAAAGTTACATTCCCACACTATGGAAAGTATCACATATAATTCCCCTCCACAAAGGCGGCCACTCCACAGAACTAACCAATTGCCGCCCCATAGCTATTCTCTCTCCACTCTCCAAAATACTTGACAGATGCATTCACTCTCAGGTCTCAGACTACCTCCTTACTAACAACCTCCTTTTCAATACTCAGCATGGTTTCCAACCAAGTCATAGCACCACCACTGCCTTAATCTCTTTTACTAACACTATCCTTCAGCATAAAAACAATGGATATCTCTCCTCTGCTACTTTTCAAGACCTATCTAAAGCATTTGACATGGTCCCACACAAACAACTCATCTCTGTCCTCAATAACCTATCATTCTCTCAATCAGTCACCAACTGGTTTCAGAGTTACCTGTCTGACTGCCAACAATCCGTTGTATGGCAGAATTACATATCTCCCGAACTACCTGTCTCTATAGGGATTCCCCAAGGATCCATCCTTGGATCCCTACTCTTCTCTATTTTCACCAATAATCTAGCCTCTGCTACCAAACATGGCACACTCATACAATATGCAGATGACTCAAACATCATCTGCTCAGCCCAGTCCCTACCCAAACTGCAAAAAGTCACATAGGAAGCCTTTTCCTCTGTTGAAACTTGGTTATCCGATGCCCAGTTAATACTCAACCCAAACAAAACTAAACTATTCATCTTCCAATCCACCAAACATACTCAAAACAACTCTCACTTTAACATCACAGCAAAAGACAACACCACTATACACCCAACAGAACACACCAAATTGCTAGGAGTGGAAATAGACAATAAACTAACATTTGACATTCACATATCCTTGACCATAAGAAAAGTCCACAAAAAACTAGGAGCACTATACAGAAATAAGCAACTTCTCACCAAAGCAGCAAAGATTTCAGTAGCAAATTCCCACCTTATCTCCACCCTACTCTATGACTCTCCAATATATACCAATCTAAGGCAATGCTATCTAAACAAGCTAGAGACCTGTTACAACAAAATTGCCAAATTTGCCACAGGGGCATCCTACCATAGTCACACTGTCTCTCACTTGCTGAACTGGGCTGGCTTGAACTCCTTCACCTCCTTCAATGGTATCAACTCACACTCGCCCACAAACTAGTAAACCATCCACTAAATATCCCATCCCTCAAGAATCTTCTCCAACCTTATCGCACCACCAGACCACTAAGATCCAGCAACAAAAATCACTTGCAGATCACTAAAGCCAATAACTCTACTGGTTAAGCACTATTCTCTTGCACCATAGCCAAATTATGGAACTCCTTCCCACCCACAATTACCTCCGTACCATCATGCACCTACTTCAAAACTTTACTAAACGTGCACCTAAAAACATGCTGGCTATGCCCTTGTAACTTCCACGTTAATATCACCCACCCCATCCACCAGCTACCTTTCTTTCCACCCCACTAACTACCTTGATTATAGCAAGCTCGGATGCTCATAAGCCTACTACTTATTATACAGCAGGAACTTCTTATTGTAACAATTGTTAATGTCTGTTATGTACTTCTCAGATGATAAAGATTCTAGTTGTCTACTGATGTACTATGTTCTTCATCTGTAACTATGTTTGTAATTTTTAATTGCTATGTTAATCAAATTGTTAATTGCTATTTAAATTCAAGGTAACTACTGTCTGTATATTTTATCTGTGGAGCTTTTATCCCCAGTCCTCCGCTGAAAATGGACCTACATCCAGTTGGACACTCCCGGTCAACAAATGTAAATAAATACTAAATAAATAAATAAATGTCTTTACTTAAAATCTGCATTTCTTAGTGTAATATATCAACATTCAGTGCTTTACATTAACTAAATGCTCTAATTTTAATTCTTAACCTAATTAGTTTAAGGGATGTAAATTATTAAATTATGGGGAAAATCTTACTTTCCCAACATTTGTAGAGAAGGGCTGTTGATGTTTTTTTTCACTGTGGAGGCTGTTCATGCACTTTTTATGCTTCTTTAGAATGGAGAAAACGTAGTTGTTTGAAATTTCCACCAAAAATGCCTTTCCTAAGCCTCTGAGACTGTTTCTTCATGTGCATGAGCATCTACAGGGCACTAGCAGCATGCTAGAGAAGATGGAAGCAAGAATACAGTGAGCAATGACATCACAAGACTTTTGAACTCATGCATGACTCAGAAACCAGGAAGTAAAGTTGAAAATAAAACTAGAAGAAAAAGTAACTTTTTTTTGGTTGTTTTTTTTCATCTTTTATGCATCTAAAGGTATGGAATCACTTTAAATATGTATTTTTAACAAGCTAGGACTTTAATGGAGTGATTATTTTACTAGTCTAATGAGGAAAATTGCATTTTAATGCTACTGTATGTATGTTGCTTCGAAAGACTGAAGTTTGACAGGATACCATTCTTTGCTTTGATAGCATGCTCTAAATGATAATATATTAATATTGACTACTTAAACAACCAATTTATTTAATATTTTGAATGCAAAGATATATATAGGATTGAGTCTCCTTTTCCTTCATCTACTTTCATGCTTAAGCAACTTTAATCTATATTAGGTATTCTCACTATTGTAGATTTAAAGCAATATAATCAGATTCAGTTGCAATGATAGCTATGATACTATGAATCAAATGTATGACCACATACACTGTAGGAATGGATTGTTATAATGTTCTAGGTCACTCTATTCTGTTCAATTAGTATTAATAGATCAACATATGGTCCCCCCTTTTTTCTGTATTGCTATAGTTATAAACACAAGAGACTGTAATACAGGTATAAAATATATAGGTATTAGAAGCTTATGCCGATAAAGCAACTAGGTTAATTGGTGAAACTGTCTCCTTATTTTCCAATACCTAGTAGTGGTTTACACAATATTACATACAAATCTACTGTGATTGCCTGATGGACTTTTTATGTTCATATTTGTTTGAGTTACCTTATAAAAGCTTTACTGTTTGTATATACTACATTTAAAGCAGAAGCTATTTATGTATGTTTTTGGTGTGTGAGATGGTGTTAAAGGGTGGTTTAGTTAATTTATTAACTAAACCTGGAACTTTAGGTTCCTTGTATATATGCTTTCTTAGTTATTGGTTTCAGAATTTGTTTCTAAAGATTTTTGACTCATCCATGATACATAACGTCATGAATTACTTCAAGTCATTGGACTTGGAAGGTATTATTGATGCTCTAAATATAACTTTAACAAATGATGATATATAAATGCATATCATTAAATATTAATGGCTTAAATAACAATGTCAAAAGAGCTGGTTTAATTAAATTCATTAAAATGCACAGAGCTCAGATAATCTTCTTGCAGAAAACCCACTTGCTGGAGAAGGATTTGCAAAAAAATTATCATTTAATGATTTTACAGTTCTCACGGATTCCTGCTTTGAAGACAAAAGGAGAGGTACTCTTATACTATGGAATAATACTTATACACTACCTAAAATTTTAAACACCTTTTCAGATAAAGATGGAATGTTAAGCTTAGTAGTGCTAGAAGTTAATAAGAAATGCATCACACTTGTAAACTCATATTGGATTCCTGGTCTAGGAACTAAATATGTGAAGAAATACTTGGATCTCATTACTTTACATGCAAAGGGAGAAATTATTCTGGCGGTAGATTTCAATTGCTTGTTATCAGATGAAGACACTTCTAAAAATAGTAAGATTAAACTAATGACACAAGCTAAAAAGGTAAACAGTTTTATAGCCTCAATGAATTTTAGAGACATACATAATTTAAGAGTTCAAAATTCACTTCAGTATATTCATTATTCTTTCCGATTTGGCACACAAACTAATATTGATAAGATTTTTGTGTCTAACATTCCTTACTCTAAAATAAGTGATGTTACAATACAGTCATGTCCACTCTCTGACCACAATGCCTTTTTGTTCAGCTTGACTGTGAAAAAAGATGATATGATAATTTTTCAAAGAATCCCAGCCTATGTTATTAAGTTAAAAGGTTTTAAGGAGCGGTTATAAAAAAAAAAAAAATAAAAGCATTTATGGAAAACAACAATAATGGTGAAATAACAGATATCATACTATGGGATGCATTAAAAGTTCACATCTTTAGTAGAGTTAAAGCTTGGTATTTTCAAAGGAGAAAGGAATGGGACAAGGAACTTTCTTATTTACAAGCCAAAATAGATAAGTTGAAACTAAATTTAAAATCAAATGATAAAGCAATACTTACTGAAATTTCAAAGCTAAACCACAAATATTTAGAAATATTGAATCTTAAGGTTACTATAAGCTTAGAAAAGATTAAACTACAGTCCTATTCAGTAAACCCCAGACATTTACATAAACTAGCTATCAGATCCAAACAAATTAATAAAAAAAAATCACATTAATGAAATTAAATACAAGAATAATAACACAGTAAAAAGAACAACTGATTTAGGATGTATATTAGAAGCCTTTAGAAGTCATTATTGGTCAATCAATGACATGCAATCACCACTAGATTCAGACGATGTAATAGATAAATTTCTACAAGAAAATATCAAGACTAAACTATCAAAACAACAAAATCGTACCCTAAGTAAGCAAATAACCTTAGCAGAAGTGAAAGAACAAGTTAAAAAACTGAAAGATAATAAAGCCCCAGGGTTAGATGGGATAATCCCAGAAATATATAAAATTCATCCAGAACACACAATAAAGTTATTATTAAATTTATTCTCCATGGTTAAACAAGACTTAATTTTCTCTCCCTCGTGGAAGTATTCAATAATTTCTTCCATTCTGAAACAAGGTAAGGACCCCCAACTATGTGCATCCTATAGACCCATATCATTGTTAAATATTGATTATAAAATTTTCATGTCTATCCTGGCCAAAAGACTAAAGAATATATTACCCAATCTAATACACTTTGATCAAACTGGCTTTATCAAACATATAAAAGTACGCAACAATATTATTAAGCTACTATCTCTAATAGACATTGTAAACAAAACCAAGAAACAATTAAATATTATTAGTCTGGATATTGATAAGGCATTTGAAATCTTTAAAGAATTTAACTTTACTTCAGATTTCACAAAGCTGATATTAAATATTTATAGTGATTCTAAAGCATTTGTTAAGATTGGCCATGTCTATCATCCCCAGTAAAAATTCATAAGGGAACTAGAAAAGGTTGCCCTCTATTCCCATTATTTTTCACTTTATCAGTGGGACCTTTTGCTTCATTTATTAGAAATAACCAAAATATCAAATGATTTCAAGTTAATGAGGGATACTGTCCAACAGTTCAGCTTTTTGCTGATGATATTCTACTAACATCCAGTGACATAGAAGGCTCTTTACAACATATCATGAATGCCATAACTCTATTTGGAAAAATCTCAGGGCTCAATTTTAATCAAAATAAAACCAAAACACTTTTAATCAATAAGAAAAAAAAAAGCAATTTGCAAAAATACAATACATTCAACTGGGAAAACGATAAGATAGATTATCTAGGAATAAGCATTAAGAATAAATGGAATGAGACTATTAAATTTAACTTCACTAAACTGGTAGCTATAATCAGTGACTTGACTAAAAAGTGGAACAAAATGTTTTTCACCATGGAAGACAGACTTAAATTAATAAAAATTACTATTTTGCCCAAGATTTTATTTTACATACAAGCATTGATTTTACCTCCTCCTAAGAAATTCTTTAAACAAATAGATTCCCTATTACTAACTTTTCTATGGTTCCCAAAGAAACCAAGAATAGCCTATAAATGGCATGTTAGAGCCTGGGACAGTAATGGGATTGGCTTTCCCAACATAGAATTATATTCCAAATCTGTTATTATTAACATAATACTACACTGGATTTCATCCATATACACCTCTAGCTGGAAACAACTACATGAAATACCTATATCTTCCTCTGAGAACTCAGAAACCCAGTTTAAGGAAACCTTTGGAATTAACAAAATATTTTGCATACTCCATGAATATTGCTTATATAATAATATATAATAAGAAATGTAGCCACTTCTCACATGGTATAAACCAAATATTTTATATGTTCAAAAATATAATCAACAAAAATTATAGTCTAAAGAGCACCTTTTTCATTACATTTCCCATAGCTTATACACCAGATTGCATAGATACCTTCAATATCAATAAGATGTGGAATCTTAACAAGAATAATCTAAAGTTTTGGCACCAGATTATAGACAATAAGAACATCCAGCCAATGAACTTTCTCTTAGCCAGATATAATGTCTGTCAAGATAATTGACTCTGTATTCAATCTTTAAGACAGTTTGTTGAAAATAAAGTGAGAGTGTCAATAAATCTGGAAACTGATATTATACCAAGATTGATACAACTATTCATATGGTGTAGTTCGATGAACATTGAACATAAATTAAGCATATCACTTGTATATAAAATCCTACGAGAACACTTGATTA
The DNA here is from genome assembly GCF_019279795.1 of Protopterus annectens. Lineage (NCBI taxonomy): Eukaryota > Metazoa > Chordata > Ceratodontiformes > Protopteridae > Protopterus > Protopterus annectens. Next base: position 98,946,056 of record NC_056732.1, read on the forward strand.
CTTTTGACCAAGCTTTTTGTAATTACTCCATAAAGATAAATGGTGAACCTTTATCTAACGATAATAAGAAACAGTTATTAAATTCAATAAAAAACACTTCATCGTCTTTATATTGGAGACTATATACCTGGAGATTTATTCATAGAAGCTTTTACACTCCACACAGAATTGACCTTATAACCAAGAGTAATGAAAGCAAATGCTGGTGATATTCTTGAAGCCAATTGGGTTCATATGTTCATCAAATGTAGAACTCTCACACAATACTGGAGTGATTTTTGACATTTTGCAAAAGCCTGTGGTCTGATGACTGTCAGATTACTAGCTCTTTGATATTATTCAATGTCCCTACCCCAAGTGTAATTCCTAGACATCAGTTACCTGCTCTTTGGTTAATTCTAGCTATTGTTCGAAAAATAATTACATTGAAATGGAAAATAAGCAAGATCTTATGTTTACTGAGTTTATTTCAATAGCAAAATCTGCATGTAAAAAACAAATGCAAACTATTTGTCAGAGATCATCAAATGTAACACACAAAAGACTAGCTTGCCAAAAATTGGAGAGATTGTTAGATAAATACTGATTACCTTTATTGGATAAAACAAATGTTTATCATAGATGTTTGTATATAGTGTAAATAGTTATGTTTTATATTGTTTATTTTTAATACTTTATGTCCATGTTTATTAACAAAATTTAATAAAAATGTTTTTGAAAAAAAAATAGAAGTACAGGGGAGTATGCAGAGAAAGGTGTTGGCAAAGGAGAAGTGGGATTGACAGACAGATGTAGAGAGTAGACATGAGTATAGAGAGATGGGGTGCATGGCAAAGAGAGTGTTGAACATGGCTATGGATGTGGAGTCTGACATACAGATGTGGAGTCTGGGGGTGTATGTAATGTTGGACAGCAGGGATGGTGTATAGGGCCTGTAGCTATTGGCTAGACAGAGGCACATAGCTAGGAAGGATGTGTAGCACAAAAGGGTGATAAAGGAATATGGGTGAAACATACAAGCTAAGAGTGTGTTTAGAACATATGGAAACATCACTTTGATGGCCTGTTCCATGAGGAAAATGGGGGAGGGAGAGAAGGTTGGCTGAGGTGGGTATGGTTAATCAAGAGGTGCAACAGATTATCAAGGAGAATGCAAGGATAGCTATGAGGGGGTTTAACAGTGGAAAGACTGTTGTTCCAGGTGACATATCTGTGGATGCCTGGAGGTGTTTCTGAGACATGGCAGTGATACTTTTAACTGGAATGTTTACTGTAATCTTGGAAAGTGAGAGAAAATGTGTGAGATGTTGGCAAATATGTATGGGTACTGCTTATCTGAACAAAGGTGGTCTGTAGAGCTGTAGTAACAAGTGAGGGATAACATTGATCGGTCACAGGATGAGATAATGGTAAAGTGTCATGGCAGGTAGGTTGAGAACATGGTGATGATTGATGATTTGCAGTATGGTTTCATGCCAGGTAGGAGAGGTAGAGATGCAAATTTTGATCCACAAGTGTTGATGGAGCTCTGCACTGAGGCTAAGATGCAGCTGCATTGTGTCTATGTGCACCTACAGAGAGCATATGACATGCTGCCTGGAGAGTAGTTGTGGTATTGTATGTGGAGGTTAGGGGTGCCAGAGGAGTCTGTCAGACACCTACAGGATATGTAAGTGGCTAGTGTGACATCAATGATTTCTGGTTTTGACATGACAGGTGGATTTAAGGTGGAGGTGGGAGTACATCAGAGGTCAGCTGTGTGTCCTTTCACATTTGCAGTGGTGAGGGGCAGGTTGACAGACATGATCAGACAGGGGCCCCTGTTGATTGTGCAGTTTGCAGATGACATTGTGGTCTGTACTGAAATTAGGGGACAGGCTGGGGAGACCCTGGGGAGGTGGGGTTATGTTGTAGAGCAGGGAGGAAATGATGGTTGCAGGACTAAGTAATAATACATGTGTGTGAATGGGGTGGGGGATAGAGGAATGGTGACAATGCAGGGCGTACAGTTTGGAAGGTGGATAGGTCTAACTACTTGGAAATACCAGTTCAGAGACATGGGCAGTGTGGGGGAGAGGTGTACGAGAGAGTACAGGCAGGTTGTGTGTGATGGGAGGAGAGTCAGTAGTTATTTGTGACATACAAGTACCATTAAGAGTGATATGTAAAGTCTACAGGAGGGTAGTGTGACTAGCTACATTATATTAGTTGCAGACAGTGGGATTGTACAGACAGGCAGGATTCAGGGCTGGACACAGCAGAGTGTGGGATATTCACATTTGCACTGTTGGATGGCGTGGGGACAATGCCAGACAGTGGCATGCTTGGTTTGGACATGTGCTGAGGGAGTATGCTAAGTATATCTTGCAGAAGATGAGGCTGTCAGGTTACAGGGACAGCAGACAGCCCACAAAAGGAGTATGCATGTGGTGATGGCAGACATGCAGGTGTATGGTGTGTGAGAGCAAGATACAGAGGATTGGACACCGTGGGTGGAGATGATCTGCTGTGAGGACCCCAAACAGCAATGGCCAAATAAAAGTGAGGGAGATGTTGTAACGTCTTTTTGCAGGTTGCCAATTATTTGCAAGACATGACACAAGTCTTTGAGTAAATGACTTCAAATATGAGGCACACATATGGTCAGTGTGCATAACAATGGACAGTTCAAAGGTATGAGCTCGGTATATCACATGCAGTCCTACACACACAGCTGTGACATTATTCCACTATGCAACTACCCTGTATAGCTCCATGAAATTTCTGAGAGAAACATGTATAACAGTTGTATTCACAATTCATATCTGGATATATGTGTGACATCCAAGGCCTGAGCTGCATTCTATATCACTGCAGATGGACAGAGATGCTATGGCCATAGGTTCTGCTCAGCAATATGTCCATGCAGCAAATGTTGTTGGGACATGTATATTAAATGGTTTACCTTTACAATGTTGAAACACACTACTGCGATTGCTCATATGAGCAAATTGTAACAACAAAAATCAAAACCATGACAGTTTCCAATGTTCGAAAATCAGCAAATCAAAAAAACAGATTAGCTGATTTTCGAACATAAATGTTGAAAAGAAAATGTAATGAAGTGTAAACTTTACTATTCTAACTCTGAGATCACTACAGTGGGGAAAGGGACCATTTTCTGATCCCCACTATAGTGCAATCTGCCCCAAAATGCCTTAACTGCAATGAGCAAATGTCACTGTGCATTCGCTCATTGCACATTCGAATCTTTTTCCGTTTCGACATTTGCAAACTCTGCATCCTTTCAAACATTTGCTGTTCTCCCTTGTGCAAAACACACACATGAAGGTAAACCTATTAAATTTCCTATTTCCCATTATTACATACCCCCTACTACAGCCCATTACATGCATACTTGTTTGACATACCTGTTTTTTTTTTCCTGTTGATGTATGATGTTTTTTTTTTTTTTTCTGTCTGTCTGTCTCTCTGTCTTTCTGTCTGGGATGTAGGTTGTACATCTGTTTTGCAGAGGCAGCAGCTTGCTTTTTGTAGGTACTGGTCAGGATCAGCTGATGGCCTATGCACAAATTGGAGTTCCACACTTGCTAATTCCATGTGGAACAGCTGTGGCATTATTCCTGTAGCCAATAGCTTGGAAACACAGTCCATAGGTTTATACTAGGCTATCTGCCCTAAGGCATTTATAAGCCTAGCCCAAATTTTTGTGGCTTACGCCACCCCTTATATGTAGGCGTCAGCCCTTTCTTTGCCTGTGAGGAAGTTTTCATGCATGTGTGTTACACACAGCATCACAGAGGGTTGTTCTACTAACAACATATGACAGAGACTGTGAAGACAGCCCAACTCACCAGGGACAATTGTTCCAGACACAGAGACAGACTGTGAGCATTGTTGTTATACAATAGAAGTACTGCTGGTTTGACAGGGTTTGTGTGGCTATGGCTGGTCTGCATTATTTCCAGTCTTGAGAGTATTATGTGGTTGACACAGCTCAGACTTCCTAGACTTTGTACTGTTATTATCAGTGTGTTACTCACACATGTATTGAATTTGGGAGGTTAGTAGCATGCTCTGTAGGATAGCAGTCAGTAAATGGTAACATCCATGTTTGTTTCTGACTTTATATTGCTCAGAACAAATATGTTGCAATATACCCTGTTACACCAGCTACTTTCTCAGTTTATAACAGCAATATTGCCATCCTGGACCTGTGTTTAGGCCTCTGTCCATGAGTATGTCAAACTTTGTCCATACATCATGCAGTCAGCTGCATAGAGATATGGTATATCATTACTTAGTGATGCACTTCGTAATATCATCCTAGTTAGGTATCAGACTGCCAGACATTTTATGTGCAAGAGACCTTATATATGATGACAAGGCCTGGACATTCTTTGGGAGTGTGTACAGTTGGGAGGTCTTTGTATTTCTGGCTATTGTTGACAGACTGTCGGGATTGTGTAGCAGTGTATTGTCAATGTTATTTCTTGGATGGATAGATGTAAGTGTTATGTTTCCTTTTCTATCTACCATTGCATGTGAATCCAGTTTCTAGTGCTCTATCAGGTGTTACATTTTTGTAGGGTAAGACTGTGACATGCCCGATAATACAGTCAGGCATCATACTACACTGTGTATTGGGCCATTATATGTAGGGGTAATGAGTGAGTGTCTAACATGCTGACAGTTTGGTTCACACACTCCTTATACTGTATGCACTTACACACTGGTGTCTGTTTCTCATTGCTGTTACAACTCTGGAGTGCCTGGTATATTTACAATTACATGTGCATTCCCCCATAAGATTGCTTTTTTTTTGTGTCAGTCTGCCTGTAGTTTGGATATTGCTTGGTGACATCTGGACAGAGGCACAACAAACTAATGGGCACAATATTTTTTAACATAAGGGGTGGCGTAAGCCACAAAACTTTGGGCTAGGCTTATAAATGCCTTAGGGCAGATAGCCTAGTATAAACCTATGAACCTATGAACCTATGAACATGGCTAGCAGCTCAGTGTATTTTCCCTAATGTGATGTTATGTCCAAATATTTGGCAGATGAATAGTGTTGTCTGGCCCCCATAAGCGTTGTTTCGCTAGTGTTGGTCCATTGCCCCCCCCCATTTTTCAGCATTTGTCCAGATCTCTTGCACTTAGGGGTGGGGAGGTATGGTGCTGGCTATAACTGCAGTATATATTATGCATATATATATATATATATATATATATATATATATATATGTGTGTGTGTGTGTGTATGTGTGTATGTATATATATATATATATATATATATATATATATATATATATATATATATATATATGTGTGTGTGTGTGTGTGTGTGTGTGTGTGTGTGTGTGTGTGTGTGTGTGTGTATATGCATATATATCTGTATCTGTATATGCATGTATGTATGTATATGTAGGGTTGGGAGGATGGCCTAATGGTTAAGGTGTTTACCTTACAAACACAAGGTGCAGGCTTTGAGTCTCACAAAAGATAATTGGCTAGGCTTAATATGGCTCGCAAGGGCAGTTAGCTTAGTACTAATCTATGAACCTATATGTATATATGTTTGTTCCTAGATATTTATTTATATGTATATATTATGTTAATACATGTTTATCCTTGTATAGATATATTTATATATATATATTTTGAATATATGACTATTGATATATCAGTATATTTCTTGTTTGATATCTACACATTATATTATTTTATGATATATATGTATATATTTTATATGTGTAATTTTGCATGTACAGGTACATATATCTGATGTATACACTTTTCATATGTATCTATCACCATACACATCTATATTTGTATATTTATATATTATAAACATGCTAGTTCCACAGTGTTTGTTCCATAGTATTCTATACCTGTATTGAATGATATATTTAAAAAACAAACATTTAGTCATGCAGCTCTGATGGAGTAGTGGTACATTCCTCTGACTGTCGTGACAGGGTCCTTGGTTCAAGACTGGGAAGGGCTGATTATTTTGTTGCTGGACAGAACAAGGGGTATGCAGAGGGAAAGACAATAGGAAAAGTAGCTATGGATGCACAGGACAGGTGTAGGGAAGGTCCATAGCTGTCCATTTCTTCTACAGCAATAGCTGTGCATATATACTGAATTTGGAGGTATAGTTGGACACTCAAACCCCTGAGAGAGGGGATGAGGACAACAATACTGTGTTGTGAAACCAGTTAGACCAGATTACATGTGTACAGTGGACATGTGCGAAATGGACAGCTATGTATGGGGTGAAATTTTTTGGGGGGAACAGATTGCCCTTTTTTTAAGGTGAGAGTGGGATTTTGGGGAAGGATAGTAGGTATATTTGGGGAGGTAGGTTGGGCAGGAAGAAAGACAAGACAGACAAGACAGCATACAGGGGTGGTATATGACCCATGTGGGGGGTAAACACCTTGGACTAGGAGGGGTGTTTGGAAATCAGAAGCCCATGAGGCCCCAAATGGAAACAGTGGGACTTAGGTCCCCACCCATGGACAGTCACCACTGTACCTTCACAGCCCCAAAGGTGGCTGTGCTGGGGGCTGAGCAGGAGGGGCAGGCTGACTCTCTAATTGTGCCACACTGCCCTCAAGCTGGTGTAGCAGATCACCAAACTCCTTTCAGAGCTCACTACATACCAAACCCCGGACCTGGCTTTGGGTGACAAGATCCTGTCCACGCTCACTCCCAGGGGAGGGATGAGCCCCATCCCCTGATGCGGTTACACCTAAAGGTGGTGTAAGACAAGCAGATGAGGAGGTCCAGGGGTGGGTCCCAGACATGCTGGGGCCTCGTGCCATGGCCAGATGAGGTGGGAGAGGTGGGACCGCTGGGACGGGCCTTCCCAAATGTGCTATGGTGTTACAGTTTTAGAACATATGTGGGTTAGTAATAGTCATCGCAATCCAGAATTAGTTATAACAGAATGCATAGATATTCCCTTTAACCAAAAACAACAAATTTGGAACAGTTGCATAGCAAACAGAGCACAAGCATATATGGAACTACAGTGGCCATTACAACAGCATGCAGGTTACATTGATAGCAGCAGCCCACCAGTAATAGTATTTCAACATGGAACATTAATAGAAACACATATCAATAATTGTTGAACAATAGGACATATGTCCCAACAGTAGGTTTGGTGTAAAACATACCCATTGATTTGTGTGTTTAGATTATTGTTGCAGATATGGTGGGGGGGCAGAGAGATGTCAGTTAACAACTTGTATATCCTTGCGGTACTCACAACTTTAATAATCATTGCTGTAATCATTACTCTACAGGTATTACTACAATACCCTATGGCCTTGGTTTGGGCAGTGGTATGTTTGTACACAGTGTGTACTTCAACTGTTTTATAGCTAAATTTTACTTCTCTTACCTGGTAAATCTGTGGAGGGAATGTTTGTTAACACTACCTGACTGTTTCTACACATAATCCCAGATTCCTAGTAAAAATTATCCACATACCTTTCAACCTCTTAATGCACAACATCTGGACAATGCTTGACAAAATGGGGGTACAGATAGGGACATATTTTAAATATTGCTCTTTTAGACAGTTGCTAGAGTAACAAGATTTCTTTTAATATACATTTTCTAAAGGATTTGAGGTCTGACACTCAAATGTATGTCATTATTTAGTGACTACAATCATGAGATCATCCCAGTCATTTGCCAGGAAAAAAAAGAGGAATGGGCCAAAAAATACGAGCCAATTATCTGAACATTCTGGGAAAATCTGTACAGTTGAGAGGTATGATTATGCACACAGCTTACTACCACTCCCAGGATTAAAACCATGGCTGTGTCTGCTAAAAGTACAACAATTTATGTTTCATCAGAGTGAGCTATTTAGAAACCACTGTCTGTTTCTTCAGTGTTTTCTGTCTAAGTCTCTCTTGGTTGTACAATCTGACCTTGTAATTACAATAGTTTTATACAGACATTCCTAGACATATTTTTATGTAACACAGTGTGAAAAACAGTGGTTGACACAACAGTACTATTCTGATATCAGATCTTGATGAATGCTACATGTCAGGCCATACAATACCAGAGTAAACACAACCAGTCCAGGATTTAAAACTTTATTGCCAGGCAGTTAGTTTTCTTATCTGAAAGACCTGTGGGGGGGGGGGGTGTTTGTTAACACTACCTGACTGTTTCTACACATATTCCCAGATTCCTAGTTAAAATTATGCACATACCTCTCAATCTCTTAATGCACATAATCTGGACAAAGCTTGACAACATGGGGGTACAAATAGGGACATATTTTGAATATAGCTCTTATAAAGTTAGAGAGTTGCTAGAGTAACAGGAGAATGCAACATTACATGCCATACAATACCAGAGTAATCACAACCAGTTCAGGATTTATAACTTTATTGCCAGGCAGTTACGGTTTTATTTAAATATCACCAATGTAGGACTATTACTGTCATATTGTCTGGTTTATTTAGTACAACCCATACAAAGTTTTTATACTGCCAGGTGACTTTCTATTACTTTATATTTATTTGGTATGACTACTACAAGCAGGATTGTTACTCACCAGCCTCACAATGCAGCCTTTGCAACCTACTGGCATGGGCTTCTTGATTCACAGCCCGCTCAGTTGCAGCCATAAAGGGAAAAGAGAAATATTTAGGCATACCTATCCATCCCATACACAGGCTGGACTTTGGTAAACAGTTATTGATATGAATACTTACACACTGCTGAGACATCACCCCTCTGACTTGCTTCTTGGACCCACTTATCCAAGAGCTCCCTCTTCCTCCGAGTCAGCATAGTGGTGCCAGACCTGAACACCAGTCTGAGGGATACCAGTGGCACTGGTGAGATCACGGATGAGATGGTCCCAGGCTTCTGCTTTATATTGGGAGCCCTGGTACTGGCCCTGCAGCAGTCTCTCATCATGGATTTTTACCAGGAGTCCTACCATGACCTTGGACTCCTGTATGCCCCAGCGCTGCACCCAGAAGTGCATGCCCTTGCCAACACCTACCATACCGTCTACAGTGGGAAGCTGAACCAGTTATGAGCTGTATTCCCACCTGCGGGGTTTAAATGCAGCCGATTCCCTGCCCTTTGCTGTGATTGGACAGTTTTGAATATGCTGAGCTAAGCTAAGCTACGAGCAAACCTGTTTAGCTAAGGTTGGCAGAGCTTAAAGGGGCAGGTTCAGCACTGCTTACCAATGGGAAAATCCACTTAGCTCAGCTACTCATTGCTTAGTAGTCATATTTACATAATGCTTACACCTGATAAGCAGAGCTGTGCAATGCTTAACATTGCTTATTTTTTATTTTATATCTATTGTATGGGATTGATTCATCATTAATTACATATACATTTGTTTACAGTCCCTGACATCTCACAATGTGCTTTCATTACATTTATTCATGTGTGACTATACTGTATGGGGCATTTTTGTTTATATGGGGGTTTCACAACTTTATTAAACTGACACTTCACATCTGGACCTACTACAGTTCCTCCAACGCTGTTTCCTCCTTAACCCTAAAAAAACTAAATGACTCCTGTTCACTCCCTCACAGAAATCCTCCCCTATAAATTTCACAGTTACATCCAATAATGGCACACTCACAGCACCCGATATGACCACTAAACTCTTAGGTGTCACAACTGACCATAACCTGAACTTTGATTTACACATTAACTTAACCATTAAATTAGTTAATAGAAAACTAGGTTCCCTGTGCAGGATTAAACCTTTCCTTACCCCTTTAACTAGAACTACCATTGCCCACACTCATCTTATGTCTACCCTCCTATATGCCTCCCCCCATTTATACCAATCTATCCAAAAGTAACCTGAACAAACTATCAACCTCCTATAGTAACATTGCCAGATTTGCCACTGGCTCCCCATTTAGAACCCACCATTGTCTAAATCTCAAACAGCTAGGATGACATGAACTGCAAAATCAACTTCTACTTCAGTAACTTACTATCACCTGAAAAAAATGTTTGCACCATCCCAGTAATACCTTAATACTCAGCAGCCTTATCATCCCATACAAATATCTTACAACCCTATGCACAGCTAAAAAATTACTAGTGGCCACCCATAAAGCCAATAATAGATCAGGTGACTGTATTTTCTCAAACTCTGTGGGAACATTTTGGAACAGGCTTCCCAGTGAACTAACATCTCTTTCTTCAGCAACACTTTTCAAGAAGCAACTAAAAACATTCCTTAAAACTCAATGGCTCTGTCCATGCTCTAACCCTGACTAATAACGTCCTTCATTCCATGCTCTTATTCACTAACTTTTTAGGCCTCTGGCCATACTACTTTACTGACCTCAGTTAGTTGGGCCACTAGCTTACTGAATGCTATTACTAGCCTAGTCTCTCTGGAAATCTATATCGGAGTGTAAACCCTCAGGAATCTCCTCTACCTTGTATATACATGCTTCTGTCTCTCCTGGACTGTAGAATTTGAAAACTACCCACCATGTAGATATTTTCTACTTTTACACTTGGACTGCAGAATGTGAAAGTTACTTAAAATCATGTGTTCTCACCTAACCCACCCAACATGAATTTCCTGCTACCTTTCTCTGTGATTAATATTAAGCTTTCTACTGTGTGAAATATTCTTTGTTTTGTACCTGTAAATACTGTTATTCACTTGTAACAATGCAAACATATCTTGTATGCAGTTACGCATGTAAAATGTTTTTGTTAGCATATTGTTATAGGGTACCTTCTTGTATATTATTATTGTCTACCTTCTTGTAATTCATTAGTTTTTTACAATTGTTATTATTGTTATTTCGTAATACACTTAGCTGAATGGAGCTTATCTCCCTGGGCCTCTACTGAAAATTGACATATATCCAGTTGGACTAGCCCGGTCAACAAATGTAAAATAAAATAAATAATTATAAAAAAATGTTTCATGTATTGCTTTCACATATAAAATGCAACTCGGTTATAGTGAGGATAGAACGGGGAATGGCTGCTTGCAAAATGTACACTCTAACCACTACATTATTGCAGTACTGCTTATGTTGGATGTCTCTTGCTGTTTAACATTTTGTGCTGTTTAAGCTGGACTAAGCATAGCTAAGCAACATGCACACCTGTGCAGCTATGCTTAAACTTTATTGCATGTTTAAAAAAAAATTGTTTGTTGTGTTTTTTTATTTGTACCCTTCAGAATATCCATGCTAATGTTGAACCTGTTATTCTATCAACTTTTTGCTTTGTGGGACGATTGTCCCTTATAGCTTTGTCCACATTCCTTACTCTGATGGGTTGGGTGGTGTGCGCTATATGTTTATGCTAAATCTGTTATTCTATCAGTTTCTGGCTTGGTAGGGATGATTTTCCCTTATGGCTTTGACCAGATTTCCTATCCTGATGGGTTGGGGGTGTTACGAGCGTTCTCGCTCATTTTAAATTGCTTAAAGGCATTCCTGGAGTGCAGGGGCCATGTGTATTGTGAGAGCTGCTCTCCGACACCCCCCCTGCACTTTTACATGGAACTGTGTCCATTTTAGAGCATGGCAGTGAGCCTTCATACATATGCATAGTGCGCTGCCATGCTGAACAGGAAACGGCCCCTGCCATGCAGGAATAACTTATTCCTGCATGGCTGCTTGCTGAATCCAGGGGAATGTTTTCAAACTGACATACTATGAGTAACATATGTGTAGTAAAAATATATTTTAATATTAACAATGGTACATTTCAAATGTATATGTAAATGGGATGAGCAATGCAGTGTTGTTAATGTGTGGAATCACAAAATTATATAATTAGAACTGAATTTGAATGGTTTTGAGCAAGTGCACACAGTGACAAGCACAGCAACAGCATGTAATAGCTAGAAATTATGTTTATGTTTCACATTTAACATTTCCTTAGCAAATATATCAGTGTCACTGCCCGCATTTACAATATCCTTACATATATACTTGCACATATGAAAAAATGTATTGATAATTAGGACACCAACCTCACATAACACATGAAGGTAAAAATCATTATGCCAGTTGAACACAGATGTATTTTATTTAGGTTGTAACAACAATCAGCACATAACCTTATTGTAAGAACAAAACATGTGTTAATTAACATATAAGAAATTGTACATAAAAGTATGTACACATTAATGGTATTCACAATAAATCATTATGTATTACACATACATCTCAGTTGCATTGTGAGAAGTGTGCCATAACATTTGCATGTTTGAATGTCATATAAATACACATCTAAACCTGCAGAATGAAATATGTTGATACGATTTCTGGAGACATAGAGGTGGAAAGTAATAACGCATACCTCTCTACTGCCACTGCTCCTCAAGCATGTGCATGCACTCTATGTACAAAGCTCAACTTCTGGCATGATCTTCAGCAGCTGCAAACATAAAATATGTCCACCCCACCTACTATCTATGCCTCTCTTAATTCTTTTTTACCACTTAATTCATGTATAGCTCAAAATTGAATCAACCTTAAATCAATACTTCTTAAATCAACCTTTTCCTATCCACCCTTTATAAATAACTTAGTACTCTGTATTGTGACATATGTAGTACTACATAAACTGTATCTATATAGAATTATTAATATAAGAAGCCTTACTTCTGTAAGCATAGTTACTATCTCACCTATTTTGACATTGCATAACTTAGTTTAATTGTATTCTGTCTTGCCCTTGCATTGTTGATATGATTTTCATTATACTGAATGTAGTAGAGCTTTTTTTCTCAGGCCCTCCACTGAAAAGGGGATTGTGATGATGTGAGGTATTACCAGCTATGCCAGGAGAAGCATGGCAGTGGATGTGTAACATATCCCAGCATGAGTAGCTGGAGTTTTGTAAAGAATCATATGTCATCTGTATATCAAACTGATTTGTACAAGTGTGTGTATTGAAAATGTATTTGTAAAGCTGCCTATGTTAAACAAGTAAGAACAGTGTGTCCTGCTGGACAGAAAAGAAATATACATGTATGTCAGACTGTATTATCATATTTGATTAAATGTGTATATTGTAATAGTGGATATTGGAAGAAATAAGCTCAGCCCCCTAACATTTAGAAAAAATATCATGAAATTAAATTATTTAGGCCATAAAGGGTGTATCTCACAGTTCTGACTGGAGACAGAGATGTCTATGAAAGCATGGACTAGGAATCCTGCTGTATTGTCCTTAGCAGTGAAGTAATTGCTACCCTGGAAGGGTGGAAGTATTGAAATGATTAGCAAAGCTCTATATATGTGTGTATGGTAACACATATGTGTGAGATTCTGCTTCTTTTTCTAGTAAAGTGGGGTAGTATGGGAACAAGAAGTCAGATGCCCAGATGTATGTGATGCCATTCTGTAATCCAACACTGAAATTATGTTTTTAATACAAGATGAGACAAAAGTTTCAGAGAAGCCTGTTCTTGATACCTGACATAGAAGATCTCTCACCCACTCCATCTTGCCTTGCTTTAGCAAGTAACCAGGAAACAGTAATTCTTTAGATCAGTCAGGAAAATATAGTGATATTAGTTAAATACTGTTTTTCTGTATCTGTGTAAATCTATTCATCTGTGTTATTTTTAATATTTCCTGTGATTGAAACTCTGGTGTTTATTGCAAACAGATATTTAATGTTTTCATGTTCTTTTATTAATTATTAAATATATTTAAACCTTTCATTGTGGCTGGTATTTATTGTAAATAGATAATTACTATTTTCATGTTCTTTTATTATTTATTATTAAATATATTTAAACTTTTCATTGTGACTGGTCCTTTAGAGAATAGTTTAACATTTGAGAGTACTTATAGTTATTTGGTGACACTGTGGCCACTCCTGAAATATTTGCTGTTTGGTCAACATTACCATATGTATTGATATTAATTTAGTCAGTATAATTGGGTACCCTTGTAACAGCCTTACAGTAGCTGACTTTGTAGTGTTCTGGTGGCAGTAACTACCTTATAGTCTGGGTAGAGGGCCATAGCTAGTAAATCTGTGCCAGCCTTTCCCAGGTGTGTGTGTGTGTGTGTGTGTGTGTGTGTGTGTGTGTGTGTGTGTGTGTGTGTGTGTGTGTGTGCGAAAATCAAATCTCAAAGAGAGTGTCAGCTACTTGGAGCAGGAACACAGAGCACTGGTTTCACAGATAGGGTAGTGGAGGACTTGGCCTGGGATATAGCTGAGAACTTACCTCTATAGCTGTGCCAGTGGGAAGTCTTACTGGGGCCCTGGAGAGAAAGGGAAACCCAGCCAGGTATAAAACTAATTTGTCAGCACACAAAGTTAACCTTTTATAGTTTGCAAAAAAAAAAAAAAACATTTGTCTGCCCTTAAAACATATAAATAGCAAATTAAAGGAATTGGTAGACAATTGTGGGATTCAAACCTACAGATGTAAAATATGGAGGAGGTCAGTCAATGACTCCACATACAGTGCTATTCCTACAGCTATAACACAGTCTAAGGACTACCGATCCACTCTTCTTGTACTTGTGATTACAAGACTCGCATATATTTCAGCCACGATGACCTGCATTGTTCTAACATTTATTAAATTGATGAAGGAAGTACTGGATTATAAAATAATGTTGTAAAAATATTAGAGGTAACATATGTAAGCATTAATCAGCATTCACACATATATCCTTATTAAAAGAACAATACTGTATGATGTTTTTTAGAAGCTTTGCAACTAAGAGAAAAATTTGCAGCCTAAGTGCAATGCTATATGTGTAACATCTCATGTATAGTCTACCAAATAACTATAAATCTTCCATATGTGTTGTGCAATTTACCAGAAAGGCTCATCCAGACTCTGCTACACTTTTTGTGAAAGAAAGAGGGTTTTTTGTTGTTTTTTTTTTTTCTATCTGTATTTCTATATTTTTTTTACTTACTGTGTTTTTCTTTTTTACCTTGTGTGTTTTTTGTGCATTCTGTTTTAACAAAATTAAAAAAAACAAGAAACCACAGCTCTCTCTCTCTGTTCTTTTTTTTCCCTCCCTCCCACTCATTTAAGTTGTCTTGTTAAATACCACTGTGTTACCATAATCCGCCTCTTATGTTCGCCTCTTATTATGTTAATCTCTCTCTATCTCTCATCTCTCTCTACTGACACTGGCTTGTGAGATCAATTTCAAAATCATCAATTTATTAAATCCATTTAAGTTTCATTTTTTTATATTTTATAACCACAGTACAAAAGTAACCAAAATACCAACAAACTTTAAAGTCCATCTTGCTGTTTTAACTCTAGTAACTCTTTTAAAATTTTAAACTTTTTTAACACTCAAAACTCAAGTTACCTACTTTGCTCATCTAACTTGCATAGTACTTACTGTTTCTTTTGCACACTGTATCTTACATTTAACATCCCTTACCTTAATCTAATACTTAACTTCACTTCTCTCCTCTAGACTAGACTCTCTCTTTCTTGAAAACCTATACCTTGCAACTGCTCTACCTTCACAGCACTTCGATAGGTATCTATTAATAGGAAGCTTGCCCCAAAAATACCCAGCCATTTCTCGTCAGTCCCCACCTCTCTTTCTTTTTTTTTTTTTTGTCTTCTTCCTAGCATTTAGTGATCAGTTGCTAGTGTCCTCTCCTCTCTCCTGCTCCTGCTCCTCCTGCCAATTGGGGGAACCTGATGGCAAACATAACTCACAACTCTCCTCCCTCCCAAACACACTCATCAAAGTGAGAGCAAAAACACAAAGAGAAGGTGGAGCTGGACTATGGGGGAGATATGGTCTCAACTAGAGAAGAGCAGACCAAGAATACATACACACACAACACTCACTACCCACACACTATAGTACCAATCTCACATAACACATACACACACAAAATCATACACATGCAAACACATATAAAGCCAACACAGGCCACCAGCAGACACCCAAGAGAAAACCACACCAGAGACACCAACACCTCAAACACCAACACCAACACAACCCCATGTCAACAAGGACCTCACCTTCAGAGTGTCAAACAGTCAGAGCCCTTACACACACACAATGCCAGACACACTACACTGACATCACCTCATAGTCAGACACACTGAGACCAAGTCACATCTCCAGAAGTCAGAGAAGGTCACAGTAAGCTCTAGCTCCCAGGTCAGACAACACACAGGCTCAGCTCTCAGGAATTGTCCAAAGCAGGTACAAGCAACCTGAGGCAGTCCTCCACGCTACTACATGAAAGCCCAGTGGAGCTCTCTCCCTCTACATGGATGGACCTGAGAGACTATGAGGCTGACATTGAGAGGAGCCAAGACAGACCCCAGTATTCCTCAGTATGACTAGACATGAGAGAAAGTAGACCAACACACAGAACAAAATTGATGCCAGAGATGAGATGGCTTAAAATGACAGTTCAACTAAACAGCAATGTCTGTGAATGGTCACTGGACTGGCATCTATGTCTCACTGCTGGCACCAATGCTCACTTCACAAGGAAAGCACCTGTCAACCCCCATATTCTAAAAGGCTCCAGGCTCAAACATGGAAGCAAGGCCCTGCCCACCTAAAAAAGAAAAAATGCTAACAGAACTACACTAATAAAAAGAAAGAAAAATAAATCTCAGTAACTGCTCAATGCCAGAAGTTTAAAGGCAGACATGCATATGCATCAGATGATCCTTGGAGATCTGCAGATGTAAAACAGTGACAGAAATAGTGTTCAAGGCTCCTGAGAGCAAGGCTAGCACTATCAGGTTTTTCAGATTATCATGCGCCCAAGAATAGAGACCATCGGCCCATGAGTCCAAGAAAGTGTCAAGCATTTCAGGCACCCAGAGCCATCCAGTACCACACATCCATAGGCAATTAGCGCCAGCATGCATCCAGGAGGCAATTGAAAATGCAACAAGGCATAGGTCACATTACATCACAAGGAACCTAACCCACAGGAACAATACACCCATCAACACCATGGGGATAAATGTATCCTAACAATTACCATATGCACCATAAACCAATCTTCTCCAAACCAGAACTCCTCCACAACTTCATACCACAAAATGCCCAAACTCCATAGTCTCAACCCCCACCACACCAGAACAGACTTGATCTCATCATCAACAAATCCATATGACATGGGAAAACATCCATCATCCCCTCATCCTTGAGATCAAATCACAAATGCAGAAGGCACAGCTGGCTCCTCACATTCACCCCACCTCAAAGTAAATAATCGACCAGGAAACCCCAAAGGTCCCCTGACTTCAATAAAAAACTAGTGTGGTCTCCTTTAAAAAGACCCATCACAGGAAGCTTGTAAGCTCAAGCATGCAAAAGACAAAACAAAGACTTCTATCAGCACCTGCACGACTGCTCATTACCACCAACAAGAACAAAAGAACAATGACACGCATGGCTAGAGCAAAACTGGCACCTGCCAGACATAAAAACAAAAAACAACTAAAACAGAGACAAAGAGTCTGGTGGCTCCCAAGCCAAAAACAAACTCTACAAAGCTAGAACAATAAAAAAAACTATAGATAGAAGGAAATCAAAAAAAAAGGAAATTTTGAATAAAAACAAATTGGGACTAAAATAGAAAAAACATCAAAAAAAATCAGAAAGGTAAAAAAAGATAGGAGAGAAAAATAGAGAAAATCTCAAGAAGCCTTCTTAAAGGCCTTTTAGTTATAAAGATGCAGACATTATCAGTATAAGATGAACTCAGGACTGGTGAAAAAAGATCCCCCTACCATGCTGGCCCCTCTATAATCAGACAATAGTGCAAACAAAAGGCCACATGCCCCAAAAACTCTCCCCCAAAAGATCCAAAATACCTAACCCAGCAAAGCGCCCCAAACATCTCCAAAAGATCAAGTGTGAAAACATGCCCAGCAACCCACAGGAGATGATGTGTCCAGGCAGCTGTCTCACAGCCAAAACTGCATAGCGGCCCAGGCTGATGCACTGCAGCTAGTACAAACAAATGGTTACCCCCCAATATGGGCCTGGGACCTTGGACCCATCCGCAGACTTTGGATCCACCCACCCAGGCTTCTGCAACCCCACCACTGAATATGACCCTGGTAGCTCATTGAAACATTATCTGCAACCCTTGATTGGGAATCCCAGTGGGAATAAAAGACTAAATATCCACATAGGTTTGGCTCAATACTTGTTGAATCAGAGCCCATGGCCACTCAGGTTCACTTAAAATTTGGTACTGGGGGACATTAGAAAAGGAAGGGAAGTCCATTGGCACAGAATTACAGGTGACATCTTGCCTAATATCAAAGAGCCAGCCTCAACTTACAAATTAAGATCAGGGACTCATCCCACCTTAAATGTTAGCCCAAGGTATCAGTTGCGCTGACTCATGTGAGCATCAAAAACTGGCTGGTCAGGCAAGTTTTCGGGCTCAAACCTGGCTGCAAAAGGTTTCCACAGCTTCCCACAAGTGGCTCTCATTGGCGGTAAAAGTTTGCACAAACACAATAACTAGACCTTAGCTAAAACACAGGGAAAAACTTTATCTGACAGAAAAAGGTTGCTAGAAAAGCAAAACCAAGGCACAATAACATCAGACAAAGCACAGTAATCCATCAAATGCACAAAAAGCAAAGAAGAGGTTTTGGCCCAGAAAAATGAACTAAAATACAGTCGTATCTGCGATGGCTGACAAACAAAAGAAGGAGTCAGAATACATTATCACCCAGGTTGAAATCCACTGACTCACAGGACCTTAGGAAGGGTAGTGGGGACCATCTTCTTAGTCTGTCCACTAGCATGAAGGGATTCTCCATTAAGATAGAGGGAAGACCTTCTTCCCTTGCCTATCAACTCACATCAAGGTCAAGCTACAGTAAGGAGGAGCTACCCGACACTTGCAGACACTGCAGAGATCACACATCGCCATGTCTAATCTGGGACAGCTTAGTCTATCATACTTGCACGAATGAAGAAACCTAAGAAACATATGTCAAACCCATCAGTGATCCAATATTCGACTCTTGAGGCACTAGCTGTCCCACTCCAAGCCCAGATTTGATGAATATGCTTCACCAGAAAAATCTAGATCCGTCAGAGCCCACAAGGAGAAAGAAATCTGCACCACCATATGAAATCCTCATGCTCAGGAGACCACAAGGGCCACATTCCGACCAAAGAACCAATAATAATGGACCGCAGACATACCTAGTGAGGCAGAACACCTGCACTATTCAAGTCAACAAAGCTTGACCAATGTGAGAATATAACCCCATATATGAGGCAAATGAGACTGCACTTTCCTGCTCGACAGAGCTCAACAAAATAATGAGTATAGTTCCCCATACTAAAGGGGTCAACCCTACTTCACTGTGGAAACACAGAGGCACAGCAAAAAATGAGGTATGAGATATGTAACCCAAAAGGGAAGGCGTAAACCAGGCAGACTTCTAATAGTGTATACATTACTGTCAACATTTTATTCAAAATAAACTACACTATATATACACACACACATATACACACACACAGACACACACACTTTTATAGATTCAAGAATATACCACAACATTTAGTTCAAGAATCAGTTTATAAAGTCAGGACATGCATGGAAGAATGGAATTATGCTTACCAGAGTTTATAGATAAGATGTAGTCATAATGACTGAGATGGCTTATGCTACAGTATATCATTATACAGAGAGGTTGAAGAGGTTAGAACAGGCAAGTGAGAATAGTTGCAGCAAAAGATATCATAGGGAGAAGACAGAATAAAAGGGTGAGAGAGGCATGCAGAGGTAAGAGGAGTAGAAAGAGAAGAAGTGTGAATTAGATGCTAAAAAAAAGAGGGAAGTAGGTTGAATGAGATATATGACATATCCAAGCAGGTAGTACATATTGATAGCTGTAGATATATATGCTGATGATATACAGTAGTGAGGAAATCATTCTATGTTGTGGAACTTATAAACAAAGACATGGCCTCTAGGTCCAAGGAAGTCATTATTCCACTGTATTCAACATTCATCAGACCTGTCATTAAGTACAATGTCCCCTTTGGTATGTACCTAACCAGGCATATCCAACAATTACAATGTCAACAGAGGTTCCTCACTAAAAGAATACAGGGTGTAAGTAACATGTCATAATAAGATCACTTCAAGGCTGTATTAGGGCATATGGATCAGCTATTCAGACATGTTATTTCTGCTTAAAAATCTTGAAGGCTGATAGCTGAGGTGCCGAGGCGCTAAGATCGAATACATTTTTATACTGTGGTCTTCTGCTCTTTTTGGTCATATTTTTTCTTCAGTGTTGCTTTTTTGTTGTGTCTATGTTATTTCTGCTTTTCTGCACATGACTATAATATAGATGACACAGATTGTTTTATATAGCTATGCAGTGTAAATAAGAGGTGAGGCATTCAATTGATATATGTTTTGAATGCTGACATGTCAATGTGAACCTGTATATAAAATTGAAGATGCACATATCACTCTGTCCTTCAAATGTCTGAATGAAATAGGAGGGACAATTTTTCACCTAATGAAAATGAGATAATTATGGAGACTCTGCACCAGCATGATTGGAGCTTGCTTGGACCAAAGTACAATGCTGTGAAGAGATAGTAAGAGTGAACAGATCTCATAAACTTGGTCAATGCCAAAGGTGGACACAACAGACACAGGGAGGTCTGCTAGAGATGTTGCTCTGACATCAGCCTCCATGCAACAGCAAACCCTGCCACTATGAGAGGACGAGGAGTGCCACCATTGCCGCCCCTGGATAAGATAATAATGTCTCTGGCCTCCCATTACAACACCTAGCAGGATTGTCAGATAACCATGGCAGATATTCAAGCAGGTGTTCCAGGATGTGCAGGTATGTCCAATGTTCCCAAATGCTGCAGTATAAACCAATTCACATTGAAAGATATTCATTCACAATTCTTACCTTAATGTTGTATATGGGTTATAGCAGCAGAATTACATCATGACTGTGATGGCATACCTGATGCAGATGCCCAAGGTAAGTGTTATACCATGTTATCTTACTCACTCAGTGCAAAAATAACACTGGCAACAACATGTGTAATGTTGTGTGTTTCAACTGCATACTCCAATTGACATAATTTATTTATTTTTATTTATTTTATTTATTTATTTTACATTTGTTGACTGGGCTAGTCCAACTGGATATATGTCCATTTTCAGCAGAGGCCCAGGGAGAAAAGCTCCACATGCAAGCATTTGTAATAACAGATAAAAACATTAAGCATGGTTATAATATATACCTCAAAAATCATTAGATATTAAGTAGAAAGCAGAAGTTGAAAAATAGAGTGTATTTTGTTAAGAGTTTCTTAAAGCTAAAAAAAATTGTGAGTACCTAGATACACAAGGAAAGCTAGTTATTTACAGCAGAAAAGTTGAGAGTACCTAGATATCCAAGGTAGACTAGTCAGGGTTGCTACAGGGGCAGAACCAGTGGGTTTTGAGGTGTGTTTTGAGTTGGGATTTGAAGCAGGGAAGAGATGAGATTGCTGTGAGATTGTGAAGAAGAGTGTTCCAGGTTTTTCCTACTGTGTTGGAGAACAAGGATTTGCCAGCTGAGTTATTGGGTTTACTAGTCGATATAAGTAGTTTGTCGGAGGAATGAAGGCTTTTAAGATTGCAATAAGGAGTGATAAGTGAAGTGAGAATGGGGGGTGTTTGTGGGTTTGTAAATGATTTTGTGGGCTAAGGAGATCTGGTGAAATAGAATTTGGTTTTGTAGTTCGAGCCATCGTAGTTGCCTTAAGTTTTGGCAGTGATGAGTTCTAAAAGTTGAATTAGTGGCAAATCTGGCAATATTGTTGTAGGCAGCAGACAGTTTGCTGAGGTTAGCTTTGGACACTGAAGTGTAGATAGGAGAGGCATACAGGAAAGTGGAAATAAGATGGGTCTGAGCAATGGAAGTTCTGGCAAGTGAAGTGAGGAATGGTTTAATTCTATAGAGGGAGCCTAGTTTTCGGTTATCTAATTTTATAGTATTGCTGATGTGCTTGTCAAAGGTCAGATTGCTGTCTATTTCAACTCCGAGGAGTTTGGTAGTTGGATCGGGTGATATGTTTGTGCCATTATTTGATGTGACACAGAAATTCAGTGGAGAGGATTTTTGGGTTGGTGAGAAGAGTAATAATTTGTTTTTTGGGGGGTTCAAAATTAAGCATCATTTGAGGAACCAAATCTCTACAGTTTCAAAAGTCTTTTGGGTGAGAGAGTGCAGTGCAGAGGGGGATGAGGCAGAACAGATTAAAGTAGAATCATCTGCATATTGTATACAGGTGGCAGGAGAAATATGAGTATGAAGATCATTAATGAAAATTGAAAAGAGGAGAGGGCCAAGAATTGAGCCTTGGGGGACTCCAAGAGTAATGGGGAGGTGGTTGGATAAGTTGTTTTGCCACCGCACTGCCTGTTTTCTGTTGTGCAGGTAAGAGTGGAACCATTTAATTGAGCTTGTGTCTAGTGCAAATGATTTAAGTAAGTGTAACAGTATTTCATGATTGACCATATCAAAGGCTTTGGATAGGTCAATAAATATAGCAGAGCTAAGGGTATTATTGTTCCTATTTTTATTGATGCAGTCTGTGAAGGAGAGGAGGGCAGAGGTGGTGCTATGGTAGGGTCTAAAACCATGTTGACAATTAGTTAGCAGATTGTTGGTTAACAGGTGTTTCAGAAGTTGCTTCTGGACACATTTTTCCATGATTTTAGCAAGAGAGAGCAAGGCTATGGATCAGTAGCTAGAGAGTTCAATTGACTTTCCACCTTTATGAAGGGGAATAATGTGAGATATTTTCCAGAGAGAAGGAATGTAGCCTTCTTCAGTGGTTCTGTTAATCAGGATGGTGATGGAATAGGTTAATGCATTAGCAACAACTTTTAGATACAGAGCAGGTAGATGGTCAGCAGATGGAGAGGATGGCTTAAGTTTATGTAGCAGAGAATGAATGAGTGCAGAGGGAACAGGTTGAAGATGAAATGTGGGAATGGAAGTGTTAGAGGAGGAGGAAAGACAGGAGATATCAGGGGAGAGTTGATTGGAAAGAGACTGGACAGTTTCAGTAAAGAAGGTATTAAAGGCATTGGCAGTCTGTTTGGGGTTATCTTGGGAGGTGCCTGCTGGGCTTGGAATGTCCGATTGGCCAGGCTTCATGAGATTATTTATTCCTGCCCAGAACTTTTGTGGGTTATGCAGGTTAGCCTGTTGCAAATGGCAGTAGTAGTTTCTTTTATCCAGAATTACTGCTTTTTTTGTAATGTTTCTTATTTGTCTATGGTTGAGTTGGTCAGTGGGATCTTTAGTACTGCGGTATTTGGACCAGAGTTTATTTTTCAAAATAATCTTTTGCCTTGTGTCATTTGTTAGCCAAGGGGCAGCTTTTGAGGAAAGTCTGATGGACCTAGTGGGAGCATGTGTGTCAAGAATAGATAAGAATTTAGAGTCATAACATAGTTAGAATCATAACAGCAGCACTGCATGTCACATGAATGTCTCCATATTCTGTTAGTGTGATTCATAGTTGTTGTGTGCCTCTGTTTCCTGTTATGACTGGGGACTATGCTCTCATGTTGCTTGTGTACCATTTTAACCTACAGATACATTGTTGCATGATATGGACTGTGCAACATCAGGCAGGGACAGACCTGATAAGGTTGTTCATATCGTTGCTATTATGCAACACTGTTTAGCACTCCTGTGACCAAGGATATTAATACTGGCTTTATCCCTACACAAGTACATCATCACAATGTCCACACCATCATGTAAGTGTTTCTTTATTCTTTTAGTGTGATCCATAGCTGTTATGTGCCTCTTCCTCCTTTTATGACTGAGGAGTATACTCACATATCATTTGTAAGCCAGTTTATGATATAAGTTCTGCTTTAAATTGGATGATACATTTTCCAGTCAGGAGGATGTGCCTTGTAAGGCAGTTTATATGGCTGCTAAATTTCAATACTGATAATTACATCTGTGACCTTGGTGACAGATGTGGTTTTGCATCGGACACCAGAAATCTATGTGTTATTGTTGTCCATCCAGTATTTGTTTATCTTATTTCTTGTGTGTTATACATCAGGTTAAATGCTACATGATGCCTTGTTTGTGATTACTATTGACTTGCGTACATTTATCTTTTTTACATGACAGTGGCATTTCAAACCTCGTCCCCAGTGATGGAGTCAGAGGAGAGCATATCAGGTAGGTTTTAGTAGCTGTTTTTACATGTTCTGTAATAGTTACTTGATATGTGAATGACATGGCTTATCTCTGGTTTATAGGATCCCTGCACCACCTACAGCCATGTCACCCTTGTAAGTCTATATCATCATAAGCACTGTAGTTATGAAGTTGTCCAAAATGTTAGTCCTATGCTACATCATTTCACAACTGTAATGTATATGACATGTATCATTTGACTCTTTTTAGATCACTTCTATTACCTACCTCCTCCAGTAGCCTTTCCACTGATCCTGAGGTGGGATGTGATGTGCTTCACTCTTATAGTATGGCCACTGGTACACAGGTCATTGCATTGGATTCATTGTCTGATCCAGAAGGGGACAGACATGTGGTAAATAATGTAGCCTCCAATAGGAAGGCTAATGTGGCCAGCTATTCTGATGATGTGGAGACAACAGATGGTGGACATTGTAATGTCCTGCATACACCTACCTGTGCCACACCAGCTGTGTTTGTTACATGAAGGTCAGGAGCACAGACACGAAGAGGTCATAGCAGCACTGGTTACACAGCATGACGGTGTTGTATCTGTTGCATATTCCATTGAAACCCTTGTTACAGCAGTTCTGGAGCCGTGCCATAGTATAAACCAAACTTTCTAAGACTGTAGGAGGGAATTTGACCCTGCATTAATTTTGGCTTTGTCTTGTTTTCTTACACTATGAAGTTAAAAGATATGCCTAATATTTCCTGTCCATCTTCCTCATAAGTCATAAAAAGTTTAATGCCTGACATCATTATTATATATTAAAAAATGTGGCTGCACAAACTTTTCAGTTAGCATAATGAGTTAATGTTGAGGTTTCTTGTAGCAAGGGTGTAGGATTTAAAGCTTTTTTTCTCTCCTCTTTGTACTATAAGATGTATTTTATGTTCCAGAAGAATGATGTTCTCAGTGGAAGAGTACAATGTTTGAATCCTTTTTAATGTCTTTAAGGCACACTGTTTTTAGTATCCCTAGTATCTATAGTTCCCTGCATCACATTTATTTTTCTTTTTAATAAAAGTATCCTTGGTGTCCAGTGTTTCACCCCATGAGCTACATCTTCAGAGCTTTCTTCGGAGTCTAGTGGCTCCCACTAATCCTGTTATGTTTCAATGCCATTAAGGCATGAGATGTAAATGTTCTTCTTAGTGTCTAGTGCTTGTCCTGATCCATGTTATGTCAAAGTGGAATTAAGATATAATAATAAATGTTTTCATTTTTGCTAACCCCCCCACAAAAAAAACCAACATATTTAGAGTTATCCCTAGTGGCTAGTGGTTCCTTCACCTCAATCAATGTTAGGTTTTAAGTAGTGTTAAGGCATGAGACAAACAGTTATTTCTGGTATCTAGTATTACTCAATGGCCCACACTGAGTTTAAGTGCCTTTCAGGCATGGTATGCAGAGCAATCCTTGGTATCTAGTGTTCCCTGACCCTGTGTACCATTGAAGCACACAGCTGAAAATGTATGCCTTGTGACATGTTCTCCACCATCTAATGTTGCAGATTTTGCTATTTAGTCTGGAGTTTATGGAAGTATGACAGTTACCCCAAACCACCCACATAAACACAGACACTCACACATGCACAAGAGCATGCACAAATAAGCAAACACACACGCACACACACACACCCACACACACATAAACATATTCACACATTTATTACACACACACACACACACACACACACACACACACACACACACACACACACACACACACACACACACACACACACACACACACACACACACACACACACACATGCACAAACACCTAACATACTGCTCTCACTAACCCCCTACTGCAATCCTCTGCTCAGACACACAGTCAAACATACACTCACACAGGCAGTTCCTCACATACACCCAATCACACACACCTTATCCCTACCTGAAAACTAAACTCTCCAGCACTTAACTCTACAGCAGTACATGGACATGACCTATTGACCATCTTCAGTACCACGAGTGGTCAGGATTGGCCATTCTTGGTTATACACCTGAGCAATTCTCTAAATAACTCAAATGAGTAAATGCCTTGCTTCAGCCAGTTCTGAGAGACAGCACATAGCTAATTAATATATGCCTCTCCTCCAGAATCTCTCATTAGCATTTACCATGGCCACAGAGGCAGCCAACCACAGTGGGCATGTGTTCTCATTACAGCACTGTGGTAGGGATGTCTCTGAATCTGAAATGGTTAAAGGGAGAAGTACACACAGTGTGCATCTTGCAGAATTCATTCTGAATCAGTCTCCATGTTTTCTTATTAATGAAGTATATCTTTCCTTCTCTTTAACACCTTGTCTATGTTAGATAATTTATAATATCACAAAACTTCCTCATATTAATGAGATATGCAACTCATCAAATTCAGACTACTTGGAGGTTAGGTTCTTTTGATCAATGAAACAAGCTACTATAGTCATAGCTTGTCCCCAGAATTCAGTAAACTCCATGTCAGAATAGTGTTATTCTGACACAGAGTGCACCGTATCCATGCAAGCGCAACCGTAGCAGTAGCACACCTTGCATATTCATGAAGGTGCGCTACTGTTGTGACTATATGGGCACAAATACCACTGAGTTCTGGGGTCATATCTAACCAGTGCATGCACATCTAACATATCCCCTAAACTCAGAAATTGCCGTATGGCACTTTTTAAAATTATTTCAGTGCCAGAGGGCACTGAAGTGAAATAAAATGAGTATTTCAGTGCCCGTGGGCAATGAAATAGATAGGGGAGCAAGAAACAATACATGGGGTGTGTATGACAGCTTCTGTCACACACACCCCCTGCATTGTAAAAGTGCTGTATGGCCATAGCCATCAACTGTACAGGTTTCTGCAGAATGCCCAGATGCCTGCCTGACATACTTCTCAACCTCCTCAAGTAATAAAGCTGTACAAAGCAATAACTAATGAGGGGACAAAGGCACAAAAATAGGGACACCTATTAAATATTGCTCTGACAAACCCAGAAAGTTGACAGAATTAAAGGTTTGCAGTAGAACAGATTTCCTGAAGGGTATGAAGTCTGAAATCCAAATGTCTGTCAGTATGTTTCTGACTTAAACCACGAGTGATTTGCCAATGATTTGCTAGAAAACCACAGTCACACTTCCTAATTTTGTAAGCCCAATAATTAAAATCTGTCCCTATGTGTCCCTTTACAACTTCCCTTACTGTGACTGACAAGATACAGATACATGTAAGTAAAGTGGGTTTGTGAATTTATATATTTTTCTGTTCTAAGGAATGTTTAAGTGTAGCTGAGTGGCTGTGCATGTTATGGGCCTCTGTTCAGTATTGCTGAAACATCCCATAGGAGATAAATAAAACTATACAGCAGAAATACTCATGCTGAGATACTGTAGTGATCCCGGCTTTGTATGCAGACATTCACGGTTTGAGTACCAAGACAGGTACTTTGTTTTTACATGGGAAAGCAGTGTTAAAATTATTATTTTAATTTTAAATTATGTAGTAATTGATATTTGTCAACCAGGGTAGTATAAACTGGTCAAATTTAGGTGTGAGTGGATATAACATGTGAAATCACTCATTTATACAAGTGTCCCAGTATAAGCACACCACATGGTGATGTAATGAAAGCACATAGAGGGATGTCATGTAAAGCAAATCATATCCACTTACTAATATGTCAGTAATGATTAATGAAGCCATTATCATGATTTTTTTAATGAAAATTGAGCAATGGTTAGCAGTGCTCAGCTATCCTTAGCTGGTATAAGCATTGCTTAAATATGAATGCTAAGCAGCAGTCAGCTCAGTTAAATGGATTTGTGCACTGCTAAGCAATGCTCAGCAATTACCCCTTTAAGCACTGTTCAACCCAGCTTAGCAGGTTTGCACATTGCTAAGCTGTGCTCAGCATTTTGGAAATGGTCCAATGACGGCAAAGGGCAGGAATATGGCCTTATTTAAACTGTGCAGGCAGGAATACAGCCATAACCTGTTTAATTTGATCTCTTCAGGAACATGTCTGGCGTTGGAGAGGGAGCACACTTTCAGGCACAGTGCTAGGACATCCTGGAGTCCAGGGTCATGGCTGGATTCTTCATAGAACACGATGATTACAGACTGCTGCAGGGCCAGTACAAGGAGTCTCAGTGCAACGCACAGGCCTGGGACCTTCTGGCATTTGACCTCACCAGTGCTACTGGAATCCCCTGAACTGGTGAGCAGGTACAACATCATTATGCTGACCTAATATGTAGGAAGGGGGATCTCTTGGCCCACTGGATCCAAGATGCTTGGGACCGGCATGCTCCAGTGGTTTGTAAGTATCCCAGATAAAACTGTACCAAATTCTAGCCTGAGTATTTGATAGACAGATATTCATAATGTTTGTTTATCACCCCTACAGCTGCAGAAGAGAGGGCTATGAACACCGAGACCCATGCTGACAGACTGATAATGATACACCGACAGGCTGGTGAGTACAAATCTGTCTTGCAGTATATAGTGCCATAAAGTAGGAGTACATTGCTTACTGCCAGTAGGTATATTGTGTACTCTGTCTAATGAATAAAACACGTTTGTCACACTAAATGAATAAAACACATTTGTCACACTAATACTTATCCACAGGATGTCCATTAATAAAAGTGTCATTTCACTGTAATAAAAATATACAACAAACTGTTGTGTTTATTCTGGTATGTTGTTGTAGAAATAGGATGTATACATGTTCTTTACAGAAAATATAGCATGACATCATGAAATAATTGAGGCTGTTCTGGGAAACAGCTAGTATGCATTGCAGGCTTGCATTAACCTTTGATTTCCAGATTGTATTATGTCAAAGGAGTAATACAAAGTGCAGTAACTATCTGCCATGTATGAATTCAGGATTACAAGGTCAGACTGTCCAACCAAGAGAGTATTAGTCAGAAATCAGTCAAGCAAAATGCAGCAGTTCCCAAGTAGCTCAGTGTGATGGAAAACAGGATTGTTGTTTATTTAAGCACACCCAGACACAGTTCAAATCCAGGGAGTGGTAATGAAATGTGTGTATGTATACAGAAAAGAAGCCCTCAATATTTGTAGAAAGTGTTAACAGATATTTTCTCCACAGCTCTTACAGGTAAAGAAATTTGTATCGTAGCTGTATAAAGGCTATACTAATACACCTGAATATTTGTAGAAACATTCAGAAGGTGTTAACAGATAATTTCTCCACAGGTCTTACAGGTAAAGAAATGTGTGCAGTAGCTGTATGAAGGGTATACTAATACACCATGGACAGCTGTTCCACTGTCCAACCCCCATATGCCTGCAAATGTCAGCAAGATAGGTACCTACACCATGCCCACTTCCTGATACATGTCTCGCAAGTGTCATACTGTCATGGCTAGTAGTCACTGCTGCCAATCACCTTGGACACAGATAGGACTCCAGGTGAACTATGCTAATAGCAGACTCACAGACGATCATTGCAGGGAACCCCTTCTATGTCAAGTATGTAACCCTGATATGTACAAGCCCCCTCCAGTAAAGTAGCCACAGTGTACCCATTCTGCTCCATAATATTACAGGTTGACAGTCTAACAGTTATGTATGTGCCACAGAAGATATGGGCCATAGGTAAATGCAACATTAAGGCAGAACTGTAAAGAATTGAGCAGTACTGTTGTGAACAATAGAAGCCAATACAGTTGTTAATGGAAGGTTTATTCTCCCCCCACCCATCATCTGCATCAATAATTATTATTCATATACCACGGGTATGTTGTTCTCAAAATCTATTGTTGGGACATGTGTTCTATTATTGTTCATATATTTCATTGGTTGCATATTAACATACCATGTTCAAATACCATTATTGGTGGCATGTTGCCATCAATGTAACTTGCATGCTGTTAAAATGTTTACTGTTCCATTTATGCATGTGTTCTGTTTGCTAAGCAACTGTTTCAAATATTTGGTTTGGGTTAATGGAAACGCCCACACATGCTGTTATAACTAATTTTGAAATGTGTTGTTCATGACTAACCAATATTTCTTGGAAAACCACAACACAATAGCACATTTGGGAAGGCAAATCCCAGAGGATCTGCCTGTCCCACCCCATCTGGCCATGGCACCGGACCCCAGCACACCTGAGACCCAACCCAGAACATCTTCCTCCACTGGTCCTGCACCACCTTCAGGTGGAACTACCTCAGTAGACAGGGCCCATCCCCCACCTGGGCAGGGGCATGGAGAGGAGCCCGTTACCCACAGACAGTTCTGGGGTATGGTTATAGCATCATTTGCTCTGAGTTGGGTTGGCAGCTATGCCAGATGGAGGGCCACCTGGTGTACCTCGAGGGGCATGCTGCCCCTCTTGCCCAACCCCCAGCACAGCCACCATCAGGACCATGAAGGTGCAGTGGTGACTGCCCATGAGTGGGGATCTCAGTCCCACTGTATCCATTAGGGAGCTCATGGGCCTCTGATTCCCAACCACCCTCTCCTTACAAGGTATTACCTTCATGTGTCATATACTGCTCCTGTCTGCTGTCTTGTATGTCTTGTCTGAATGCAAATGCTACCTATCCTACCCAACCTACCTCCCCAAACATACCTACAGCCCTTCCCCAACATCCCACTCTCACCTATAGAAAGGGCATCTGTCCCACAAAACAATTATTGCCCCATACATAGCTTTACATTTCTCCCACATGTATAGTGAAATTAATCAATCTATCCACAAATTATTTTCTAAATGTCTGTCACCAACACCCCTCCCTGTTGGGTGTGAGGCTGTAAATTCCAAATTCAACACATTATTCCCAGATGTTGCTGCAGAAGAACTGTAGAGCTATGGTCCTTTCCTACACCCATCCTGCACATTCCTAGCTCCTAGCTAGTTTTCCTAATGTTTTACCCCCTGCTTTCCCCATTTCACTTCTTTCCAATCACCCTTTTTTCTTTTCTTTAATTAAAATTAGCGCTAGTGTAAGTGGGAGTAAGTGGTGCTAAGTGAAACTAAGAGGGTTTAACCATCTCTTAGCATTGTTTAGCTCCATGCAAACCCATGCAAACCCACTTACATCTGCTTAAAAGTGTCTTAATCACTCTGTCTCCATCAGCCCTTGTTCTGCTCAGCAACAAAATAATCAAAACTGGCAAGTCTCAAGCCCAAGATGCTGTGCACTACAATCACAGCAATGTACCACTATGCCATCTGAGCTGTGGGAACCTGCAATGCTTTTACAACCATATCATGCATTCTGGTCATTTAACATTAATGAAAAAATTTCATCACTTCCAAATCTTTAACCCAGGACCCTATCCACAACAATCACAACATACCTTTATACCGTCTGAACTGTAGTAATGTAGAATGTTTTTACAAACATATCATGCACTAAAGTCATTTAACATAAAGGAAAAATATATATCCGTAGTACTCTTATATAAATATATATGTATATATAAGCTACAGCAATGATAAAAGAAACCACAAAGGGAAGAATGTTCCTGCGATAAAAGTAATTGAGTAAACCAACAACGAATTCCACCTCATAAACAGGAACGAAAAACGGCAGTATCAATACATCCAGCAAGTATCAGCAACAGAAAAGTCAAAGTCCATAAATATCACAAAAGCGTGATTAAAATATTCAAAACCTCTTTACTGTGACAGAAAAGTGAGTGATTTCACCATAAGGCTTCTTCAGACTTTGTTACTTGTATAAGAAGCAGATTTTAAATAGCAAGAACAGATAATTGAAATCATTGACGTCAATGCTGTCTAAGGGTTTAAAGCGACAAAACACATAAACCACCTGTAAATATATTAAAATACATATATAAAAATAAATTTAAATAACAAAGACAGATGATCAGAATCATTGACGTCAGTCTTGTCTGTTAAAGGCTTAAGGTGACAGAATACATAAACCACCTATAGAAATATAAAAATATATATAAAAATGTATAAGACAATGAGTATAAAAATACATAAATAATGAAACAAACATGAATGCCTAAAATAAAAACATAAACAATTAAAATATAAAATTCTAAACAACAGTCACTGTTTGGGTCTAGGTAATCTCCTTTTCTTTAGAATAGATTGCAAAGGAACTTTGTCATTTAACCCAGGAGATTGATCTGCTCTACAACGAACAATCCAACACAGTTCACTTTCCTGTGTATAGTTATCTATGTCTCCACCTCTAATATTAGGCTTTATAACCTGCATAACACAGAAAACAAAAGTGTGTGTGGCTCCTAATAACTTACAATGCTTGGCTAAAGCATTGTATTCAGAGCCTATACGCATATGATAGACATGTTTCCTAATGCGTTCTCTTAACTGCCTGTTAGTTTTGCCAGTGTAGAATGCTGGGCATAATAAGCAGTTGGCAAGGTATACCACATTGGTACTTAAACAATCCATCCTAGTCTGAAAAAAGAATTCTTGGCCTGTAACTGGTTGTTTAAAGGCACTATCAGTGTCAATATACCTGCAATGATTACAGTGGTTACAAGGTATAGTATTGTAATTGAAGGCATTGGGTAGTGAGTCATTCGAACCAATCGGGTGATGACAAAGCAACTGCTTCAGGTTTCTCTTATTTTTGTATATAAACTTAGGTTTAGTGCCCACAACACTACTAATATCATTGTCTAGAAGGAGTGTCTCCCAACGTTTCTCTATGATGTCTTTTATATACTGGACATCACTTGTAAAATATATTGGTACACTCAGCTCAATGGTCCTTGTCAGCTGTCCAGTTTCTAAATTATCGCCCCTTTCTGAAAAATATGGGCGTGCCCTTGAGGCCCTCAGATCGCGCACCACTGAGATGGCTCTGTTGACCTCTGCCTCTTTGTAACATCTTTCAACCAATCTAAATCTAAGGTCTGACAATTCTTTCCCAAACCCGTCATCCGAAGGATTAAGCCTTGATGCTCTCATGATTTGCCCCTTTATTACATTATCAAAAACATATTTGGGGTGCATGCTATTCCTATGCAATAGGATGTTCCTATAGCATGCTTTCCTGTGGACTGAAGTGTTCAATAAACCATTCTCAAGTCTTATAACATTTACATCTAAAAAAGATATATGGGTCCTAGATGAACATAATGTAAACTTAAGGAAGTCAGTTAAATTATTCATTGATGGCACGAATTCTACTAAGTGGGCCTCATTACCCCTCCAAATTAAAAAGAGGTCATCAACGAACCTTCTGTAGAATCCAATATATTGTTAAAATTCCCTTAAAGGAAAAAGGGATTCATGTTCCCAGTAAGCCATTACTATGTTGGCGTAGCTATCGGCACACGAAGTGCCCATAGCTACGCCATCCTTTTGAATGTAAATTTCCTCATTAAAGATAAACACATTATTGTCAAGAACCGTTTCCAAAAATAATGTTAACAGATCTATAGTATTACCATCCAGATCAGAATTAAGATCTAAATACCGTTGTACACTAATTACACCCAGATTGTTAGGTATAACCATGAACAAACTTTTAACATCAAGTGTAACTAAAATACAGGACTCATTATCTTCCAAGGTTCTGGTGTACTCATAAAGATCTAAAAGAAATTGTTTGCTATCTTTCTAGATGAATGGGTTGGCCTCAACAATAGGTCTCAGATAATATTTTATAAATATTAAGAATGGTTCAGTGAGCCATCCCTGCCCTGCGACTATGGGTCGCATAGGTGGATTGGAGAGGGACTTATGAATCTTGGGAAGACCTTGTATGATGGGAATCAATGGGTTATTTACTTTTAAATATTTAAACAAACTCCAAATTTTTATATAACTTTTTACTAGGTCATCCAGCATGTCATAGACCCGAAAAACCTTGTTAGTTATAGCCATCATGTCTATTTTCAAATAGTAGGTAACATCACTTAACATGGTACTCATACCCCTCAAATAATCCTCAAGATACAATAGGACGATGGGACCCCCCTTATCAGCCGGTCTAATAATTATCGACCGGTCCTTCCTTAATTCAGAAAGTGCTTTTCGTTGTTGAAAAGTTAAATTATTTTTCTGACCTCTCACTTTATACTTAAGATTCTTCTCATAATACTTGTAAAACTCATTCCCCACCAGTTTGGAGAACGTATCTAAAATAGGGTGTAACGAGGGTGAATAAGTGCTAACTGGTTTAAACACATTAGTGTGACCTACTTCATTGTGTTTCATATAGTCACATCCAAAATCCAATTTCAGTTGTACATTCCGCACATACATCCTAATGTCTAAACTAGACTCAGTTACATCACTGTTCCTACTAGGTATAAAAGTAAGTCCTTTATTAAGGTCCTGTTCTTCGTATTTACTTAGCAACTTATAGGACAGGTTCATAACTAAGGACTTTCCACTCTTCCCCACATCTTCTTCAGAGTTGGACCAACATAATCCCCTCCCGACCCCTTCCGCTTCTGTCATCCCCTGCTCATAGATCTGGATCTCTCGCCTGGGCGGGGGAGCTCTATTGGGAAAGGGGACTGCATCTTATTATTTCCTGCCACTGTAGAGGTTGTTGTGGGTTTATTCGGACCAGTCTTCCTCCTCACTACAGGTTCATCACTATGATCAGCAGATCTCATGTTACTGCTAATGGATTCTGTATCTCGGTTAGTATCAGTTTCTGCACTACCAGACACGTCATGTAATATGGCTATATTAGCATGACCATTGTCCAAAGCATTCATACTGTTCATTTCATTAAACTTCATATTAGTCAAGTTAGAATCAACGATAGCATTGTTACTAATATTCACATTCCTATCTTTGTTCTTAGATGTATTCACAGCATTACTAACAACAATGTCTAAGTTAACGGGATTCATTTCAGTAGCATTTCTTTCAGTAGTTCTCAATGCCCTATTATCAACGTTCTGTCTCGGCCAAGTGAACACATGGCCGAGTTTAAAATCTTTAACGTCTCTTGAAATCTTATTCCTTTTTTGCTCAAGAAGACGTTTCTCATACAGTAGGACATTGTCCATAAGTCTATCCATACCTGTCGCTGCTTTAGGGATAGAATATTTCATTGTAATAGAACAATGGAGCTGGGTTACTCTGTTTCTTAATTGTTCCTCTTCAGGATGATGAAAGTCAATCAGTAACCTCATATAATTAAAACTAAGCTCCAAATTAAGTTGTTGCCATTTCAGCAACAACTCAGGAAAAGTGTTACCTGAAGTCGGCATCTTCAAGATGCGAAGTCCACGGGGCACTATCCGTTTTTGCAAACATGCCTCGAAATGCTGACATTGTAATTGCAGTCTTTTTAGTTTCAGTAAGTCCACCTCTCACCTATTCGGGTCTTCAGCGAGGTCAGCAAGATTCTCAGCATTATTGGATTCCGACACGTTCTCCAAATCTGGTTAGAAGAACAGCAACAAATTGTCGTCTCCAGAAACACAGTCCTGAAACTGGAAAGACTTCCGGATAGCTATACTAGGTTCATTTAACGTATACGCCAATTCAATGTTGTCATTCACTGTAACTGCCATTCCCCTTTCGTGGAATAAAACAATTTGTATAAGCCACAGCAATGATAAAAGAAACCACAAAGGGAAGAATGTTCCTGCGATAAAAGCAATTGAGTAAACCAACAACGACTTCCACCTCATAAACAGGAACGAAAAACAGCAGTATCAATACATCCAGCAAGTATCAGCAACAGAAAAGTCAAAGTCCATAAATATCACAAAATCGTGATTAAAATATTCAAAACCTCTTTATTGTGACAGAAAAGTGAGCGCTTTCACCATAAGCCTTCTTCAGACTTTGTTACTTGTATAAGAAGTAGGTTTTAAATAGCAAGAACAGATAATTGAAATCATTGACGCCAATGCTGTCTGTTAAGGGTTTAAAGTGACAAAACACATAAACCACCTGTAAATATATTAAAATACATATATAAAAATAAACATTAATGATTCTGATCATCTGTCTTTGTTATTTAAATTTATTTTTATATTTTGTGATATTTATGGACTTTGACTTTTCTGTTGCTGATACTTGCTGGATGTATTGATACTGCCGTTTTTCGTTCCTGTTTATGAGGTGGAATTCGTTGTTGGTTTACTCATATATGTATATATACATACAAATATAAATCAATATATATCTATAACTCTCTCTCTCTCTCTCTCTCTCTATATATATATATATATATATATATATATATATATATATATATATATCTATATAGTTTTATATATATATATATATATATATATATATATATATATATATATATATATATATATATATATATATATATATGGGCTCTGTTCAGAATTTTGAAGCTCAAAACTTTGAATTTCATATGATCAAAGATCATATGTTCGAAGTTTCAAAAGTTCAAAATCCTGAACGGAGATAGGCTTACAGTGTGGACCAGGAGATTTCCATTGTCCTTGCTGTAGTGTGATCTCGGAGTTGGTATATTTAGGTTGCGTGGGGGGTGTAGGGTGGTTTGCCCCCCTGCATACACATGTTTTAGTGTGTTGGGTGGTGTTTTGGGGGTTTCACAATTTTGAAATTCCAAGATTTCGAGATTCTGAACTTGATATTCTGAAACTCGAGATTTTGCGATTTCGAAATTTTGTAGTGAACCCATATATATATATATATATATATATATATATATATATATATTTATATGTGTGTGTGTGTGTGTGTGTGTGTATGTGAGAGAGAGAGAGAGTGTGTGTGTGTGTGTGTGTGTGTGTGTGTGTGTGTGTGTGTGTGTGTGTGTGTATATATATATATATATATATATATATATAGAGAGAGAGAGAGAGAGGGATAGATAACCAACTTCTTACTGCAAGACTTCTGCAAAAAGCCTGTCAAAGTTGGGGGATAAATGGGAAACAACTGTGACATATTTGAAATATGTCTGGTATACGAGTAGATGTCTGCTAGAGTAGCATGGTTTGATTTAACATATAATTGCTGACAGAGTCCAAGTCTGAAACACAAATGAATGTCATCATTTACTGATGTCAATGCTCACATCATCCCAGTGATTTGTCAGAAACCCACAGCTGTTATGGGCAACAGACCAAACATATGAGCCACTCATCTGGACAATGTCTAGACATCTGGACAGTGGAGAGGTATGACTGCTGTCATGTAACAGAATAGAAAAAAACAGTGACAGCTGCCACCCATTTCACCCACCACCTTCTGAACCACAGTAAGACCAACACACTACCCCAAATCAGCTCTGGGGAATTATCCATGTATTTACAAATATATCATGCACTACAGGGATGGAATTGTAGGGAAAAGCAGATATTGGTGCACAGATGGCCACCCACAACCATTTGCACCACAGTCACAGCAACATACTAGTACCCCAAATGAACTCTAGACTAGAACGACAGTTTGAATAAATATATCCTGATTCCCAGTCACACACTACACCAACATATACTGGCTCAACTCAAAGTCTACTGGGAATCCTGAGGTGTTACAGGACATTTCTCAGTCAGCCCCTACAAACATATACACCTGACAGACCACCAGCAACTGTATCAGCATGCACAGTCAGACAGAAAAGGTTCTATGGCACTCACATCTGCTACTCTCCCTACTGAGCCCAACTAACATTTACACACAACACTGCTACACAATCTTGGCAGTCTGT
Organism: Protopterus annectens; assembly: GCF_019279795.1. Classification (NCBI taxonomy): domain Eukaryota; kingdom Metazoa; phylum Chordata; order Ceratodontiformes; family Protopteridae; genus Protopterus; species Protopterus annectens. Next base: position 98,984,010 of record NC_056732.1, read on the forward strand.
TAAGACTGTCCAGACATCCATAACTCTCAACTGTACAGATTTCCACGGAATGCCCAGGGTGTGGGTCCATATTTATGCCCACTGCTACATACCACTTCCAGGTGTCTGCTAAGTCACCGGGATGATACCTGGAGTGCAGTCACTAAATGATGATATACCATACCTCTGAACCTCTTACTGCAAGACATCTGGACAAAGCATGACATACTTGGAGGACAGGGGGCCACAAAAAGGGAAATATCTCACATAATGAAATAGACAAGAACCTCTGTTTTGACCACCACCTTGCCACTGTGGTCAGAAAGTCCTTCTATGTGGCACATCTCATTACTAAAGGTTTTGCATCCAGGAAGAAAAAGGTCATTGTGTAGCTCTACTCTTCCTTCATTAGGCCAATCATCGAGTACAATGTCCCATTTGTCAAGTACCTCACTAGACACCTGCAGCAACTGGAGAACCCACAAAAGTACCTCGCAAAGATGATCCTAGGCCTTAAACAGTTGTCCTACATGGACAGACTCAAAAAACTCCAAATATTCTCTGACTCATATCAGCTACTCAGAGGCGATCTCTGCTTGACATACAAAGCCATATCTGACCCAGCTCTGTTAGAAATGCTACATCTAAAGAAATCCCAATCCCTCAGCACCACACACTCCAGAGACCTGAGCCTCATTACCATAATCAGCAGAACATGCTGGAGGGACAGGTTCATAACCCAGAGACTACCCATGCTATGGAACAGACTTCCCATACATGTCAGAGTACCTCACTGGCCCTCTTCAAGAGAAATCTTAATGAGTGGATGGGAAATAGAAAATTCACCCCAGGGATCACTCCAGTGGATCTACTTGACAGAGGCACCGGGAACTAATGTTGGATGACACGATGCCAGGGTCATCCTATGGGCTAGGCTTGTAAAGGCTCCATGGCCATTAGCCTAGTACACACCTATGAACCTAATGGTGTTACAAACTGAAACAGTTGCTGGTGTTACAGAATTTGTTGCAACATAATATCCCTGAAGGACATGATATCTGAAACATGAATGGATGTCAACATTTACTGACTACAATCCTCACATTATCCTACTGATTTCACAAAAACAGACGTTGTCTGAGGAACAGACCAACCATAACAGGCAAACCTTTGGGCAGTCTGTGGACATCATGACAATTGAAAGGTATGTCAGAGACATATCACTGTTAGACATCAAGTCACGCAGAAAAACAAGCGCAGACAAATCCTGTTAATCTAGAAATCCTCTATGTGTATAACAGCAATACTTACTTATAATCTGTACCCAATTCTGGAGCTTTGTCCCACATGTTGTTGGGCTGTCTCCTCATGTCCTGTCCTGAGAGGTATTCCCACCTACTGTCTGTGAAGCTGTAGCCCCCACACCTCCATAATGTCCTCCACACAGACAAGGAAAAGGGGCAAGGTCCACATGAAGGACTTAATTATAGCACTGTGTTGCTATGGCATTGGCTAATGGAAAGACAACACAGCTGCTCTGGATACAAGTAGCAAGTGGGAGACATTGATTGGTGCACAGGCCATCACCTGCTCCTGAGCATTACCTACAAAAAGCAAGCTGCTGCCTATGCAACACAGTTCTGAACCCATCTACACAAAGACAGACTGCGACTACACAAACCTAATCATTTGCATTGTTGTGAGGAAACTCTTCAGCACTATAACAGGTATGTCAATCACGTAAGCTTGTAATGGAATGCAGAAGGGGGGATGCAATAATGTCAAATAGGACATTAAACGCTAGGCCGCAACAAGACCTGCTGGTCTCACATGCTGCTGCCGGGTACCTATTGCCATTCCTGCTTGCCCTGTCTGCATTGACATGGATCACATCTCTGCCCCCTGAGTTACCCCAGCAAAGGTCAGCTCATGTATGACTAATACTGGAGTGTCTGTTGTCCAATACAGAGTGTGACACTGCTAGGCCAGCTACCTGGGATGTTGTAATTATTCATATGTCACCTGTGAATGCTAATCTGACACATATGCTTGTCTTACAAATGTAAGAGACTTATATAGGGTATGTGCATAGTACACAACAGGTGCAGAAGAGTGTGTTGAACTGTATGTGATATACTGAGCCCATACCTGACAACTGTCCAAAGTTTTGCAGACTGACCACGTCTGTCTCATATTTGTAGTAAATGTCTCATACAGTTGTGTATTGTCTGGCACATCATTGGCAACCCATTAAAGACTGAAGTCATAACATAATAGCGTACATTTGATTGTCAGATATCATATCCTGCAGTGTAGACCTGTGAATGTGACACCGTCTTTGCTGGTAACTAAGTGCGTTTCAGCTAGATTCATAAAGTGACACTATTTTCTGGCCCTTGCCCACCAGTGATGTGTGCCTTCATGCAGATGTGTTGCTCTAACAGGAGCTAGGTGCCTTACCATGAAACCAATGTCAATGCTAATGTACCTTGTCCTGTAGGATGCCAACATTTGTGCAGTCACTGACACCTGCTTTGTAGCTGTGGAGAGCACACTAACCTTGCCAGTTTACTCATCCCATCATATGTTTAGATCCCAAATGGAGGTCTGCAGAGCCATAGGAGGTGTAGTGCTGAATATTATCATACACATACACAGCTCCAGGCTGGCCAAACATTGTGACACATGGGAGACATCCAGAGTGCAGGTAACAGTAGATAAAACACCTATTCAAATCATAGCTAGCTTCAGGCCTCCAACCATGAATATGGACACCCACCACACCTATTGGGACCTGCTGGAATCTGTCAGGATTCAATCATATATCTTGCGCTTGGAGTCTTCAACTACCCAACCATAGTGTGCACCTAAACATGAATGCACAGAGATTCCTCGGCTTTGTCAATGGCAATGCAGTGGATCAGCCGGTCAACACTCCTATGGCAGGTGGAAATATCCTGTACCTGGTCCTAACCAACATGAGTAGCCACTGTAGCACTTCTACAGTGTCATCCTCCTTGGTAATATCTGACCACATAGCTATCACTGTTCAAGTCAATATCTTCCCTGCCCACCCCCCCTTTACAGTGTCAAACAAAATTAACTTTACACAAATGACTATAAATCCCCTCAGAGCAGGTAGACGTATGTTTACAGCCAAAATCCCATCAGTTGGAACTAGCAGTAGTGTCCAGGCCCACACCACAATACTATGTGGGCACCTACATAGCTGTATGGACTCAGCAACACCTGACAGGACATCAACATCTCCCTCAAGGTAGGGTAAACATCCATTGTGGACAGCAGCAATACACAAATACCATAATAGGTGGAAATAATTGCTGGACAGGGCCAAGAAGAAACAGGTGCCTTATTGGAAGCAATGTCACCTTGGTCTACACAAACAAATAAAGTCACAGGTGAAGTGCCCTAAGGCATCTTTGAGTGCAAATTGGACACATCCACCATGGTCAATCACTAGGTCTTCCACACATCCGTCTGCAATCCCAGAGGCAACACACAAATCTGCTCTGTAGTGGTGGTCAATAAAACCACATACACATATGGCAGAGATATAGGCTACCGGCTGCAGACAGGTGAAGTGTAAACAACACCCCCTGTCCTCCTATTGGTACACATGCATGCACAGCATCTGCCTCCCTCCCCTCATCATCAGGAAGCAGGTCCATAATGCCCTCTCAAATGCAACACACAGAAGTCTCCATAGGCCTGATACCATCTCTGGCTGCATCCTACATGAACACAGGCATGGGCTCTCAGATCCATTCCACACTGTAATCAGCCACAGCCTGAGCACCGGTTTCATCCCATCTGCAGAGAGGACAACCACTGTCTTCCCTATACACAAAGGTGGAGCAATCCACCGACCGAGCCAATCATATGCACATCAGCCTAACTAGCCTGCTCTGCAAGGGCATGGAAGGCAATATCAAGGACATTATGAACAGGGACATTGGTAACATCAAAGTGCTTGAGCCCACACAACATGGTATTGTCAAAGGGAGATCAGGCCTGTTAAATCTGGTCGACCTCTCTGAACTGGTCAACAAACACAAGGATGAGAGGAAGATGGTGTACAAGGCCTACTTTCACCTAGCCCAATTCTCTCACAATAATCTCCAGGTGGTCAGGATACATACGGGTATATATTATAAACACGAAAGTGCAAATTAGCAGATACATGTACATTGACACATAAAGGTGGATGTACAAAAAGAGTGAAATACGTAATCGGCGAAAAAGAAAATGCTGAACATATTTGCTTGGCCAGCAGGGTGATCGTGGGGATGAGGAAATATATCCTTTTCCCCACTGTAGTACAGTCTCAGAGTTGGTATATTTTAGTGTGGGGGTGCAGGGGGCTTGCCCTCCTGCAAAAGTGTGTTCATTTAATTTTATTTAGTTAGTTTGAGCTTACTTACATGGCGCTGTTGGTTGACGAAATACATTCGGCGTTTTCATTTTCACCAATTACGTATTTTGCTCTTTTTTGTATATTGTCCTTTATGTGTTGATGTACATGTATTCGCTGCTTACAGCTTTTGTGTTTATAATATAGACCCGATACATATGCCTACACAGCTACAAAGCTAGGCAAAAACCTGTATGGTACCAGATAGGTAGCTAATTGGCCATTGATAGTATCCGCACAGTCAAAGTAGTGGAACCCATCTCTAGTAGTAGAGTCTTCCAAAGTGGTGTACCCCAAGGATCAGTCTGAGGGGCCTCTACTGTTTGAGATATACGTATCTGAGGTACAGGACAAAAGCAGTGGTCTGTGGCTGACCAGGTGTACAGATGCTTGCAAGCTGGCCACTGTCTTACATTCCCCTACTAATGTGAGCATCCCCCTAGAGGCCATCACCCAATTAATGACTGAAGAAGCATTATCTCAAACTGAATTCCAAGAAAGGCATCATTCTCCCTGCTATGGCAGATGTTATCCACACTTAGTATGACAGTAATAATGTACTGAGCATGCAATCAGGTGTGAGGTGACTTGTGCACCAAGGCTGGTAGCAACCTGACAGTTTCCCACCGTGTGGGCACCATTGTACCGAAGGCTGTCTACATGGCTCACCTCACAAATATGGGTATGTTTTCCAGGAACCAGGAGGCCACAACATCTCTGAACTCCACCCTTATCAGACACATTAGAGGTACAATTGCTCCTTTGGGATATACCTTTCCAAGCAAATGCAGCAGTTGCAGAGACCACAGAGGTTCCTGACCAGGCAACTCCAGGATCTGTGACACCTATCCTATATAGGTAGGCTGAAAGTCCTGTGCCTGTACTCAGTCTCATACAAACTGATCATAGGTGACCTCTGTCTGGCATACAAGGCCATGTCCAATCTAGCCTCGATGGCACTTCTACATATGTGTAAGACAAATTGCACTTATGCGTCACACACACAAGGTCCTTGCCTGGTCTGTGACATGTATAGTACTTGTTGTCAGGATAATGTAGTGTCCCATACAATACACCGTCTGCAAAATACACTCCCTCCCCATGTCTAGCAGAGTATGTGTATAGCCCTCTTGAAGAAGAAGCTGGACGGCTGCATGTGAAATGAATGAGACACCCCTGGAATCCTGCGTGTGTCCCAGCTGGACAAAAGAAACAGGTGCTGGCTTGGAAGGGGCATGTGTGAAAGTCTGGGCCTGGCTTATGAGGACAGGAGGACCAATACCCTGGTATCATCATATGAGGCTTTGCACATAGTACTTTACATGTGTCCTGTATGTATTGCAGTCTGTCCTGCAATGTTGTCTGAAGTTAATCCCTGTGAGTGCTGTGATGGCTTTGTGGTTAAGTACTTTGACTAAAGTATACAGGGTCCTGGGTTCAAGACCTGCAAAGGCTGTTTATAATCACATTGCCAAAGTGGTTAAAAAATCCTTCTACGTGGCCCACCTAATCAAACAAGGGTTTGTATCCAGATCGAAAGAGGTCATTGGGCCCCTCTATGCATCACTCATCAGACCCATCATAGAGTACAATGCCCTATTTGGGATGTACCTTACAAGACACCTGCAACAACTGGAAAGACCACAGAAGTACCTCACCAAGAGGATCACTGGCCTCAAGCAGATGCCCTATGCAGCTCGACTGAAGAAACTCCAGCTGTACTCGTTTGCATACCACCTACTCAGAGGTGATCTCTGCCTGACATACAAGGCCATGTCCAACCCAGAATTGATGGACATGCTCCACCCAAAGAAAACTATATCCCCTCGAGCCACACGCTCCAGGGATCTAAACATCACCACAACAATAAATAAGATGTGCTGAAGGGATAGATTCCTGTCCCAGAGACTTCTCATGCTCTGGAACAAGATTCCAATCTACATTAAGCAGAGCTCTTCGCTAACCCTCTTCAAGAGAAACCTTGACGAGTGGATGGGGAAACAGAAAGTTTATCCCAGGGATCACTTCAATGGCTCTGCTGGACAGAGGCACAGGAACTTATCTAAGGTGGCATCAAAAGCCAACACATTCTGGCTAGGCTTATAAATGCCTTCGGGCAGACAGCCTAGTACCTATCTATAAACCTATGAACTGTGTATGTACTGCAGTGATAGTGTATAGTCTTGTCCTCTCATCAGTTATCATCACATATCGTTACACCTTGTCATTGTGAGTGGTCTGTATAGCAGTAAGTCAGCCCTTACAATACATGCATATGCACATGGTGACACAGTATAACTCACTCCAATAGCCTTGGTCTTGGCCACAATTACCATTCTGCTACTATGCCCATCACACAGTAGGATTTGTCACCCTTTGTTGTGGGCCTGACCTAGCAGTGAAAGAGATGGATTGCAGCAGGCAGAACAACTGTAAGGTCTGTCCTGAAAGGCCTACAGGTGTCACAGCAGTGCCAGACTGTACCAGGAGTGAGTGTGTGTGTGTGTGTGTGTGTGTGTGTGTGTGTGTGTGTGTGTGTGTGTGTGTGTGTGTGTGTGTGTGTGTGTGTGTGTGTGTGTGTGAGTGTGTGTGTGTGTGTGTGTGTGTGTGTGTGTGTGTGTGTGTGTGTGTGTGTGTGTGTGTGTGTGTGTGTGTGTGTATCTCAGCAAGCATAATACTTCAGGGTATTAATTCACATATGTTGTGTTCCCCATGCAGGGGAACACAAGGGTTGGTGTCCCTTCCCCTCACAATCTGATGTCAGTGTATTAGCAGACTCCCGTGACGATGGTGGTCATAGTGAGGCACAGATGGGGTTGGTGCCTGGATCCGTGCCATTGTTTGGTATCCCACTTTTACCCACCATGTCCCCACACACAGTCAGTATGCCCACACATGCCCAGTTCCCAACAGCCATGGATAATGGACAGGTTAAGGGTGGTGTCATGGAACAGGCTAGTGTGTTGAGTATGGTGGAGTGTAGACACCAGCCATAGATAGAGACCAGGTGAGGTCAAACACAGGCAGATGGACAAGGGTGCTCAACAGAGGACTGCTGACCATCAAGCCCCTGTCACAAGTGCCACAGCAGATGTCACCAGATGCATGTTATGGTCCATCATGGAGGCACAGTCGCATACTGATTGTAACACCAGACAGACGCTCAGGGTCATGCATGCAGTGCTCCCTGCCATGCGTGACGACCTCCATGGCAGTTGTAATGCCATACATCATCTTACCAATGTTGTGGAGAGACAGTGGGGTGAGACATTGTCACTGCTCGACCATGCAATGTCTGTGCTTGAGCATGTGGTGGGAGTAGGGCATCAGCCAGGTGGATGTAGGTCAGTGACATGATCAGCTGTGAGCCCACATGGCCATGCACATTCACTGCCCATAGTGGCAGTACAAACAGCACTACTGAAAGGGTGGTGCTGTCCACACCACACCAGAGCAGGCTATAGGCACATTGTCCTGGCCAGTCCCATCAGGGATGCAGGTCCAGCAGACAGCAGTCACCATCAGGGAGTAGTACTGCACCTATCCTTGGTTCTGGTGGTGCCAGTGATACTCCTGGCAGAACTAGTTACCACATCTCTGCCAGGAGATAGTGAAATCTACATCCTGCAATGTACAGTCTACAGCTGCCCAACATAGCCTTGTGTCGGGCATCCACATTATTTGCAGGTGTGCAGATGAACACTCACACATCCCTATCCCAAGCCAGTCACCATCAGACATGCACAGCTTCTCTGCACAGCCCAGCCCAATTGAATATCACACCTCCAGACACAGACACACACACACACACACACACACACACACACACACACACACACACACACACATGATGTCAGCCATATGGCCCGGTTTAGTTCTCTGGCAATCAAACACCACACCCTGTGCATGTGATGATATGTATGCCACAACCCTGTTATCCATACCATCAATGCACGGGCATGCTCATATGGGTCTGATGCACAGGGTGACTATTGTACAGTGGAGCAATGTCATGCTGTGTAAAGTGCTGTCTGCTGGCAGTAGTTATGGATACACATTGAGGTGTATGTACCTTGTTAGCCATGATTGTACTACTGCTGACTGTAGTGTCATGTACTGTATTCTGGTTGTGCTCCAGGTGTCCATGTGTCTGTATGCTGTGGGCCTGCTGACAGTAGCAATGATGAGTAAGGCGGAGTGGAAACAGCCAAGGTAGAGCTGCACATGGACATGTTTACCAGGTGTGTTTACATACAACAGTGTGTGAGGGGCAATAGTAGCAGAGAGTGTGACCTTGCATACATGCCCTTGGCACAGTCACATAGCCTGCATACATGTCACCTGGGTGTTCCATAGGACCACAGGCTTACACATACAGAGGAGGTTACTTGAGTACTGGCACAAGGTGCCTCACCAGCTTAGCCATTACATTTACTGCAACAGATTCAGCTATCAGCACCTGTTGCCCCTGCCATTTCTGTCACATCCACTCAACCATCATGCAGTTGATGAGGGTTTGCCTGCCACTGTGTATGACAGGTTTGGGATATGTATTCCTGACACATGTCAGCCTATGTTAGTCTAACCTGACAATCACCAGAATGTGTATCTGCTATCTCATATGCATGTCTGGCCTCTCATGCTGGTAGTGCACACAGAGTCATAGCCCTGTACATGGGGCAGCTGACGAAGGGTTGAGCACAGCCCCTACCTGCACAGTCTTATGAATGATAGCGCTAGATACATAACACAGATAGCACAGTGGTACTGCAGTGTGACAGTGTCTGTCACTACTATTGAAGTGGATGACAATTACAGGGACTGTTAGGATTGGCAATGGTGGATTCAGAGACCCTTAACATGTTAGAGCCATCTGACAAGCACACACACACATGCATACTGCTACATGGAGACATGCATTGAAATGCTTATGCACATGGAGGTGACACTTATCAGAGCAGATGACCTACCCATCTATTAATGTAAAATACACAGTGATATGACCATTCCACCACAGTGGCTTGGTGTTAGAAATTGTGTAACTGTGCTTGTACGGTGGATGACATCTGTATGGATCGACACTAGGTTTGCAATGGGGGAGTTCACAGGGTGGAACAGGCACACAAAATGGTATAGCCATCACATACACACAATGAAAACAGCCACAGGGGCTGTGCATACAAAAACACATACACAGTTGCCAATAGACATATTAGTAATCCTACGTATCCACTCATATGTGTTATAGTGCTGTGTACACATGCCAAGTTTCACATACATTATATGCCTGGGATATAGCACACAACCTCTTACAACAGACAGTCTTGCAAATGCTTTCATGGATGGTGGGATAACCCACCAGACATAGCGATTGGTCTTGTCTACTGTTCCTACATACCTGCACAAGTGATAGTGTGACAGACTTTGTATCGGCATTATGTGTCAGTCAGGTACGATGTCTGATGCTGGCATGTGTGTCAGTATGGCAACTGTGACATGTTTGGCAATGATATCACAAGAAAGCTTGTCGGGACACAGACCACATATACATTGCAAACATGTGGATATCTCATGTACATCTGTACAGATGACTAGTATAGGCTGTATAGTGTTATATGGTGCATGTGAGGCAGATGCAATTAACAGAGTCTTTAAAGTAATGTCATGGGTAGGGGGGGACAACAGGCCTTAAAATGGTATAATTTACACACTCAACAGCCACAGGGGATAAGCTTCACACACTACTATAGTTGACGGTATTGAAATTAGAACCTCTACCTATGTAACTATTTCCACTATAGTATTACACAGTTATTGCACATGCCACAGAGCTTAGAAAGCTAGCAAGTTTATACAGGCTCATATAGGATGAATGACATCAGCAGGCCTTGTAAAGTAGGGCAATAGGATGTGTACTGGGTGGTACATGCCTCAAAATGGTATAACCCATACCCCCAGAAGATATGAGTCTCACCGAAATACACACACACACACACACACACACACACACACACACACACACACACACACACACACACACACACACACACACACACACACACACACACACACACACACACACACACACACACACACACACACACACACACACACACACACACACACACACACACACACACACACATATATACACACACACACACACACACACACTCCTGAGCTGAGAGTAGAACCTCGGCCTTTCTAGTTATTTATACTATAGTGTTATGCAGTTATTACATGTGCTACAGAGCTTACAGGCTGTCAAGTGCCCAGAGGTACTTCTAAGGCAAATGACATCAGCAGGACTGCTAAAGTAGGGCACTGGGTGTGAAAGTCCTCGAAATACTTCATCCTACAAACATACACACTCTTGCACATACACACACACACACACACACACACACACACACACACACACACACACACACACTCGTACATACATGCACACACACACACACACACACACACACACACACACACACACACACACACACACACACACACATATTTACCAGACCTGAAAGTAGAACCCATATCTACCTATTTATTTGTACTAGTATAGTGTTATGCAGTTATTGCATGAGCTACAGAGCTTACAGGGTTGATAAGTACCCAAAGGTACTTCTAAGGTGAATGACATCAGCAGGACTGCTAAAGTAGGGCACTGGGTGGGAAAGTCCTCAAAACACTTCAGCCTACAAACATTTGCCAGAACTAGCAATAGCCCCCTACCTATCTAGTTATTTGTACTATACTGTTACATAGTTATTGCATGTGTCACAGAGCTTGTAGAGCTGGGGTTGTGCAAAGGTACTTCTAAGGGGAATAACATCAGCAGGGCTGCTAAAGTAGGGCACTGGAAGGTGTTGTGTGGGTGGGAAGGTCCTCAAAATATGTCATCCTATAAACATACACACTTATACACACACATACACATATTTGCCAAAACTTGGAAGAGAACCTCTGCCTCTCTAGTTATTTGTACTACACTGTTACATAGTTATTACACACACCATGGAGCTTATAGGGCTGTGGCTGTGCAAAGGTACTTCTAAGGGGAATGACATCAGCAGGGCTGCTAAAGTAGGGCACTGGGAAGTGTTGTGGGTGGGAATAGCCTAAAATTGCTTTACCTACAAATAATCACACACTCCCTCACTCTCACTCTACACATACTTACATTTTCCTGGACTGAGATTAGAACCCCACCTTTCTAGTTATTTGTACTATAGTGTTACGCAGTTATCACATGTGGCACAGAGATTATAGGGCTGATAGGTGTCCGATGGTACTTCTAAGGTGAATGACAGCAGCAGATCTTGTGAAGTAGGGCAATGGGAAGTGTACTGAGTTGGAATTTAAGTAGACCAGACACACACACACACACACACACACACACACACACACACACACACACACACACACACACACACACACGCACACACACAGGTGATGTGATATTATAACCCCCACCTCAGTACTATTACACAATGGGGCTCACTTCATGGTGGCACACGCAACTGGTTACAACTGGTATGCCATTGTCCTCAGCAGGACATCGCTCTATGCCATTCAGTGTATCTGTGTGTGTGATTCACTCTGTGTGTGTCCCCCTGTGTGTGTCTCTCTCTCTATTACTGTGTCTCTTACTTCCCCACATCTATATGTGTGTATGCTTGACATATTAATATCTGTTGCCCATATATATGTCTGTGTATCACTCGCAACAGATGCAGATATATCACATATGGGCCACCTACATCTAGCTGAGACTAATCCTGTCTGATGGGTGTGTGTAGGGACAGTTAAGGTGTACATAGCTAGCTGTATACAAACAAAGATATATATATATATATATATATATATATATATATATATAAGCGCTACAGAATCCTGAAAGCTCAAAATTCCGAATCCCAAAATCCTGAGACCAAAATCCCAAAAATTCAAAATCCCGAAAACCCAAAATCCTGAAACTCAAAATCCTGAAAACACAAATAATGCTAATATGTCACTATAAAGACACTAATTTCTACCAACTGACCCTGACCCTAACCCTAAGGTCTATCACTATCACACACTCACCTGACCAGCGTCCTAACCCTAACTCACTTAAACCGCCCCAACCCCAATATTTGTCACCATTGCATACATGCCTAACCTGCACCCTAACCCTAACTCACTTAAACCGCCCCTAACCCTAACATAAAACCAACCGCACACTTACCTGAACCCAACGCATGACCTAACACCACAGGGCTAACAATAGCAAAGCCACAATGACGTCAGTATGTCCATTTTGTGTTTTCAGGATTTTGAGTTTCAGGATTTTGGGTTTTCGGGATTTTGAATTTTCAGGATTTTGGTCTCAGGATTTTGGGCTTCGGGATTTTGAGCTTTCAGGATTCTGTAGCGCTCCCATATATATATATATATATATATATATATATATATATATATATATATATATATATATATATAGACAATACAGTCATACAGTCCGATGTGGGTTCCAACATGGCCTATGATTGATTCTCTAAATGTAGGAGCATGCCCAGTGTGACCTTCTATAGTGCAGCTGTGAGGAATGCCAGATGTGGGAGTTGTGATAACTTCCAGGGCTGCCAGCATACACATTCATGATAATGCCCTGGGCATTGCACATAACCTGGCAGTTGATGGAGTGGAAGCCCTTGCAGTTTATATAGACCCTACCCTGCTCACTGGGTGGTGCTTTGATATGGATGTATGTGCAGTCTATGGCAGCCAGTACCTCCGGGTAGTCTGCTACATGGTGGAAAAGGCGCATATTGCTGGTCCACTCCTCACGGGTGCTGAGGAACTAAATGTGCTCACCAGTATGTGGTATCATGACATCCAGGAACTGGTGAAATACCCTGGATGCAGATTCCTGTGAGACCCTCCCTAGTAAGTCTTTGGAAAGTACCTGTGGCTAGTATTCTTAAGGCTACACATACCTTGGTATCCACTGGGATGGGGTCCCCTCTGTTGGCTCTGGGTCTGAGGTGAGGCCGGCACAGCTCAATGAGTTGCTGAAGTATGTCTCTGTCCACCCTGTAGTGCTCTACTATCTCCAGATCCTGTAGCCTCTAGTAGGTTACTCTGGGTCTGAACACTGTTCTCAGGTGGTTGCCAGCATTATCCTTCTCACTGCTGTCAGCCTCTAGCGCATACTGATGTATCAAAGCAACAGCAGCCCCTAACATTTTGTCGGTTAAAATTCCCCAGATTGTGGGAGAGTTTGTGGGAAAAACAAGACTGAAAGGTGTTTGCACAGTTTATACTGTTGTGCTGCAGATGCTGCCTGTATGATTGGCTGGGTATAATACATTCCACCTCCTTGCTATTTCGTTTGTACTTGATTGCTTTTATTCTGATATTTCCCTTTTTCCCCCTTTCCATTTCTGCCCCTTTTAAGCCCCGAGGCATGCCATGCAAACCAAGTGCCCAAATGTAAACAGTCCTGCTATTTCCATTTTTTTTTTTTTTTTTTTTTTTTAGACCTTGTGCCCACTGCACAAGCCTGTTTAGCTAATGTAAACACTTTGCAGTAGAAATGGCCCACTCCTGGACATGAACACTCTCTTCATTTCATCATTTCATGGAATAAGTCAATACAGCCTTGGGAACACCCCCTTGCTTAGCTGTGCTTAGCTAAGCTCAAATGGGAGCCGTGGAGCTCCAATGTGCTTACATCAAGCTTGACAGACCCCATTTTCATGTCAGCTGCTTCTCCTGCTTTCTCTGTAGAATTATAGCTCCTACACAGTTAGGTGCAGCCAAGGAATGGTCTCCCATTTAGTGATTCAGTAAAATGTATTACCTGTTATTGTTTTGATTCTGCATGCCATAGACTATAATGGCAAAATGCAGATTTCACTTAAAATTGTCTTTTCACATTTTTTTTTTGATTTTTGGCACAATCCCGTTTGCGCACCACTGCCCTATGCTTAAATGTCCGAAATCGGCCAAAAAAAAAAAGACTTTGATTTTTATAATTTTGCAACTCTTTTCCATGCCAATGGCCATATTTTTGGCCATTGGCATGCCTAATGATTATAATACATGCTTTACTTAGAGCTGTCATGCCCCCATTTTGATTTTTGTAGAAATGCCGAATACATTTCTGTAGCAGACATTATTCTGGCATGGATGCCTGCCTGCTTACTGAATCACTAATTTACCTAATTTGCATTTTTTTCATCAGCAAATGAGGTAATTAGCATTATTTAGTGGTGTCCATGCCAGAATAGTGCAGCCAGGCTCGTGCACTCCCCAGCCTGGTTTACTGAATCACACAGGCTCCAGACTCCGTGTTTGGGCCATGCCACTATTCAGACACAGGATTTCAGCTTACTGAATCCCGGGGTGTGTATTTTAAATAACAAATGTTGAATAAACAATAAGTGTTTTATAGAGTCTCAATAATCCCAGAGTTTCTTCTTTCTTGAAAGGTAATCTATTCAAGTCCAAATACATTGTACTTTTACACAAAATACTATGCAAGTAGACTCAAAAAGGAAATAGATAGATAAATATAAACAATAAAACAGAAATGTATATATATTATTAACAAAAACAATTAACGGAGATACAACTAGAAGCATAATTACAAGACAAAACAGACTTTGCAAAAGCTGTGAGCTCTGCAGCACTGCTGTCATGCTGATATTTTAGTCAAGGCACTAAAAATCTGCATATCTTTCTACCAAAGAGTCAGTTCATCGGTTACAAAATGATGAAAGTACATACAGTCTTCTTCTTCCCACTGCTGAGGAGGCAATGTATCCAGACCCAAGCAGGACAACAGTAAAAGAATAACAAACCCTTCAGGCAATGGCAACAACATTTTGCTCACATTGACTCCTCAGCACTAAGTCAACACAGAAAGTAAAAATTGGTATAATAAAGCTATACTGGCCACAAAATACAATGAAAGTAGGGTTGCCACCTTTCCAAATGGCCAAAGTGGGACATTTGTGCTACAAACATCAGATTTTGCAGGGCAAAACATACCCTCGGCCAGTACAAAGGACAGAACTTCAGTTTTTTGCCTGAATAAAAGTTTATTCTTGTAGCATTTTAGTTCCTTATTCTGTTTCTTATAACATTTAGGTGTTTCAGAAACATAATAACTGTTTTATGCAACTATTACATAGAATATAGAAAATAATTTTGTCCTACAATCTCAGGACATTTGCCATTTTCTCATAATGTTTTGCAGGACACAACTGCCCAAAGAGGGACTGTCCCTCGTAAAGTGGGACAGGTGGTAACCCTAAATGAAAGTCAAAAAAAGCATGCCACAAAATTCAAAGATAGATGAGTAACAGGAAAGTACAAACCATGCTGCCAAGGAATCATCAAACAACACCCAGCTGTGTTGCAGCTGAGCAGCAAAATATTACCAAAGGTAAAACACACAATGCAAGTGAAACAGAAGCAAGGAGAATGGATTGAAAACCAAATTACTAAATTGGTAAAACCAACTAATAAGTCCCATAATCTCATATATAATTGGTAATAATTATTCAAATAAAGGAATAGAACATATTCAGGCTAGGCAACTGAACAGCTGCCATCTTGCCCAAATGGAACTTATTAAAATCCTTAAATGTTTCTTTAGACTCAAGAGGCAGAAATGTTTCATACGATGTTTACTCTGGCTTCTTGGCTATTCCCTATTTAATAAGGAATAAATCAAATTTCTGAATATAAAACTTCAAGCTTTCTATTGGATTGTCTTGAAGCAGGCAAATTCCTGGTGGTTGTAATTCAACCATTTTTCTAGCTGCAAATTATACTTCTAAATGTATAAAAGCTTAAACACAACTATATTTATTCACTTCTGTAGATATTTGTATTCTGTTTTGAAACATAATTCTGTCTTCTGACACAATACAACATGTGAATTAAATCATGCTGCTCAATAAATAAGGCAGACTGTGGATATACTTCCAGTCCCCATGAGGTATTCTCTCTGAATTGTTTATTTATTTATTTATGTATTTATTGACATTTGTTGACCAGGAAAGTCTACTGGGTTAGAAACCCATTTTCAGTAGAGGCCCGGGAAGAAAAGCTCTACAATTAGCAAAATAATATCAGATGACAGAAGATAGGTAGTTATACAATTTTAGAAAAGAAAGAATTTAAACTAAATAAAAATATAGACAATTATCACATCATAGCAACATTTTTCAGAAATACTGTAGCACCTTCTATTTAACATAGAGGTGAAGGTAAAGACATTTTGTAGAAAATAAATTATATTTAATTTAATAAAGTACATTGCCTTAAAAACTGAGATATACACTAGTGCCCACTCACTATAACTATATATATATATATATATATATATATATATATATATGTATATATATATATATATATATATATATATATATATATACATATATATATATATATATATATATATATATATATATATATATATATGTGTGTGTGTATGTGTGTGTAGGCGATATTGTACTTGAGGGCCTCACCAGAGTTCGTTTCGTGCAGAAGTGGGCGTGTCGCAAATTGAGTGACAGATGCGGTGGACCCGGTCTGTGCGTCTTGATGCACAACTGGTTAATAGTCTGTAAATTATGAAACTGGCCTGTGACGGTCCTATTCTCAAAACAATTGTGACAGATGTAGTAGGTATATAATATGCAAAACATACCAATCAAGTTACAATTTTAAGTATTAAAATTATGTGCGCCTTAATATTACTTATCGAGAGGATCTGTTTGAATTTATTAGTAGTATTTTAAATGAATCATTGGCAAATACTATTTATTTTACGTTTAAAGAGTATTCAGTACCTGTGCTGCCCTGCTCCTTTTTGCAGCAGAAGAAATAGAGCTGTAATCAACAAATAACTTGCATTTGTTTATGTCTTTAAAACGCATCACTGCAGCTTTAGTTTAATAACTATTTGTCAAATAAATTTTACAAATGATGAAAATTCCCATGATGTGTACAATTTTGTCCCATTTATTTATTTGTTTACTTATGCTAAGTTTTTAAGTGCGAATTTTAGCGCTGTTGTCTGAATGCAGGAATGGAAATGGTTACCAGAATGGTTCCCACAGCTTGTTTTAAATTAAAAGCAAACTCTGAATGAAATAAAGGACTCCACTATTAATTAGTAAGGACTCCTTGTGAAACTATTGTTTTCTTTTTGCATTTTGTTGTACATTCGGAGGGAATGCATATTCATGAATGACATATCACGGGGGTGGGTTTGGGGCGGGGCTTGCTACTGCACATCTGGTGAGGCCCTCAAGTACAATATCACCTATATATATATATATATTTACATATATATATATATATATATATATATATATATATATATTTTTTTTTTTTTTTACCAGGGAATGAGTGGTCATTAGTGATCGGTTATAACTTTGGATAGAGGGAATAATAAGGAAATAAGGAGAAGATTATGGGGGTCTCGTATTAAGGGAGCAAGGACATATTGGTTTGTTAAGACAGTAGCTTTTTAGTGAGAATTTAAAAGCATTAAGGGAATCTAACAAAGTAATAGATGTTGGTAGAGCATTCCATAATTTAGCTATGAAGTAGGAGTTTAGGCTTTGTCCTGCTCTTTTCTTTGGTTTTGATATGATCAGAAGTTGTTTATTTGTGGACCATGGATTTCTAGAGGGGTTATAGAGTTGAAAGGTTGACAGTAGAGCAGGACATTTCTCTGGGTTATATACTAGCTTGTGAGCCAGAATTAGTTGGGTATAACTGAGGTATTTGGAGAATTCATACAAATTAAGCATTTTGGTAGCTTGGTAATGATAGGTACAGTGTTGCAAGCTGAAGGCAAATTTTGTAGTTTTGTAGTAGCAGCATTGTAGTTTATTAAAGAAGAAGGAATGAAGGTTTGTGAAGATGGGAGTACCATAAAAAAGGGAGGGAAGTAGTAAAGACTTGGCCAGCTTGATTTTTGTGGTCCATCCATGTACTTCTGATGCCTGTACTTTACCTAGTTTAAAGTGAGTTCATTTTATGGTGTTAAGACTGTGTTGCTCATAGAAGAGTTTATCATTTATTGTTATACCAAGTAGTTTTTCAGAATGAACAATCTGAATTTCCGTTTTATCTTGGGAATAAATTTTAATGTCTTGTGGGGCTGGTTTGGCGGAGAAAATAAGTAGTTTAGTTTTTTTGGCATTTAGAATTAATTGAGCATCATTAAGCCACATATCTGTGGATTCAAATGTTTTTGGGGTTATTTTTAGGAGGTCTTGAAAGTGTTTGGTGGAGGATATGATTGTGGAGTCATCTGTATATTGGACGAGTGTGGTTTGAGTGGACACTAGATGTAAATTGTTTATAAAAATATTAAAGAGCAGGGGTTCGAGGATGGACCCTTGGGGTACTCCTATTTTATTTAGCAGTTAGGTAGATTGTTTTCTCCACCATTTCACTGATTGTTGTCTGTTTTGTAAGTAGTTAGCAAACCAGGGAAGTGTTTGTAGGGAGCATCCTATTTCTGACAGTATTTGAAGTAGTTTGGTATGTGACACTGTGTTGGATGCCTTGGATAAGTCCAACAGGACCATTGAAGTTTATACAGAACCACCAAATGCAGGAAACATCAAAAACAACAAAAAAAAAACAGATATCCAGTAACCTACATATACTTAAAATTCTTTATTAAAATATCAAACAGAAATAAAATGTATTCCCTAGCACCTCAGCTCTCAAGCCTTTACAGAATAAAAGTTAATTCTCTTACAAACCCTTTAAATACACAGCCCACTTTTCAGTTACTTAATTAAATAATTAAAATAATTGTACTTGAAATATAACACACATTTCCAATTACTGAAGTTATTAGACCTGCATCTAAAGCCTTGTTCACAGTGCCTGTGAAGGAGAGGAGGGCAGTGGTGGTGCTATGGAATGGGTGAAAACCATTTTGTGATGGGGCAAGGAGATTGTTGTCTATAAAGTGGTGGAGTAGTTGACTGCATACACTTTTCTAATATTTTAAAGAGAGGAAAAAGAATAGAGATCAGTCTATAGTTTGTAAGGTCATTTGTATTACCACCTTTATGGAGTGGATTTATAATGGAATTTTCCCATATTTGTGGGATGGTTCCTTCAGAAATGGATCAGTTTATTAGAATACTGATGGGATATGCTATTGTGTCATAAGTGATTTTCAAGTATTCTGTGGGGAGGTTGTCAGTTGATAGTAAACAGGGTTTCAGTTTTTTTTAAGTTTTAGAATTAGAGAGGTGGGAACAGGTTTTTTCAAGAAACTATGGGGTGAGCCTGAGCAAAGTGAGGGCAAACAGAGTGGGCTGGCCCTGATTTCACAGATGTGCAAGTCTACAGAAACAATCAGGAAAGGCAGTAGGTACTTTGGTCTTACTTGTTTTGCATACCTTTCTTATTGAAGTAAAATAAACCACTTTGTTGAAAGTTTCCAGAAAATAGATAAGCCATATAACATGTACATCTTGTAGCTAGGCATTACCATATTTAATGATACATGCTCCCCCTCCAAATACTACACAGGAGTAGGTTCTGAGCACATCCTTGCCCATTTGCATTTCTCCAGTTCTTTTAGCTGTCAACTTATACAGCATGCATGCAGTTTGCCATGACTTTCTGATCTGTGTATAGCATTCGCTTTGAAATATCATCTTTTTGCATGTGTTCTTATACGTTAGCTTGTAGAGTGATATATAACTCTTATGTAATTATCTGTATTGTTATAAATAAAATACTAGAACACTTCCTCTACTTGCCATACTGAAATGCAGGTGGATAACTTTGGGTGAGATGAAATCTGTTGTATGAAAGTACATTTTGAAAAAATACGATAATTACCATGAACTTTATTTATGAGTTTGATTATAAATCATGCTTTTAAACATTTGGCATGAAAAATAATAGAATCCAGTAATGTTACAATGATTCATTGTTGTGAAATTAACCTCATATCCTATACAGGAAGTTTACTTTTATGTGACTTATAGGGCTATAGGAGCCTTATCAAAGGTTCTATATTTATTACCCACTGATCATAAACTGTCCCTTGTGTGACCACACACATCTATGTCCCATTCAGTAATCTGCCAAATACATCAAAGTCAACATCAAGAAAAAAGTAGCTGGTGCAATTTATTTTAAAATTCAGGAAAACAATGCATGCATTTGTGTATGCATTTTGTATGCATGTCTCTTGCACTACCATAGGGAGAATATCACCCTCTTGCTCTCTTAATACTTCTGTATGTTAATTCTTTGATTACAGAGACATGGAGAAGAAGAAACAGTCATACTTAACTAAGATGACTATTTCCCCTACTTTGAGCAGAATTAGTATAAGTCTAGCAATGGTGTCAGCCAGTTTAAATAGCCAAACATTCTGTTTGGTGACTTGGACAATGAATACCTTCAGTACATAATGAGCATAGGCCCACAGGTTCATAGATTTGTGCTATATAGTCAGTTCAGTATATCACATTGAGCCCAGCTATTGCACCTCCCACTTTTTGCTTCTCCTACCTGAAAGGCCTGAGATGACAGCCTGGAGTGAATTTGTAGATTCTCATTCATTCATTCATTATGGCTGGATTTAAAGAGAGTTAGAAAGATACTTAGCTGATATGGAGTGGACAATTATTCCATATATGGGTATGATATCAGCTGGGAGAAATATATTTCCTGACAAGAGGTTCTGTTTATATTGTGATGTAGATTCAGGTACCTAGATTGGGTATTGGTAGTATTACCTTTTTTGAATATATAAGTGATCTATCAGGACTAGGGACTTTATTGTCTTGTCAGCCAATAGTCTTCAATCAAGTGTCTGTAGGAGGCAGAGAACACAGGAGTGGTTTCAGGTGTTCTGTGTAACTTAAGGAGCTCATGTCTGAGATCTTCTTGGTCAGAAATTGTTGTGGTTTCTAAGGTTGTGTAATGTGTATGGATAAGTTCATGCCAAAGGAAGCATTCTATTCTGTTAATCTGATTAGGGAGGCATAGAGGGGGTGATATCTTTATTGGATCTGGAGAATATGCCTTTTGTAATTCGTAAGGATAAGTAGAAAGATTTCATAACAATGGCTAATATATGGTGGTCAAAGATAAGGTCATTGTCCAGGAATGTGCCTAGGTCTTAAATAGTTTCTGAACACCTTGTAGGCCTATGCACAGTACTCTGAGGCTAGTCAAGCTACTGCTTCATCAGTTCTGTTGGCTAGTAATGTATCCCCTCTTGGTGCACACAGATGTATTGAAACTGTAAATAACAATTATGTAACACTATTACTAAAGATAAGCTTTTTGTATTACATAAATTTATCTTGTGTGATGATTTACATTTGTATCCTAATTTAATGTTGTATGGTTTGAATGAGTGCTAATTCATTTTTAACTTCTTTTTGCTTGTAGCTCCTGGGGAAAGCATGAAAAGTGCTCCATATTGGTCAATCAATTAATAACTAAATGAAATGAGTTTTAAGCATTTCTGAGTGTTAATTGGGATTCTAATATAGTAAAGCATGCCTTATGTTTATCTTTGAAACAGGCAGTGATATTCAGTTTGTACATGGATTCACAAATTTTGATCTTACACCTTGATTTGTTAGCAGACTTTTTGAGAGGAATCACAAAAGTCTAATGGTGTAGATGCTGAATCCAGACTTATCTGAGATACCATTACATGTTCTTCATTTGTAATCTGGCAAAGGGGTACATTGGCAGTTTAAAATCCAGAAAATTAAAGTACCAGAGGAATTCATTTTCTTCTTCAAATTATCAATTGGTTTCACATCTTAGTCAGAAGGAATGGGGTTAATACCAGTAGCCTGTTTATCAGCAGTAGATTTAAAAAGAGAAATCACAACTGGGTCAGTTTTAGGATTAGAAAGATACTTGTGTTTCTCTAGCCCTTGTATAACCTGTCAGACATTTTAGGGAAAAGGTTATATGTCAGGAAGGCTTAATTAGTAAGACAAATATTCTATAAACTAGCCAATACAGGAGGGAAAGGTGCAGCTTTAGGCATCCACAGCTGAAGCAAATCATAATACATTGTCTTTGTGATATAAAGAATGAAAAAAGAGACAAGCTGAATGCAGATCTAACAAGGGATGAT